>NC_140961.1:111471960-111639460 GCF_056783735.1 Eptatretus burgeri | reverse complement strand
CGACAACACCCGACCTCTTGGGCAAACTTCATTTCAGGATCTGCAGACCTTCTGAATAAGTAATGCAGTCAATGTTGCAAACGCAAACGCCAACAAACACGGATGACATTGCTCAACTCAAGCAAAACTCGACAAACAGCTAATAATTTATTTAGTTTGTTATATAAAAATTGAAAGAAACAGATTTACCCAAAGTCGACAAATGCTAACCTTTATACTCTACACCACAATTCATGACTGGAGCCACAAAGGTTATGAATTAGGCAGTCATATTAAATGGCATCACTTGAAATACCTTCCATTATTTCTCGAATTTACTGCAAAAAGTATACTGTTTAATATTTTTTGCAGACATAAAAAAAAGAGATTGATCCCAGCCTACTTATCCAATGTTTCTTGCCCACCTGAAAATTTTCAAAAATCCATGTCGTCATTGCACACAGCTTACCTGTGATACAGGAAAGCCGTTAGAAATCCATTCGTACATTTTTATGGACAGTTTTTAACAAACACCCTTTAACTTTTGTTTCCTCACTGCTGAACAATCCAGCAATTTGTTTACAAGTTTGGATGGCAGGCAAGCTTCGTGGTATGTGCACTTGTTCTTGAGCTGTCCAGCCGGGGTTCGAATCTCGACCCAGCAATAAACTGTCAACCTGTTGTTTCACATGCAAGATGAGGTACAAATGGATGTGCCATCCATCGGAAGGCCATTGATCCGTAAGAACCCTCTGGCAGCATTGCTTCTTAGCAAACGTTAAAGATGCTATGGTGTATTTCATGAAGAAGAGATTGACTACCTACAAAATAAACAAATTACAAATCCCTGCAAGGTGGCACAACCAAGCTCCCAGCATTAATGAAACCTGGTAGGCACATGCTGCACATTAATGAAGTGCAACGACATTTGATAGAGCGCATACCTCTGCCAAGCTGAACAGTTTACATTTTGTATCCTAATGACAGTCGGGATCTGCATCCGGACCTCTAATAATCTTGTTATTGTCATCTACCCAACTCACCCACCATGTTTTAACCGAATCCATCGCGTTTTGAAATATTGTGCTTCATATTGTTTTTGGCCCGATCTCTCAATGGTGAAGAATAACTTAAAAAACTAGGAGGGCACTCAGTGGAGCATATACCTCCACCAGGCTGATTAGTTTATGTTTTGTATCCCACTGAAAAGCCGGATCTGGATTCGGAACTGGAAAAAATTTAATCGGCTTGTTCTTGTCACCTAATCAACTCATCCACCAAGTTTCGGCTAAATCCGTCCATAGCTTTTTGAGATATCGTGATATTATCATTTTAATGCCTGGTGTTGGCTGAATGGTTACGGTGGTGGGCTTAGATTCTGAAGGTCTTGAATTCTAAATCCCATTTGGCTGTTGAATTAATACCAGGTGGGGTTGATTCAACCTGTCATCTTTCTGAGGTTGACAAAATGAATACCAGCTTGTAGGGATGATGATTTGGACAAATTTTGTCCAAATCTGTCCACAACATTTTGAGATATTTTGTTTACAAACAGACAGACAGGGGTGAAAACATAACCTCCATCCACCTTCGGTGGCAGAGGTAATTATCGTCTCTCGATCCAGATCCGGATCTTCTACAAAATAAAATGGATTAGTCCTTGACACACACCAAATTTCGTCTGAATCCGTTCACAACATTTTCAGATATCCTGTTCACAGACAGACAGACATAAACAAACAGACAGACGGGGGTGAAACATAACGTCTGTCCACCTTCGGTAGTGGAGGTAACTAGAACGGCACTTGGTAGGGTGCATACCACCACAAGACTGAACAGATTACATTTTGTAGCCAACTGATAGGCAGGATCTGCAATCCGCACTGTTAAGTGTTGACCTCGGGGCACTGCAGCGAGTTCACAGTTAACTCAGAGAGTGTCATGACAGAAAATAAATACACTGATGTGCTCTGATTTTTCCACTTCATTTTATGAAGGAAAGTGATTGTGATCTGTGAAAACTACAACTGGAAAAGTAGTTGTCCCAAAATATACCGCAAACTGTTGCAAAGTTACAGAGAGTAAGGGTCTCATTTTCTATGGTGGAATAGTTATTTTGTTGCTTGTCAAACTTCTTTGAATAACAGCATGAAAGATGATCTGAAACTGCAGCATCTTCCTGTCGCAAAAAAAAACTCCAGCCCCCACATCACTTGCATCTACCGCTAATTTGAAGTTTGTTTTTGAAAATTTGGTGCCACAAGTTTGAACCTAAACCTCCGAGTTTGAAAAATAAAGGCTTGCGAGCCCAATTCTCTTCCTTGGGTTTTTTGGATGAAAGTCTGTGGCGCCGTGTCTTCCTAAGTAGAACTGTTTAAGTGCATGATTGTGTACATGATTGAATAGAACTCGGCTGTAGGCTTTTGTTCGTATCTTGTCCCCTATCCCCATTCATTGACTGCATTCCTACTGGAAATAAATGCCCCATTGTTTGAATGTCAACCTGCTCGTTTGTGTCATTTTCCCTGCATTGACTGCCACAGCACGTATCGGGAATTAACTGGCTTTTAAAGCCGATAAAAGTAAATCTGGTCTGACGGGACTTGGCGATATCAAACCGCTCGGCTTCACATTTGGAACGAGCATGCTTAAGCGGCTCGTTTTCGTACAAGTCCCGTCGAGGTATAAACTCTAGGTATTTCTGTCCGCGCGAATAGTTAGGTAAATCGACAATTCAGCGATCGACCCTGTAGAGCGTGGAGAGAGTATTGACTGGTTTATGATGCATTAAGGCATCCGTGGCTGGATTTTGGGGTTGGTCCGGAAAGTCATGACTGGATTGTCGCCTTCGGTGGGCGCGCGACCGTGATTGGTCTGAAGCGGCCGTCCGCACGCCGAACGCGGCGGGAACCCACAACAATATGCTGGTGGTGGAAGATGCCAGTCCAGATTCGACATTGATTATTATTGAGCAGAGGGTGTTTCTAGGTTATTCTGGTATTTGGTGTTCTTTTTGATTTTTCATTTGTAAGTAAGGGACAAAATTCGCTCTTGGTAATCCCTATGAGGTGTAACTGAATGGAGGGTGGAGCAGGAGATGACGACTGGGCGTGTCCTCCACAATGGTTTAGAGCTTCCAGAGGGTTGGGCATGAAGAGGGCGAAGCCTGTTGAAGAAATCAGTGATGAGTTGGAGGTGTGTAAAGGGGTTAAGGCTCAAGAGGAACCGGATGATAAATTTTCAATTATAATCTCAACTTTGAAAGGACCCAAGCCATCGATTTTTGGCAACCCGATAAAATTGGCAACTTAAATTGGGAAAGAATTTAGCATTGGACATAATGCTAAAAAGCTTAGATCAAGGGACTTACTGATCCAGTGTAAATCAGTGGCCCAGCGGGAAAAAAAATTCTGAGAGTTTCTCTCTTCGGTGGTTTCTGAATCTCTGTGCTCATCCTAAGGTCATTAAGGGGATTGCGGGGAGTAATTTATGGGATAGACCTTGACATGAGTATGGATGGTATCAAGAGTCATTTAGTCGATATGGAAGAATGTGACACCTGTCGTCTCACTACGATCAGGGATGGGGTGAAAGTGAACACCACATCTGTGGTGTTGTCCTTCTCCAATCCTTTTTGAGATACAAAACTTTTCCTGTTCAGGAGTACATCCCATCCCCTTAAGATGTTACAAATGCCAAAAGTTCGGTCATACTGCACCATCCTGCAGGGTTAAACAACACTGCAGAAAGTGTAATGGCAAACATGAGTATGATAGCTGTTGGAGTGTTAAAATGTGTTGTGCCAATTGTGGTGGTGACCATAGTGCAGCCTACAGAGGTTGTTTGGAATTCCAAAGAGCGGCCAAGATACAAGTCAAAACTACTTGGAAGTTAATTTATGCAGAGGTGGTCCTCAAGGTCCCCAAAATTGTGTTCTCAATGAAGGAAGTCAATTTGATCACTAAAACTTCAGCCCCGATCAAAATACAGACAAGTTTGGTTGGTTGGCAGACCGAGTCCATAGATCAGGAATGCCAAACTGAAGACTCAAGTGGCATGGTGATTTCGAACATTTCCAGAATTGGGTTTATTGGTTTCATTACTGAGGTGGTCAATTGCACAGCTCTTGTGGAAAGGAGGTCAGAGAAGATTAACATAATCTCTTCTGCAGCCTGTAAACATCTGGGTTGGGAGGACATTTCCTCCAAGGATATTAACAAGATATTTAACAAGACAGGTGATAAAAAAGAGAGAGGGACCAGTTCTGATGCCAAACAGTCCCAGGACTCAATGCATTAATGCTAATAATTCAATGGAGTGCTAAAAGTCTCGTGGCACATGGATTTAAATTAAAAAAATTATCTCCGATTTGGAAACGTAACCGGATATAATATATTTACAGGAAACATGGCTCAAGAAACATAATCGATTCTATATTCTGGGGTGTACCATTATACGTCAGGAGAGAGCAAGTGGGAATGGGGGTGGTTATGGGATTCTTGTCAAATTTGGTATTCCTTTCTCGGTAATGGGGGCATTGCAGAATTGGAGTGTAACCTTATCAAGATCCATGGCTCAAGGGAAATGGTGTCTATTATAAATTTCTACAATCCCTGCCAACCATTGGTGCACAAGAGGCTCCAGGAGGCTTTTAGAATAGGGGATGGGGTGGTCCTTATATGTAGTGATTTCAACAGTCATAATATTCTTTGGGGCTCGAAAATCACGGATAGAAATGGTGAATTTATCGAGGATTTATTTGATTGATGAATTTGATATGGTGGTATTAAGTGATGGATCGGGAACATGTATTAATCCGTCTCCAGGGAAGATGTCCCCTCTGGATCTTACTCCCATCTCATCAATTGAAGCAGCAAGATGTGATTGAGAGGTCCATGATGACAACTTTGGAAGTGATCACTTTCTAGTGATCACAAATTTTAAATTACAAAGAGATCCTGAGAACACACAGTGACTGGCTTCTTGGAACTTTTCCAAGGCAGACTAGGGTCTTTTCTCCTGTCGATGTTCCAATGAAGTGAAGGAAGGGATTGGCGAGAGCGATATTGACAGCCTCAATATGAATATTGTCTTAATTATGAATAACATAGCTGGAGATACAATCCCAATTTACAGAAGCCCAGTGGGTAAGAAAATCAAAGACCCTTGGTGGGATGAGGGTTGCAAACAAGAGATCCAGGAAAGGACAGCTCTTAAAAGATTAAGGAGAACCCTAAAGTTGGAGGATGTTGTGGAATATCAAAGGAAAAGGGCGCATGCTCAAAGGACTAATAAACAAGCAAAGACTGCCTCTTGGAAATTATTCTGTTCTTCGATTAACCCCGACACCCAACTTAAAACCCATATGGAAAAGAGTTTAAAATATGCAGGGTGTGAAATCTGGATGGAAGTCTATTCCGGCTATTATTTTCCAGAACAAAACCTTTTGTTCAAATGTCGACAAGGCAGAGGCCCTGGGGCAATTCTTTTCTGGAATTAGGGATGATCTCATAAAGTATGATGAGTTGGAAACTCGTACTCCCCAATAAGCAAATCAATTTCTGGTGACCACCATCGCAGTTCAGCCTCTAAATTATTCACTTAATCTCGACTTCACTCTTCGGGAGCTTAAACAGGTGATCCGGAAGGCTAGGAATAGCATCCCTGGCCCAGATCGGTTATCATTTCTCATGTTCAAGCACTTGGATGATAGGGTGTTGGGTGTGATCCTTAGATGCTTCAATAAAGTTTGGGCTTTAGGGAAACTTTCCTGTGATTGGAAACACTCAATTGTCATTCCTATCTTTAAAGATAGGAAAGATAGTGCAGCCCCATCTTCAAATCTTCTGATTTCTCATATTTCAGTTATCTACAAATTAACGGAGAAGATGGTGAACAATCACTTGGTTTTCTTCCTGGAACAGAACAACCTCCTGTATAAATTCCAGAGTGGTTCAGAAAGGGAAGGTCTGTTATGGACCACATAACAACACTGGCAAATGAGGCAAGAAAATCCCTAAACAATCAGGAGTCTCTCCTGGAAGTGTTCCTTGATATCCATAAGGCATATGATTCAGTTTGGAAAGATGGCCTTCTAAATAAGATAACCAACCTCGGGATCAATGGAAGAATGTTTGAGTGGATTAGGGACATTTTATCTTATAGATCGTTTCAGGTGACGGTCAGTCAGAATCTCTCCTCTATTTTTCATACAGAAAAGGGCATCCCTCAGGGTAGCAGCCTCAGCCCAACTCTCGTTAATATTGTTACGGCTGTGGAAATTTGCAATTCACCAGAAAGGTCCTCAGGTTGGATATATCGATAAGTTCATGTGTAGTTAGTCCACACCCGTTGTTTAGAGGGATTATGTGTGATTTATCCGGGCTGCGACGCTTTGAGTTAGCCATTTTTCTTTACCTGTCGTTATTTTGGAACAACCACGCCATCTCAACAACCATGCTATCCACACCACAACGCCACTAAAGGAGCAACAAAACCAGCCCCACCCCAATTTCTCCTCCGGTAAACAAGTTTGACGGTTGGAAATCAACTCCCTCCCCAATTTCTCTGGAATGTTCCTCCCCCCACCCACGCGCCGCGAAGGGCGGGGTGGGCGCAGGAGAAATAAAAGGGCAAGAGGAGCACCTGGAAAAGAGAGAGAGGATAGCAGAGACTTGGGGCAGTCGTTTGGAAGTCTTGGTCGTCGTGGTCTTAGTCCAAGTATCACGACCTGCCTACCGTTGCAAGGCCTGAGATAAGGCGCGGCTGTCCTAGTGGCTGTGGGGAGAAGGCGTCACAACCTGCCCACCGTTGCAAGGCCCGAGATCAGGCGCGGCTGTCCTAGTGGCCGTGGGGAGAAGGCGTCAAGACCTGCCCACCGTTGCAAGGCCCGAGATCAGGCGCGGCTGTCCTAGTGGCCGTGGGGAGAAGTCGTCACGACTTTCCCACTGTTGCAAGGCCCGAGATCAGGCGCGGCTACGCGAGTTGCCGTGGGGACGAGACGTCGCGACCTGCCCACCGTTGCACCACGGGGGTGCGGGTAAGACCCTTCGGTCTCGTGAGCCTTTTCGGTCATCCACGGCTCACGACCATAAAGGTCTACGGACCCCGTCTACCCCCTTGCCTGTGAGGGAGGTCTTTCTTTGTTTTTGTTTGCATGCTGTGGTGCCGTGTCCTGCCAAGTAGAAACTGTGTAAGTGCTTGTAAATAATAATTATAGTCGGTCGTATTGCTTTTGCATTCTATTTGTTGCTTGTATATTGCATGATTCCTTGCTTGTGTTGTGTGTGCAATGTGTGCTGGTGTGAAATGTATCCCGTTCGTCATCTCTTTCCCCATTGAAAGTGCCATCTTGCATCGTGGAATGAGTAGTGGGTTTAAACACCCAATAAATAATCTGAACCGTCGAGGTCGACGATAACTCCGCTCGGTTATCCCTGCAGCACGGAACGAGCCGCTTAAGCGGTTCGTGTCCAGAGTCAACCTGCGGCGTGGTACACTCCTCGGTGCGCTACCCGCGCGGGTACTTAGGTATATCGGCATTCGGCGATTCACCCTATTTCGTGCGGGTAGAATGCGGACTTGTTTGTGGTGAGGTTAAACCCCCACCCATGGCTAGCTCCTTGGCGGTAGTTCCAAGAGGGTCACGACTGAATTGTCCGTCCGGTGGGCGACGCGGCTGCCATTAGAGGTACGCGGCCGATCGCACGCCGTGCGGGCGAAATTCGTAACAATATTATGATTAATGACGTGGCCTCCCATTCCAAGCTCCACAGCAAGATATTTCTGTTCGCTGATGACATTGCCATGTGGATCCATTGTAAGAGTTTAGCCCTGTCGGGTAAAAAAAACTCCAGAATGATGTCCATCTTTAGTTTGGGTCTCAGACTTGTTTTGAGCAATGGGTCTCAGACTGGGGTTTTAAGCTATCAGGCAACAAGTCCAAGTTCATCATATTTTCTCGCAATAATAGGATTGAGGACATAGCTTGCTTTCCCCATAGAAGAATAAGAGGACATAATGGTACTTCCCTCAAACCATCTTCGGAGTCATCTTTGATAAGGGATTAACCTGGACTCCCCATGTTGAGAGGCTGACTGGTAAATGTGCTAAAGGCATCAATTTATTACATTGTCTTGCTGGTACTGAGTGGGGCGCACATCGTGATAGTCTTCTCCTGTTATATATAGCTATTGTTCGTTCTCATCTGCATTATGGTGGCCTGGTCCTTGGGGATATGTCCATGAGCAATCAGAAAAAACTGGAGATTGTCCAGTCTAAAGCCATCTGTACCTGTTTGGGTGCTTTTACCACCACTCCTGTTTCTGCTCTTCTGGTGGAAGCAGGCAAGATGCCCTTGTCTCTCTGCTGGGAATTTTTGAAAATTAAATATTGGGCTAGAACCACCTCATCTGGGGATAACTATCCTGGTAAAGCCTTATTTGCAAACTGCTGGGAATATCTAAAGCTTGATAGGAACTCCACTTTCTCGCATTTCGGCCTTGCATGTAAAACGACTGCTAAAGAAATGTGTTTGGATTCTCTTCCAGTCAACCCGCGTCATAAAATTTCTACTTTGACCCCCTGGACCCCTGAATCCCCTTGCCTCCATGTGGATCTCTGGGAAAAATTGGTCACAGTTAATCCTGCGGTCATGTGCAATCCGGCTATTGAATTTATCAATTCAATTTGGAGTCAATCAATTTATGTATATACAGATGGCTCCAAAGAACCTTCCCTAGGAAGGACAGCTGCAGCAATATGCATCCCTGATTTCAGCGTGGTCAGGGCATTTCGGCGAATGAATCATCTCTCGGTCTTCTTGACCAAACTATTTGCCATAGTTCTGGCTCCAGAATGGATAATTGAGTTTAACCCTCTCAATGTGGTTATCCTCTCTAATTCACTTTCCATGTTAAAGGCGTTTGAATCCTTACAGGATGGTTGTAGGAATGACTTGGTGCTGGAAGTTTGGCATTTGGTTGGTATTGTGAAGTGGAGGTGTCTGGTGGTTGACATGTGCTGGGTGCCTGCTCTTGTCAGCATTGCTAGAAATGAGGCCTGTGATCAAGCAGATAAGCATGCCCTTAAACTGGAAAATATCACCCAAATCCCTCTGGGACCATCGAATTATTATTCTGGCCAAGGACCAGATCGAGAAAAAATGGCAATTTCAGTGGGACTCCAACACGAAGGGAAGATTCTGTCACACGGTGCATCTGGATGTGGTACCTCTAGTTAAAGTTCCCATGTTTTCCGGAAGAGACCAGGTGGCTCTTGGTAGGCTAAGACTCGGACACTGCCACCTAAATTCATACCTGTATAAAATTGGGTGCTACCCTACGGGGTTTTGTGAGATGTGCAGGAAACCCGAAGATCTAAATCATTTATTCCTAAATTGCCCTCTTTTTGAGGAACCCAGGCGATGTCTTGTGCAGAATGTAGGAGTGATGGGGATCAAGGTATTGGATCTACCAGGAGAGTTGAGGCTGATAAACCAGAAGCACCCTCAACTCTGGAAGCTGGTACTAAAATTCCAGGAGTGTGGGAAAACCATTTAAATTTCTTTACACTCGATGGGCTAATAAACGATTTTGATCACGTTCAGGTGTATGGCATATACAGAGTCTATTGGCTCTGAAAGCGCCATTAAAATTCAGAGGAAGAAGACGAAGACATTGTTTTGTGATTTACGTTATTGGTATTTTTCCGTTTTTAACTCATTTACGACCGTGTTTCTCATTTTGACAAAGGTAAGTTTCTTTTTAGTCTCATTATTTCCTAACTTTATGAGGTTTATCTTCGTGTGTTTTTTTCCTGCGTGTGTTAGGCCCTGTAGGCAGGATGGCCGATGGAGGAGGGGTGGCGGATGGGAGTTGGGGGTGGGGTGGGGTGGTGGGAGGGGTGAGGCGGGGTCGGGGATGGGAGTGGGATGGTGAGGGGGTGGGGGATGGGAGTGGGAGGGGTGAGGAGAGGGTGGGGGCAGTGCTGAATTAACCATTAGGCAGACAAGGCATGTGCCTTAGGGCCAGCCAAAAATTCCAGCCCAAAAATATTTTCACATTAAATATTTGTCTTTTTTTGTATTAAATATTTTGTTCTTGCAGCAGTTCATCTTTTGTCTGGGGTCCATTTCTATGAGCCCGAGATCTAATTTAAATTTTGTCAGGCCATTCTCTAAAATTTCAAAATGTGTCTTCGGGCCAGCCGAGGCTTAATCCGGCACTGGGTGGGGGATGAGAGTGGGAAGGGTGGGGGAGGGGTGGGATGCAAATTCTCCTTGTAAGTGTGTATCCGTATAGTGCCACCTCCAGGTGTGGGGGTATTACAAGTCTCCACCGTTTGCAGCACAGTATTCCTGTCCCCACATTTTCCTGTGCAGTGAGGTGTACTGAATTATCAGCTGAAGGTATGTTTTTGCTTCATGCGCTTTACTTCAGGGGTTGTATGTTGGTTCAGGAGCCCCAGCCAGAGAGACCACTATATTCGGTGTGTGTGTGTGTGTGTGTGTGTGTGTGTGTGTGTGTGTGTGTGTGTGTGTGTGTGTGTGTGTGTGTGTGTGTGTGTGTGTGTGTGTGTGTGTGTGTGTGTGTGTGTGTGTGTGTGTCTGTCCAAAGCATAACTCCGTGGACTTTGATCCGATCTTGATGAAACTTCGTTATGTGTTTGATATGAATGTCTAGTTGTGTTTTCCTGGATGAGGGTGTGCTACGCCCATTGTGCGCTGAGCCACGCCCAAATAAAAGCCATTTTTTAGGGGGTAGTCAAATTAAAAATCTATATTCTCCGAGGGAATTGACTGCATGGAATGGTTTCTTCGGTATTTGAATAGCAAAATGGCAAACTTATCTAAAACTTGTCGTTGTCCGATTTTTAATTTTCGTCATAAGGTCAAAAACTTAGAAAATTGCGAATTTTGACATAAAAATCATACGACCGCCCAAACTTTGAGAGCTCGGATGACAATATTTTTTATGCATAATCTTGAGGTCATTCCCCACCTAAAGTCTTGAAACCATTTTGCTCTGTCTCGAACACCTTGCCAGTGGTGCCCCCTTCAAGTTTGTTTTTACACTGATTTCATCGAAGTATGGATAATCAGAGGAGTGCGAAATGCCATATAGCGTATATGACATTATATTATTCCTAGAATGTTCCAGAGGAAGTTTTGCACCAAAGGTCATAATCCTTGACCTTTGACCTTTAAAGTTCACAAAGGTCAAATTTTCAAAGTTGTGGGAATCGAACCAGGTTTTCGACCTTCTTCGACGAACTAACTCCAATAAGCTGTAGCACGTGTCCTGTTTCCTTATTTTAATGTCCACAACATTGTTTTGCGACCTTTAAAGGTTATGCAAAGGCAAAATTTTGACAGTTGTTGAACGAAACCGGGTTTTCGACATTTTGCAGCTAATAACCTGTCACCAGTACCATGTCATGTTGATCATTTTTATAACTTGGTCGAACATTATCACATTGTCTCATCCTTGACTTCTGAAACTATCTACATCGTCAAATACCGCTCGTGAACCATTGTCATCTTCAGACTTGTTTTTTTTTTAATTATTTTTGCATGTACAGAGCTGTCAGTTGACGATGCATCACCATATGAAGGTATGTGTCAGAAGAACATGTTCATTTTGCATGCTTGGAACAAGATCGCTCGTAAGGTGGGAACTTTGTTGGTAATCAAAATCCCCAATCGATGGCTTTGTGCTCCGACTTTCCATGTGTGGTTTTACTCCATTCTACAGCATGTACGAGTTACGACCCTTCTGCTGGCATCTTCAAGTTCAGTTCTGTGTTCGAGATTGGATGCGTCGTGTATGCATTTCAGGCATCCGTGATCTGTTCTTGAGAAATGGAACAAGTCATATTGCTTAGGTTGGTGCTCACCTCAGTGTCCACTCTCCACTCGAGAAGGTCACAGAATCCTTACAGAAGGACCAGGTGTCCAGTTGGATTCGTTTTCCAAGTGTGTTCCCCACCCAGTTTGGGTGTGTTCAGTTCCCAGGTTTCTTGTAGAACGCTCACCACGTGGCTAAAGCACTCAAGCAAGCAAGCAAGCACTCAAGCAATTCATCTTCCTTACTATAATTCAAGGACCAGTGTGTGGGTGTTTGTGTGTTTGTCGTGCTCCCCTTCCTACAGTTGTGGGCTCATTACATCCAGACTTGTTACAATGGATCAATATAACCTTGGCTAATGTCGAGGGTGTTTTTGTCTTGGGTGGTGTGGGGGGAAGGAGGCAAATTCTCCTTGAAAGTGTGTATCCGTATCGTGCCACCTCCAGGTGTGGGTATTACAAGTCTCCACCATTTGCAGCACAGCCTTGCTGTCCCCACGTTTTCCAGTGCATTGAGGTATTTTGAATTGGAAGCAGTGGGTATGTTTTTGCTTTATGCACATGACCCAAGTTTTTAGGGGTTTTTTGCCTATACACCACTGAGCTGGACAAACGGGGGTGAAAACATAACCTCCATCCACCTTAGATGGCAGAGGTAAAAATGGTTAAAGTGATCTGCTCTACAAAATACTAGAAAGAGCAGACGTTCCAGGTTTCGTCTTTTCTCGGAGAAAAAAAAGAGTTGCTAATTCTCTTTCATGAACCTTGTAGACTGTAGAGCAATGGATTAAATCAACACAAGGTTGATTAAAATACGCTAACCGTCAGAAGGAAAGAAGGAGAAGCTGATATTTTGGCTGTTAACCTTTCGTCTGCTCTTTTGCTCTGACAAAGGGTAAAGCCCGAATTGTCAGCATTTTGTGATATTTTATGCCTGTTAACTTTAACCATTTTATTCTCATGTTTTCGTTCTCTTGTTCTACAAATGCAGATCCCTAGTTCTTTGTTGGAACTAGCAACTATTTTCTTCAATACAAGACATGACTTTTCATCCATTAAAATTTCGTCTTCTCACACTTCGAAGCAAGATGGCCATCTTGACCTTCATGTATGCCTCAGTGGCCAGCCATTCTTCAAGATATTATCTCCAAGTCTTCAATCTCACCATCTGTCATGGCTTTTTTTTGATTGATCTCCTTCATCGTGAGCTGGGGATCCACCCACTCATCTGGCAATGCTGGATGCCACTAAATCTGAAGGTCATTTGTGATCATGGTTTACTTTTCTCCAATTGCAAAGAAGATGACAGGTCCGTTGCTCTCCACTGCCTTTCCTGCACTATCACTCCCAAGTAGCCTCTCAGCAATTTTTCTTGACCCTTATGCTTTTCACGTTTATCCATGGACCACATCCCATTTTCCGACTCAAATCCTGATGCCATGCGCAATTTCACTGATGTATCCAGCTTTTCTCTCATTCTGGCATTGTCTTCCTTGAGTCTGTCCTTTCATGCTTACCTTTTCAGTTCTTCAAGAAGTCGTTGCCTTGATTTGAATCTCAGCCCAACTATAAACTGTCGTCCTGGTGTTTTGCATTCGGGGTGAAGCATCAATGTCTGTGCCTTACCTTACAGGGATTGTTAAACTAGGCTTGCCATTTGCTAGCATTAGTTAATGCCAATTTAAGACCAAGTTAGGTGGACTTGAAGCGAAAATAATTTATTGTGACGTACAGAGACTGTGATATATGTGGAAGAATCATATGTCCACATTTGTTAAATTTGCCGTCGGTTCAGAAAAATGATTCGCGGGCCGCACCTCATGGAAATCCGGACAAGGCGCCGCGGGCCACGCGGGAGGAGCTCGCGGGCCGCAGGTTGCCGACCTCGGAGTTAGTGGATGTTAAAGATCCCATGTTTTCCTTCATAAAGAGTAGCTGAGTTATCGATGATGCTGAAGAAATTCCTAATTCCTGCTCTAACCTGCATGGGGCACAGTGACGGTGGCACAGCCGCACCCTTCAGCAAATAATGCTACCCGTAGCGATGTTCTGCATACGACAGAACAAGAACAAGAACAAGAAGAAATGGTTCATGACCACATCATTTACTCTCGAGATTTTTCCCCGAAAAACTCTGAGCCATTTCCCACCCTTTTCTTCTGTCCGCCCAGGTTAAGTGTGCTGGTTAAAAATCTCGCTGCATGCCAGTTTGATTTTGGTGAGAATTTATAACTGGAAGAAGCTCCAATGTTGTTATCTGTGTTACTCTATCTGTGCATGTTGCGTTTTGATGCCCATATTTCTCTGTACTGCATCTTAGAGTGAAGGGAAGTTCTCCTTCCAATAATTAACAAGAAAAAGAGCAATTAGGGATTTCAGACCCTTGCCAGGACTTGTTTTGTGTGGTGTTTCTTTAGTTTTGTGTGGTGTAGTTTTATATGGGGTTTGTGTGCTGGTGTGTTATGTAATTAATATGACACATAATTAGAACTGCCACTTTATAAATGCTGACAGTGATGACTGGTTCAACCATTTCAGAGAAGATTTTTGAAGTTTTTTTTTAACAATATGGCTGCTGAATCACGTGACCAATGACGCCCTCAAGTTTTTTTTCTTTGGACCACTTTATCCCGAGATGACCCTCAAAAAATTTCATACTGAACAGATGTATCGTTCTACACATGAAACTGGAAGGACATTCAGTTGAGCGCAAACCTCCGCCACGTAATGCCTGATCCATGAGAACATATCGGGACCAATCAATGCATTTTTGAAATATCAGACAATGTATTGTTTTGGGCCCAATCTCCCAATGGTGAAGAATCACTTTAAAAATTAAATAATTCTCTCATCCAGATCCGGATTTCGATCGTCACCAAAATCAAACCAATTCGTCCGTGCCACACACCCAACCTGTCCACCAAGTTTCATTCAAATCCGTCCACAATTTTTTGAGATATCGTGCTCTGTATCATTTTTGCCCGATCTCTCAATGGTGGTGAATCGCTTAAAAAATTATCAGATCCAGGTTTGGATCTTCACCAAAATTGAATCGATTCTTCCTTGTCACACAGCCAACATGTCCACCAAATTTTGTCCGATTCAGTCCACAACCTTTTGAGATATCATGCTATCTATCGTTTTTGGCCCAATCTCTCAATGGTGAAGAATCACTTAAAAAATTATAGTAGCCGAATCCGGATCTTCACCAAAATCTAATCCATTCGTCCTTGTCACACACTGAACCTGTCGTCCACAATTTCATCGAGATCCGTCCACAACTTTTTGAGATATCCTGAACACAGACAGAAAGGGGTGAAAACATAACCTTCACCTTTGGTGGCGGAGATAATTATGATGTCACAATGAAGGCACCTACGACGTCATACAAAAATCACACTCATTCCCCATGAGGAGTACTTTCCGTGTGCCGTTCCAATTTTCTCCTTGGTGTGGTTTCAGAGCTGGAGGTCCAAAGATTTTTTTTTCCGTTTTTCCAACATGGCTGCACACCACGTGACCTATGATGTCATAATTATTAAAACATTCTACATGAGTAGTCGCACCGATGGTAAAAATTTCATCTCAATCCGACAAGCAGTTGCGGATATAAATACAGTTGTGAATTCGCGCCCGCCGGCGTGCGAACGGCCACGTAACTCGAATCGCGGCATGTCGCCCACCGGACGGAAAATTCTATCGTGACCCTCTCGGACTAACGCCGGGAGCTAGTCACGGGTGGGCCTTTCGGTCTCACCACGATCGTGCCAATTGGCCCCCCGCATGGGATAGGGTTGTTCACCAAACTCGACCTACCTAAGTACCCACGCGGAGGGTAGACCGGGCGATCGCACCTCGCCGCAGGTCGACTCCGGACACGGGCCACTTAAGCGACCCGTTCCGTACTATCGGGATAACCGAGCGGTGTTATCGTCGGCCTCGACGGTTCCGATTAATTATCGGGCGTATTAAGCCCTCTACCAACCCTATACGTGAAGCAAGATGGAGATTCAATTAAAGAAAAGACGAAGCGAAACGGGGAAACAGTTCAACATGATGCACATTTATTCCACGGCATACGGAGAGCACACATATACAATTACAACAATTATGCACCTACAGCAATTGCAACAAAAGAAACACAACAATGCAGATCTACAACCCACTACGCGTGCACACGGCAACACTTAAGCAGTTTTACTTTACAGACGGTGCCAACAACACATTTACTCAAAAGAAAAAGAAAAGGGCCACCCTCAAAGACAAGGGGGCAGACGGGGCCTGTGGGCCAATATTTGCGCGGGACCTGAAAGAGCGTTCAGGTCCGCGAGACCGGGTGGGTCCTACCCGTGTCTTTGTGATGAGCCGCAAATGTGGCAGCGTGGCGGTGCCCCGACTTCGTGCTCCTTCCCGGGTTTTGTTGGCACTGCTTGGAGTGGGGTGAGAACGGGGCCCCCTTTTCGCACTATCTCAGCGCGGGGGGGTGAATTGTTGATGCTCTGGGGAAAGAGGATAGCTGGCTTGCTTGGGTCCCGCGACGAGCGATTCCACTGCGAGCTCGTCGCCGACCGCCGTCTTCCTTGCCTCGGACCTGAGCTACTCGGTCTCTTCCCCCATTCTCCTCAGCCGACTGCAGCAAACCACCTGTACGCCCTCGCCTCCCGACTCCACTCCGTGCTCCAAGCTCCAGGCTTCCTCTCTCTGCAGCTCCCCGACAGACTGCCAACCCCGACAGACTCGCGCTCGGCGCTTTATAGGCCGGCAGGAGAACCCATATGCAAATTTCTGGATCAGAACGAGCTCGGGGGTGGAGCCACGCTCGCCCATTGGATGGAGGAAAAGGGGCGTGAGTCTCCCCTGATCCTAGAATTTGCATATCTCAATTCTACACCGACGCGCCTGGAGGCGGGGCCAAACCGCCCCGTGCTTGCTGATTGGACGGATCAGAAGTGGGCGTGTAGCATTCCTGATTCGAATTCTCCTCGGAAAGGCCGCATTTTGCACTCGCGGCCCGGCGCGCGTCCCGTACGAGCCCAGGACAGCCTGACGCTCCGTGCTCACAGGTGCTGCGGGAATGGCCGCAGAAGGAGAGAGGTGAAGGTGGTGGGGGGTTTCTGGTGGTGGTTTATGGCCATGGTGCTGTTTGGAATGGCGGTGATGCGATGTTTGCGGGAGCGAGTTGTGAAGGTAAAGATCGTGGCTGTTGGCATTGTTGTTGTTGTTGTTGTTGTTGTTGTGAAGCGGCGTTGTGGTTGGTGGTTCTCTGATGGCGGTTCAGACGTGGTTGGTTCAAAATAAAGATAGAACAGAAAAACGGCTATCTCAAAGGGTCGCAGCCCGAATGAATCACATTTATTCCCTCTAAACAACGGGTTTGGGCTAACTACACATGTACTTACAGAGATATCTCACCTACGGGACATGAATGGTGGTTTGTGAATTTCCACAACCGCAACAATACGAAAGTTCTGTGCAAACAAACAAACAGACCCAAACGCAATACCCTCCCCTTCAGCGAGGGTAATTGGAGAGTCCATAGAACACCTTACCCCACACACTGTTCAGGTTTATTATTCATGAAATAAAAAGAATGATTTTAAAGGTCGTATAAAAAAAAATTCAGAAGTTTCTTTAGTGCCGTTGATGCAGTCTCAAACACCACCTTATTTAACATATCCAGCTATAGCACTGTACTGCAAAACTGGAGGATTTGGGAAGCGTTAAGGTGGCGATTTGTGTTCTTCGGTGTTCAAGCATACAATTAAATTTAAATAAAATAAATATTGTTAATGTTGCATTCAAAATTTATTCTGCAATTTTACCGCCATTGATGCAGTGGATATTACATCACCCGATCAACCCCGTTACATTAGTTATTCGTGCCTGTTGTTTGTGTCCTTTACAATGTCCTTATTGAGAGTAAGTTTTCTGTTTGGAATGATTTTAAATTTTGTTTGACTGCCAGGCAGGGAGACAGAGGAAAAATTATCTCACTCCTCTTTGTGCATGTATGATCAGGACAAATTCAGAGCCAAAGTACTGCTCTACTGCCAGTTCGTTTTCCGATTCATGTTCAGAATATAACATTCAATTGAAATGAATTTGTCCCTCGATCATAAACTGACGTTTGTGGACAGACGAACATACAGATAGCAGAAGTTAACCAATTGCTTAACTCTACCTTTTGCTTCACTTGTGCAGAGTAATAAGCCGATGATTGTTAAAAAAATTTAACCACACTTCTCCACGATGACGTCCTTTAACAGGGCGCCCATGTTAGCGGGAGAGATATGGGACATATGTCCTCTCGACACAACACATCTAACACTGTCATATTAAAGCTGATGTGTTATAATTAGCTCAGTATACCTTTGCTCTGCAATTAATAAAGAGTAGCTGTGCCTTCACCCTGATTATACTAGCTGGTGAAGCTGTGGCTTCAGACAATAGAGAACATTTCCAAATCCCACAAGATTCTGGTAACACCTTTGAGAGTGTCCAATCATCAATCCCTCATTGTGAAAGCAACAAATTATATTTCGGTAGAGGAAGTGAAAAACAAATCATTGAGCTGTGAGAGGAAAACAAATGTGCAACAAACAGAATAATCAAGAAAATATAAACCATCACAGTAAATATAATAATAAACAGCGAAATATGTCGAACAGTAAAATCAATCCAACATTTTTAAACCAAACAATTAAACTAATAATATGAACAATCTTCCCCAGGAATTTGGTGAGAAAAGAGTGCAACACAGGTAGCGTCCACTCATGAGGCAATGCCTTAGGTCCTTTGGAAATACTAATGTTTCTGCTACAGGTAACTGGATTAGGAAATAAACGGTGGCAGGTGAGACAGTTTTGCTAAAACAAAAACCCCAATTATCAATTCCCTGTTTAATCACCTAGATTTCTGACTTCGGACTCTCCAAACAAACACAAGCTCTTTTGGTAGACTGATCCACATCTGAATAAGGATATAGCTGCCATGGAGGGGGTAAAGCGGTGAGTTACGAGATTGATTCCAGGGCGAGCTAGACGAAGCGATGCGGATAGGTTTGAAGGAGACAGGACTTTATACATTGAAAAGGAGGTGATTATGATGGGAAGTGATAGAGATGTTTAAAGCAATGAAGGGTGTGGACAAAATAGGTGCAGTGGAGTATTTCAGCAGAGTGGTTGATGTTGGGACAAGGGGCCACAGCTTGAGGGTAAAGAAGATGAGAGTTAGGAGAGTTTTAAGGTATTGGCCTTTCAGTTTGAGAGTGGTTAATGCATATAGTTGCCAACTCTCTTTTGTGTCTCACTATCTGCCACGATCTTTCCTGGGAAAGCCACGTTTCCAAGCTGGCCTCCAAAGCCAGTCGCCGACTGGGCATCCTCCATCGTGCAAAGTCTTTCCTTGGCACATCTGACCTCCTGACCACAAATAAAGCTTTCCTCTGCAGCCTGCTGGAGTACTGCTCTCCCCTCTGGGCTGGTGTTCCCACCTCTCACCTTTCTCAGCTTCACCTGTGGAAACCAAGGCTTTGAGGATCGTTGGTCTCACTCTCTCACTGCAGGCAGGTCAGTGGTCTTTTTGTCTTCTACCTTCTCCTCTCTGGCCTTGCCACCTCTACTATGTCTGTGATCTGTCCCCCACCCCATATTCTTACAGGGCGCCCAAGGTCCGCCAGCAACCCTCTTCTGGTTAAACAACCAAAATCAAGAATCACTGCTCACCTTCATTCTTTCATTCCTCTTTTTTTCCCCCTACTTCTGGAACAAACTTTCACACTCTCTTCAATCCCACTCTTCCGTCCAGATTTTCAAAACAGCTGTTCACCACCACATCATCTTCCCCAATCCAAAACTATGATCTTTCTACCCCATTAAGCCACCATAAACCCACCTCCTTCAAATTCCCTGCTTGCCTTCCTGAAAGTCCCTGTAGTGCCCATATTGTTTACCATGTGTACCCCACCCCATCCCTCTCCCTTCCACAGATCTTCTAATGTCTCTGTCCCCCACTGTTTTGTACTGCCCTCTCCTGCCCCTCTTGTCTCCTGCTCCCCTTGTTATACGTTCTGTGTGTTCGCTCTTATACGAGTCTTGACATTGTATCCAAAAAAAAAAACCAAACTTCTACCACCTTTAGTGGTGGTCTGCCCCTTTTTGTATACAAGAACAGTCTTTTATCCCGAGATGACCCTCAAATCTTGATGATCTTGATTTCGTTGAACTGATTTTATTGTTCAATCATAGCAAAAAAATAATAAGTTCACAAAATAATACATCTCATCAAAGTTTTTGAAAGATTTTCATGTTGTGAAAAGGTTTCTGTCGGCATTTGGGCAGTTTCCCTTGACGCTGCATGAAAAAAAAAATATCGCATCTGTAATCTCATTTAAGTTGATTGGCAACAGCTACTATTCAAAGTACTCACCAGCAAATGACAAATGCTGTCCCATTTACAAGCATTATTACCTGCGAAACGTAGGATGTTTCTCATTGGTTGACTGACATGATGAAACTCAGAGCAAAACATTGTACCAATGAGAACCGCCCACTTGCTGCTTTCGCTGTTTGCAAGAGTCGCACTCACAGAACGTCAGTAAATGTACACACAAAATCAACATCTTCTGCCACACAGCCTGTTTTTCTTGGGCTGTCAAAGAAGCTGTTGGCCAAGGCGAAGAGAGCGACCGAACAAAATCTTAGTGTGAAGTCGCAAGAATCCCAGCTACATGAGGTAATTGCAGTATATCCACCTAAAGCCCGAATTGGAGAGTAGGGCATGTCCAAGTCATGATGATTATTCTGCTTTAATTTTGCATAGAAGAGTTTCTTAGAATGTACATTAAATTTAAGGTTAAAATTACAAAATTTCCCTATTCTTGAAGGGGGAGACCCTCACCACCACCCACCCCCCAGACCCTCGACCCACCTCACCTATTTGGTCACTTCGCTTTCCCGCACCATTACATAGACCCTGTCCAACCTAACTCTTTTTCTTCTCTCAATGTTGGCAACTATGTTAATTTAGGAGTGGTCTCTCTGGAAAGGTAGTTTCAGTGGAGGGAGTGGATAAGTTTAAATGGGAATTAGATAGGTACCGGAATGCATCTGAGATAGAGGTTTATGGGGATATTTTCTTGTGTGTGTGTGTGTGTTTTTGGTAGCTTATGTGTGAATGGGTGACAATACTGGGGTTGGTGAAGTGCAGGAATGATGGACTGAATGGCCTCTTCCTGTGCTAAAGTTCCTTGTGTATCCTTGTGTAACTCCACTGGGTGGCAGCAGAGTCAATAGATTCCCTCCTACCAAAATGCCCCTACTGTATTTGCTATCATTCATTCTTTCACGATGGCATATAAAACAAGGAGGTCTGAGTGTAACTGGGACAACATCATTCTCCTGCCACAAGGAGATCAGGAAAAACTCTGATTTTGTACCTTCCCTTGATAAAACCACAAACAGCAAAGAGGCAAAAATCTCAGAAGCTCTCTGGACTGCTCAAACCACTCCTTCATTTCCATCTTCATTGCGTATGCCATGGTGGCCTTCTCCTCCAATGGACCTCTTCTGCGGTACATCCTCACTTTCCTTTGTTTTGTTTTTCCTTTCCAATGGGCTACAAATTTTATTTTATTTTTGTAGATGTGCTGGGTCCATTTTCGACTTCTGAGGGTGACGAGGTTGTAACTTTAAACTTGCTCAAAGTAAATTAATTATCACAATTGCAGGGGATATGGACCTTATTCAACACTGCCATGAGGTTGTAGTGCCTTCTATTTGACAATATTCAGAATTGCACGCTACTCAGTCTGAATTAATTTTGATAGCACCAGCTCACAAACTTTCTATTCAGATATATATATATATACATATATATATATATATATATATATATATATATATATATATATATATATATATATATATATATATATATATTGTACTTTCTGATGTCAACACACTTTTGCATACCACGGAAATCACAAACAACTGAGCTGTGTTGTTATATATTCTAATATGCACCTAAAATACAACACCTGTGGCTGACTTTCTGCGAGTTCAGCTGGTACATAGGATGATTTGTTCTTATCGCTGGGCATGGTTCAGCAGGAAGGAACAACCAATCAACTTCCAGTACTTTGCTGTAAACCTGGTGTCAATTTTGTTGAAAAAGGAAGATTTGGAGATTTCTCAGTGGGGATAATTGTTCAGCGATGCACGCATCGGTGGGCCATTCACCCTACAGTTCTTTACTGTTTTCTTCCCTGGAATTTTGGACACTTCTCGACTGATCATCATTCAGTGAAGCACACAGCGTTGGGCCGGTCAACCGATGATTCCCCACTATTTTGTTTCCCAGACTTTCAGTGGACTCCATTTTACCACCCACGGGCAATTCACTAATTGTGTGGAAATACATTGGGGATACTTCACGGACTCTGTTTTTTTATTCGTGGATTTTTCTCCTGCCATGAACTCCATCACGTTTAGTATTTGAAAAACCTATTTTTTGTGTGCTTGTGATAATTGCACTACAAAATACTGTATTTACTCTTCCACACTATTTTTGTTAGCCGAAGGCTGCCATATACGGTATATATTGTTACGGCTATGGAAATTCGCAATTCACCATAAAGGTTCCTTAGATCAGTTATGATGCTAAGTTTATGTGCAGATAGTTCCCCACCGTTGTTCAAAGGGATTTCGTGTGATTCATCAGGCTGCGACGCTTTGAGATAGCCGTTTTTCTTTTCTATCGTTATTTTGAGCCACCATCGCAACAAACCTCCACACAAACAACTGCCACCACCAACTACGCCACAATGCCAACCATGCTCACACCACCCCCACAACCATCACCACCAACGTCGCTCTCAACAACCGCTTCCGAATGGCAGAACAAAAAGCACTCGTGAAGCCTGTGGGTTTTTTCCCGCCTGATTCTCCCGCCTGTTCTTCCCCACGCTTGGTGTGGGAGAGGTGCGATTCAAGCGGGGGTCAAAGGTCATGTAAAGGAGGGGTCTGATTTTGAGGAATAATTCCCTGGCCCCGAGCCAAAACTGACTTTCCTCGTCCCCCGCATGGCGCGGGGAGGGGGCAGCGAGAGGGCACGCCCCTTTTTGGGAAACTTCCAGAAGGGAGGTGGAGCCAGAAACGGGGCGGGCAAAGGGCGGAGCCCCGCTTTACAAAAGACGAACAGACGTGAGGCTCGGGGTCTCTTCTCGGTTCATGCTGGCTCGTTCGTTCTTGGTCTCGTGGCGCTGGTCACCGCTTGGGCTTCTCTTCTCCCTCTCTTTGTTTGGACTCTTCGTTTTGGGCTTTCTCTCTGGTCCTGAAGCCCCCTTCTGCCCTTCAGTCTTTTGCTTGTTTGGTCGTGGGTCGTGGAAGCACCAGCAGCAATGCCGGAGAGAGCTCGCTGACCACACCAGGGGCCCGAGGTCAGGCGTGGCTACGCAAGGCAGTGGGGAGTCGACGTCGCGACCTGCCCACCGTCGCGCCATGAGGGCGCGGGTAAGACCCTTTAGTCTCACGGGACCCGTTCGGTCCTCCAGGTCCCGTGCCATAAAGGTTTAAGAACCCCGTCTACCTCCCTGCCTGTGGGGACGGTTTTTCTTTGTTTTTGTATGCATGCTGTGATGCCGTGTCCTGCCCAGTAGAAACTGTGTAAGTAACTGTGCATGTAAATTGATCCTTGCTTATAGTCGGTCATATTGCTTTTGTTTTCTATTTCTTGTTTGTATATCGCATGACTGCCTTGCTTGTGTTGTGTGTGCAATATGTGCTTTAAATAAATGTCCTTGTGTGAAATGTATCCCGTTCGTCGTCTTTTTCCCTTTTCAAAGTGCCATCTTGAATCGCGGAATAAATTAGTAGAGGGTTTTGAATGACTGGTAAACAGAATCACATCCGTCGAGGTCGGCGATAACACCGCTCGGTTATCACTGTTGCACGGAACGGACCGCTTAAGCGGTTCGTGTCCTAGGCCGACCTGCGGCGAGGTACGATCGCCCGGTCGACTACTCGCGCAGGTACTTAGGTAGGTCGAATTTGGCGAGCAACCCTATCCTGCGCGGGTGGGCAATTGGCACGATCGTGGTGAGGTTAAACCCCCACCCGTGACTGGCTCCTGGCGGTAGTTCCAGGAGGGTTATGACTGAATTGTCTGTCCGGTGGGCGACGCAGTTGCGATTGGAGTTACACAATCGCTCACATGCCAGGCGAGCCTGAATTCGTAACAATATATATCATAGACTCTTATAGAGAAGGACTGGAACCTCCCATGCTCGGGGTTTGTAACTTGAGTCCAGGGCTAAAATGACTTCTGGAAGGGCTAGAGTCACGATCTCGGGATCCATATAGGGGTTTTTGAGGACCGCGAGTTCAATAGTGTCATTTTTAACACCACCGGAGGTCATCTTCAAGGTCAAAAGGTCATATTTCAAGGTCATATTACCAATTTTTGGTATTTTTGTTTTGCCCGTTTTTGTGTCTAACTCATAAACGGTGAGAGATGGCTGATTGTAATAAGATGCCAGTGTGTAGAGCTGTCAAACTTTGATATTTATTGTCATATATCGTATTACATAAACATTATATGCATGTCACAACACTATGCCTATTACAACTATGTCTATGTGTATCACGAGTTGGAGAGCTTTGCTTGCCTCCTGAGGCATCCCAAAGCTTTTTCTTTGTCACATTCATTGAGGACATGAGCTTTCAATAGAATGTTAGCTAAAGTAGTACATGCAGCATTACTACTAGCTAAAGGTGCATCTACAGAGGATAACAGTTCAGTAAAATGAAATCAGCAACTCATTTTAGTCTTGTCATACAAATTATAGGCATTATGTACAAAAAAGATGGCCGACAAAGTCGGCACACTCAATCCACCTCTATTCAAAGTAACTAGAAACTCAGATGACACCTCGTTACCATCTTCATCATCAATGATCTCCTCTATACTTGTGCTATCACCATATTTATGAACAAGGTGTCTAGCCAAATAAACTACTTTATGCTTAAGAGCATCGTCAGACCCCAAGAGATCCTGAGTGTCTTGAGGAGTAATCTCGTCAATGAGTTCACTTCGCTCTTCTGGATTTAAGGAAGTTGTACAGTTCTTGTCGCAATCAATCACACGAGAATCACACGAGGTATAATGTCATGCTTAATGAGTGTTTGCAAATTTACAATTTTAGCTGCAGCCATATTGTCAACTACGTCAATGTAGAAGTTTCCACCGCTTCTTTGCCTGGCTTGGCCGAAAAACTTTTCCAAGGCTTCATCTGCAAATATAGCAGGAAGAACGTAGTCAAAGTCTTTCTCTGTCAGAAGCAATTTGGCAGCATCCACATTATTACGTGTGGACACAGTGAAGGCTTCAGCAGTTTTCTGAGTTGGCTTCAGCTTACGACGACCACCTCCTGCCATGCGCAGGTAGATATAATTTGGCAGGCCTGCTCCAGCCTAGTGAAACTTGTACAGTCTGCTGTCCAAGGCTGTCTGGATTCGTCGCGCAGATGGATAGCTGAGAAACGGTCTTTCACGTTCATAATCTTGAACCACTCACTCATTATCTGGGTGAGGATGATTGTGCCTTCGCTGATGCCCAGTGAATCCTTGAAGGTCTTTAAAGCAGCGACAGTCTTGTCATTGAACACTTGGCATACCAATGGTACGCTCTGGCGTTGAAGGGGCTTGGGGAAAACAGCGGTGTGCGTCAACTTGGTTAAGCGAATAGGAGTAGCCCAGTCGATCTCATAAACCTTCTGAATATCACTCCAGTAAGCTTTGTATTATCATCTACGACAAAGGAGAGTGTCTTGTCATCAACAGTAATCCAGTTGTTGCGAACATTTTTGAAGATGTGCACGTAGTCGTACACTAAGAACATAGATTGCTCTTGAATTGACAGCACTTGGCAACTTCCTGGTCCTCCAAGTTTTGAATAAACACTGCGGTTGGTATTGCAATTGTCACATCTCAAAGAAATCACAGTACCGCCAGCACCAACTACAGCTGATGCAGCTTCGATAAGGAGTTCCTTCAGCTGATCGGCAGTTCGTTTTTTTGCAGGGCAAAATGCGTATAATATAGCGTGGACCACCGAAATGGCAGGCAACTTCAACAACCATAGCATGTGAAGCAAGCATTTCGTGTTCACCACCCGCTGCTGCATTTTGAGCATATCCTACAACATGCCCTCCAGAAAATTGCAATGTCTCGACCAGCTTCACCTCATCAAACATTAAGTTGACCAAATGCTGCTGTGGTTTAAGCTGGTCGAACAAGGTTTTGAGGTTGGAGTCCTGCTGACTACTAGCAAGCATCTGTTTTACCTTTTTGTTGATGGTAGAATGATTAAGTCGGATCGTCGAATCAATTTGTATGCACTGGGTGATATGTTGTGAAGCTGCATTGTGAAAATCATAGTATCAGTATCAAATCGGCGACGATCAAGAGGTTTGAACATAAGATACAGCTGCGACAGAAGGAAGCTGAAATGAGGAAGCTCGTGTGCCTCAGTCATCCAACAGAGCTGGCTTATTACAAGCTGAAGAATTTCCTTGCTTGTGCATTCATCGATGTTTATCTGGTCAGTTACAGATCTAATCTGGGACCATTTTGAGAGCAGGCTGTTCTTCTGCAAAGGAAAAAGTCGTTTGGGCACCTCAATGCCATCTTTCTCAACTCTATTCAAGAAGAGAAATCCAAAAGGTGAGTTAACTTGTTGGAAATGAAAGAACTGCTTGACAGTTTGTCCAGTAGCATCAGTTCTTGATAGGTAAAGGTTTTCCTGGTCTTTTGTGACATTAAAGCCAGGAAAATAGGAGCTGATTTTAGCACAGTAGTGGTCGAAATCTTGGATATTGTCTGCAGCCTCATCAGCTGCCTGCATCTTCTTAGCTCTTGATTCTGATGTAGAAGATGATGTTGGGTGTGGGACTGAGGTCACCTGCTTCAAAGCTGATTTCGGTACTCCAGGAAATATTGATGAGGGTGCTTTGGGTCGTTTGCCACCCCCAACTGACACCCAATCACAATTGAAATGTGTCTCACAAATATATATATATATATATATATATATATATATATATATATATATATATATATATATATATGTATATATATATGTATATATATATATATGTATATATATATATATATATATATATATATATATATATATCTCCTTTAAGCACCTCAAGCTTTCTTTCTCATTTGGCATTGCCAATATCCATCTCTCCCTCTCCTCAGGATCTTTTGGGAAGGATATTACCATTATATAAGGCGTCCCATCATAGTTTCCTCGACAACCAAAGCAGCTGCAACGACGTGGCATATTGTCACCAAAGCAGGAAACAACACAAAGATCCTGTGAGATCACCAGCTGGACAGTTTCTGAAAGAGAAACAAAAAAAACATACATTAGTTAACGATGATAGAAATCATCAAGTAGGTGCAGTAGGTGCACAATGTCATGTTTTGTCATAGACTTTACAAAAGTTTTCCTCGATGAGTTAGACACAAAAACAGGCAAAAAACACCAAAATTCAGCAATTTGACCTTGAAATGTGACCTGTTGACCTTGAGGATGACCTCAGGTGGTGTTGAAAATGAAACTATTGAACTCACCGTCCTCAAAAACCCCTATATGGATCCCGAGATCGTGTCTCTAGCCCTTCTCGAAGTCATTTTAGCCCCGGAATCAAGTTCATCCTTCAGACTCAAGTTACAAATCCCGAGATCGTGAGGTTCCAGTCCTTCTCTGTAGGAGTCTATGATATATGCATTTACATACCGGGCGTGGCGGCATGCACCTGTAATCCGGCTACTCGGAGGGTTGGGTTAGAGGATCGCTTGAGGACGGGCGCTCTGCACTGGGCTGCGCTATGAGAGGGTGTAGAGCAGCCTGGAATCATGGTGAAACCCAATCCTTATCCCTGTGTTATAAGAGGTGACCAGGGTTGCGTCAGGAAGGGCATCCGGCGTATAACCTATGCCAAAAAATCAGTATGCGGATCATAACGGATGATCCGCTGTGGCGACCCCGAACACGAGCAGCCGAAAGAAGAACAACATATATATATATATATATATATATATATATATATATATATATATATATATATATATATATATATATATATATATATATATATATATACACAGCTCTGGAAAAATTATTGAGACCACTGCAAAATTATCGTTTTCTGGTTTTACTATTTATAGGTATGTGTTTGAGTAAAATGAACATTTTTGTTTTATTCTATAAACTACTGACAACATTTCTCACAAATTCCGAATAAAAATATTCTCATTTCCAGCATTTATTTGCAGAAAATGACAACTGGTCAAAATAACAACAAAGATTCAGTGTTTTCAGACCTCAAATAATACAAATAAAACAAGTTCATATTCATTTTTAAACAACACAATACTAATGTTTTAACTTAGGAAGAGTTCAGAAATCAATATTTTGTGGAATAACCCTGATTTTCAATCACAGCTTTCATGCGTCTTGGCATGCTCTCCACCAGTCTTTCACATTGTTGTTGGGTGACTTTATGCCACTCCTGGCACAAAAATTCAAGCAGCTCGGCTTTGTTTGTTGGCTTTTGACCATCTTCCTCTCGATCACATTCCAGAGGTTTTCATGCTGTTCAGGTCTGGAGATTGGGCTGGCCATGACAGGGTCTTGATCTGATGGTCCTCCATCCACACCTTGATTAACCTGGCTGTGTGGCATGGAGCATTGTCCTGCTGGAAATACCAATCCTCATAGTTGGGGAACATTGTCAGAGCAGAAGGAAGCAAGTGTTCTTCAAGGAAAACCTTTTACGTCGCTTGATTCATGAGTCCTTCACAAAGACAAATCTGCCCAATTCCAGCCTTGCTGAAGCACCTCCAGATCATCACCGATCCTCCACCAAATTTCACAGTGGGTGCGAGACACTGTGGCTTGTAGGCCTCTCCAGGTCTCTGTCTAACCATTAGATGGCCAGGTGTTGGGCAAAACTGAAAATTGGACTCATCAGAGAAGATGACCTTACTCCAGTCTTCTCCGGTCCAATCCTTATGGTCTTTGCAAACCTCAGCCTGGCTCTTTTTGCTTCTCATTGACGAAGGGATTTTTTTCTCGCTTTGCACGACTTCAGCCCTGCCCCTAGGAGCATGTTTTGTACCGTCCTTGCCGTGCACTTCAACCCAGCTGCCGTTTGCCATTCTTTTTGTAGGTCACTTTATGTCATCCTACGATTGTTGAGTGACATTCGAATGAGTTGGCGGTCATCCCGTTCAGTGGAAAGTCGTTTTCGCCCTCTGCCAGTCTGTCGCTTTGTTGTCCCCAATATCTTCTGCTTGACCTTGTTCTTATGAACCGCCGTCTTTGAAATTTTAAGGATGGAAGCAACGTGACGCTCACTGTATCCCTCTGCCAGTTAAGCCAGAATTGAACTCTTCTTTTCCTTACTCAAAACTTTTCTTTTCAACTCCTTTTGGCATGGTCAATAGTTATTTTTTTGATTCCAATTGCTTTTGAGGTATTACTGGCACTGTTTTTGCCATCCAGCTGGTCCTATTTCAAGAGGATAGTGATGACCACAGCAGTGTTTTTTTATACTTTTCCTTGTTAAGTAAGATTCGGTTCAGGTGATCACCTAATCAGTACCTCACTAAGTAGAATGAGGTGTGCCTGTGTTGGAATTCAACAGACACTGGAATGGAATGGCTGCCATACATGTAGAGATGCTGATTTAGAAAAATTTTGGAGTGGGATCTTATTTTTTTCCAGCGCTGTGTGTGTATATATATATATATATATATATATATATATATATATATATATATATATATATATATATATATATATATATATATATATATATATATATATATATACACACACACACACACACACACACACACACACACACACACACACACACACACACACACACACACACACACACACACACACACACACACTTGCAGGGACCTGTGGAAATTCCATGGAAACAAAATGTGACCAAGTCCTCAACTCCCCCTGCACCCTTCTCACAAACTGCAAGTCCTCAACATTCACCTCCCAAAACCAAGTCCTCACCTACCCCCTTCACCCCTAAGGCTTCAATCCTCTTCCCATTCCAAGACTTCAAACAACCTCCCCACCCATCATGGTCGCCTGTCTTGTATATACATCACCAACGAATTATACTGCCGTGTCCAGGGGGGTTTATCCCCTACCTGGATGGATGGCTAAACTTCTCCCTCGGAGGCCTACAACTGAGACTCTTGGAGATGAATGTGCACATGTGAAAAAACAGTTGAGTGCTGCACCAGAACGGCATAAATACACGGACACAAGCAAATGAAATTAACTAAATCATAATTTAATAACAATAATCAAATATGTACAATGACAATAATTCAAATTGTAATAATCAAAAAAAATGTGAGATAACCTAAATCTAATTCTAGTTTAGGCACCTCCACACAGACTTGAATACAGATAAGGGGACAGATAATCAATAAAAAGTTCCTTCAATATTTCAGAACTTCGCTTCGAGTCAAGGTGAAATGGTCTTTATGGAACATGGCGATGGAACCGCGTCAGCACGCGGGTAACCATGCTCAAAATGGTGCCGAGCTGTATGTCAAGCAGCGTGGGGATGGCACTCGACATCACTGCTCACGAACCGTTCTGCAGTTTTTTGGGGTTTTGGGGAATTTGGGTTTTTTGAACCCCATAGTTTAACAAAGGCCTTTTGGCAGGGTATAACCCTGGGTAAAGTTTAAAAGTGTAACAATATTACCGTATTTAGGATTGATGAAGACCCCTTCGCACCATCCACTGTCAGGATGATCACCGGCTGCTGGACTAGCCCTCCTGTCGGACTCGAGAACGAGACTTGTCGCGATGTAAGTGAAATATTGCATGTAGTTCCGCTCTTCCTTTCCAAGGAACCTTGGGGGGATTGGGTACGAATTTGGCAATGGGGATAGTAGGATATAGGAGATGAGACAAAGCTACGAATTTTAAAAAGAGGGGGGCTAGGGTAGTGTATCTGGGAAAAATGGATGGGTGCGGACGAGTAGGCCAACCTCGAGCTCTCTCTCCCAGCACCACCGCCACTGCCGAAGTATGTGCACACCAGGGACCGGCTGACAATGTTGGTCGGACCTTGTGTGTGGCATTACCTGGATTACCTTTTTTTCTTTTCGTGCTGTTTGCTGTTTGCCTTGCTGTTTCGCTTTGTCTCGCCACTGCCCCAGGACCATCAAGGCTGTTCTGCATCTAGGCATCGCTCGCCTTGCCGGAGCACCTGTCTACATCAACGCATCACTCACCTCACTTCACCATTTGCTCTGTGACCTGTGTTCCACCCACACCTGTTCTGTGGACTGCTACTTGCTGCAGCCTCTTAACAGGTGACACCGTTCCAGTTATCATGGTGTTTTTGTTTCTTTTCTTTTGTTTGAACTGCATTTACTGTAGCAGCATGCCACCACACTTATGGACTGCCCCTTTGTTGCAGCCCCTTTGTACCAGCTTCATACCAGCTTCCTAACAGTTCATACCAGCTTATAGCAGCTTTATACCAGCCTATACCAGCTCATTCCAGCTTTATACCAGCTCATTCCAGCTTTATACCAGCTCAGTCCAGCTTTATACCAGCCTATACCAGCTCATTCCAGCCACATACCAGGCTCATGCCAGTTTGCTTCACTTGTTTTGCCACATATCACCATGGCCATGAACTGCACGAACACAGCTCTGTGGAGGAAGTGGCTATTCTTTTTGCTGCTGCTTCTTGATCATTTTGTTTTGAAGGCCACAACGTTTATGGCCTGTATGCCGGTCATTGGCCTGTCAGTTTATTTTTGTTAGGTGTGCTGGTGAAGGGCATGAAAGTGGCAAGAATCAGCAGGTGTTCATCCCCCTCTCCACAATTTTTCTTTTGAATTTCTACAGGTCCTGGGTCAGAAATTGTATATCGTTGTGTCAATTACTAAAGCCCACCGGTTATGTGTTGTAGTTTAAAAAATTCCGGCAATTTCGGTGTAGCATAAGGTTGTCTGTGTGAGTCAGTTAGGTAGTTCACAAGACATCAGGTTCGACATATCTAGTTTAAATTGCCGCACAGACTGAAGGGTAGAGTTAAAACGTACTAGGTAGGGGGTAACTTCACCTGCATGTCACACGGTAGTGCTGATTGCAATGTTGAATTTTTTTTTAATTTTTTTTTAAACGATGTCGCCAGCTGTTGGACGAATCGGGATGAGTCTGGGATAGGGAAAGGGGTAGTGTTACAGATTTCAGAAACCCGTCTGATGAATGCATCCACACATCCAGGTCCTCAGACAGTTATTTCCTTAAATGCATGTTCAGATAAGCCCCATCCCCATGTCTAATGGGATCTTAAATGTGATGTGTTGAGAAGGGTAAAGGATAGATCCCCTCTCTTATGGGAAGCTGTTTTCTTTAGGACAGACACGTTTACACACATTTCTTTCACGAGCTCTGAAGCCCCCCACCCCCATTCTTCCTCAGCAACAATCTTTCACGAGCTCCGACGCCCGCCTTTTTTGAGGGTGCACGGGTCGTCATGGTAACCATGCGCAAGTGGGGTGGGGTGAGCTTGGGGCGGACTGCACCCACGAAGACGGCCCAGAGATATAAAACGAACGCGAGGTACGTTCTGTGAGGAGAAAAAGCGGGAGAGAGAAAAGTGGAGAGGAAAGCAGAGGTGAAAGAAAGCCATGGAGGGAGAAGAGAACGAGAAGTAAGCTTGAGAAGTGAGCAAGAAGCGGGTGTCTGACCAGCGCCAACAATGAGATAATTCTTCCTTCCCAGTGCTTGGGAAAACGAGTGTGTGGTGCACGTGTGGGTGCGAGCAGCGCCGCCAACAAGTGAGGCATGAATCGGTCACCAACAACACCAGGGTCTAAACCCACGGTGCCCTCCAGACTTCGACTGGCATTCAAGGCTGCCCCGCGAGAGGGTGCACGGCAAAGCTGGGTGCTGGCAATGGACGTGGCACGCATGCATGCATTTCAGGACGTTTTCACTTCACGGGCGACTACTCTGATGAGCGGGATGATTCTTCCCCCCCCCCCCGTCCCCCTGAATGATCTGTTTGGTGCCCATGTCTGTGTTTCGCTGTAAGTAAGTCAACCCTCGGTAAGCATCTGCTCTTTGTCTCTTTCCTGGCATTTTGAATGATTTTACTTTGAAATTTATTCTTTCATTTACCTCAGAAAATAAAAAGTTATTTCCATTTATTTATTTTATTATTAATAAATAATTTGTCGATTTCCAACCTGTCTGTTTGTCCTTTCCTTCCATTGGTCTAGCATTGTCCGAACCGAGATAGACTGGTTGGTAATTACCACAGATTTGACCAAAAATCGTCGGCATGCACCAGCGGTTAAAATGCTCGGCCACCCTAATTAAAATCTAATCGAGATAGCATTGGTGCTTTGCCAAGGGCGTGCTCCCCGCTCAGGTAACCACGTGACCTCCAGTTAAATGGAATAATTAGATGGTGGACACTGGAACTCATGGTTGACTGGGTGGCGTTTGTGGTTCTAAAACAACCCACCATACCACAACATCAATTGTGAGTGGTGGCCCCAGGTCCGGCTCTTCTGAGGACAACTGGGGATTAATCCCCGAGTGACAAGCTGGTGTCTCGGTACCCGTGACCGCAACAATATATATATATATATATATATATATATATATATATATATATATATATATATATATATATATATTATATATGACAATTTAATGGCTTTCAAAACCACTTCCACATAAGTGCCATCGGTTTTTTTTTTTTTCAATATTTTTTGCAAATTTTTGTTCATATTCGACTATCCAAGCCTCATCCACAGAAACATCATGTGATTCTGCTTAGTTTCCACTGGAGGACAGCACTTTCTCTCATTTATGGATATACATTCGTCAATCAATTTATTTGTTGCGTCAAATAAGTTGTCCTCAGAGTGGCCACAAAGTCCCTATGCACGCAGTTAGAATTTAGTTAGAATTTATCTGTATGCTTCCCTCCATTCTCCACACAAATTTGAATTTTTCTCCATGATCTTCTGGACATCATCTTCCATGTTGAGGGTTGGACATCGCAAAAACAACCCCTGACAGTTGTTTTGAGGTCTTCAACTGTTATTCGGTGGAGATGAGAAATTTCTTCTTTCACAATGCCCCAAAGCGAGTTGTCACATGTTGTTAGGTCTGGACGTCGAGGAGGCTACACTATCTCAGATCCACATTCAATCCATCGTCCACTGAATTGGTCGTTGAGATATTCTCTAACTACGAGAGCATAATGTGTTCATGTGCCATCTTGTTGCAGAATAGTTGAAGATAGCTGTTTTGAGGTCTTCAACTGTCAAGCATCAGCCACCCTGCTCAGAATCAGCTATTAGGGGCTGCTTTTTATGACGTCCATCCCTCAACATGGAAGATGCCCAGAGAACATGGCGAAAATTTCAAATTTGTGTGCAGAATGCAGGGAAGTGTGCAGATAAATTCTAACTATGTGCAAGGGACTTGGTGACCCCTCTGTACAATTGTACGTATTCATTACCCTGTGCTTGTGAAGCGGAAAGCGGGGTTTAGCGATCGGTAGTGTACGTACGTATGTCGTATGTGTCTGCATTTTGTTCTGATCGAAAACCATTCAGCGGAGGAAATTGAAGCTTTACCACCTGTTGCATGACCATGTGATATAGTGGTCACTCTTTTGAGGTAAACAGAGGCCGAAATTTTTTTAATTGTTCATTTTCATCTCACTGACCTGAAATTTAAACAAGATTTTCATATCAGTTCATTGAATTCGACCACTAATTACCGTATTTTCTGGTGTATTAACCTCACCTATGTTTTTCACCCTCAAAAGAAATGAATATATTGGTCATTTTATTTTCTGATCTAGATCTAAATACGTTTGTACATTAACTTTGTACAGAACAAAGTGATGGAGGTATCAACATGCTTACTCACATGTCTGCTTAATTTAATCTAACGGTCTTATTCTCATTTTCCAGAAGTTGAAGAAAGAGGAGAGGATACCAAGACGTTTTAATTTTTCTTTCATATTTTTTAATATTATAAAGAGGATTTTTTTTGTGATGAGAAAAAGGAAGAAAATTGATTCATACCGGTATCATACATATTTGGGAGGGGGGGATTTGTGTCCCTGAAAAGGGCCATTTGGAATTGATGAAGCTTTTCAGCTCAACCCGAGGAGATCCTCGCCAATGCTTTCCTCATCGAAAATGGCGTGTAACTACTTGTCCGAATCAGGGTAGAGCAATTCCCCTTCGCTGTCTACGTCACTGTCACCATCATTAGCAACCTCTTCCTCCCAAATGTTGTTGTCCTCTATGCCGTCCATGTTGTTGGAGATGCAGCATTTCTGAAATGCTCGCTTGATGATGTCTGACAGCATCTCCTCCCACACCTTGACGATCCAGCCACAGATGATGGGACGGTTGATCTTTCTCATCCTACTGATGAATGCCTGCAGTCTCGCAGTCAATATAATGCTCAGCCAACGTAGCGACGGCAGTAAGGGTGAAAGTTCAACCAAGATGCATGTGACCAATGCTCCTCGGAATCCGGGTCGAAAATCCCGGCAAGAAACATGTCACAAAATGTTGATTTTCAACTGATGAAAATACCAAGTCTGGGAAATAGGAAAGTTCCTCTGTGGTGGTTCCACTGAGATGCAGCTAATATTCCTCAAAACCTGGGTCGAACACAAAGGCCTGAAAAGTAAGAAAGTTTGTCTGTTCGATGCGAGTGATCCGCAGGAAGCAGGTTAGGAACCGCTGATAGAAATGAGGGAAAAATGAAGAGAACCAGGAAGAACGAAGAGAACCAAAGGAAGCCAAAATAACCGAGCAGCACTTGTACTTCTTAAAGCTTCTTTGTCCCACGTGGCTCCTCGCTCCTGTGAGAGGGTTCTCCTTTTTTTGAAATCCATTTCCTGCCCTCGTATCAAAGTACTCAGGGTTGATTGGTTGTTCCTAGTTTTAAACCACGCCATGCTATCCAGCATTTCCGAGCATATCGTCAGCATGTAAGGAACAAGCTTGGTGGATTAATTCTGCCTGCATCGGATGTTCATGTAGAAAATGATGCATGCACAATTATAGTCACCACTACCAGTCCCTCGTCTATCCACCCCTTCTGCTTTGCACGAACAATGACGCCGGCTGGAAGCTTGTCTTTAGGCAGTGTCTTCCTCTTGAACACGACATACGAGGGAAGCTTGCTACACAAGCTTATTTGAGGTGGGTGTTCCGTTATTAGAATCTAGCTATTGTTAATAATTATTATTTTCATGTGAGACCAGGTGTTCTTCTTATTTTGTGTTTAATGGCGTTTCCAGAGCTGCAAGGCTCTATATACACCATGCACCTAAACTCTGGGCATCTCCAGATGTTGAATTTCCACACACAGTTAATAAAATGCTGGACAAACTCTTAACCTGAACCGATTTTTCAAAATTTAAACGGTGGAAATGAGCTTAACAGCAGTTAAGACTGCTACAAGTGTTCATTTGGAATATCATTGAAATTCAGCATTGATCAATTTACAAGACTGATTTTTTTTTCCTATACCCGTGTATTAACCACACCCCCAACTTTTACTTGTTGCCAATATAAAAGTGTGGTTTATACACTGGAAAATACGGTATTTTTGTGCTCAAACTTCAGCCAAAAGGTCAACATGGGCCACATTTCTGAAATCCTCAATTTTCATCCGAGTGACTTGAAATTTGAATAGGATTTGCATATCATGTCACTAAATTTAACCACCAATTATTGTGAGGTCAACATTGACCAAAAGGCTGACAGAGGCCAGATTTCTAAAGTTGTCAATTTTCATCTGGTTGACTTGAAATTTGAAGAGGATTCTTTGGGAAAAATGTCAGGAACATATAAAAGACCCCTTTATATGGTATGCATCATGTGGCAAACTGTAGAAAACAAGGGACATTCTTGAGAAAAATGCCAGGGTCATAGAAAAGACCTGTTTTTATGGTTTATGCCATGTGGCAAAATATAGAAAAGAATGGACATTGCATCGCTTGTATAAAATGCCAAACAATAGAAAACAAGGAACATTCCATGGCTTGTAGAAAATGTCAGATGATAGTAAATAAGGCACATTCAAAAAATCTTCTGTGCATGCTGTACGACACTTGTGTTCTGAGAACGAACCAAGTAATGCTCTAGAAATGTTCATATAAAGTGGCACCCTACATATATAGGTTAAACCCTGTCATTACGTAAAGTACTTTTTTTGTGTAACTTCAACGAAACCACACAAGATGATGGGAATGTGTGTGATTAATTTGTTTAAAAAAATTGGCGCCCCTAAAAATGAACTTTCACTGCATCATGGGGAATGATGCTGTCGGTACTTTTGCAGGAGGATGAAAGTCTGAGTCTTCAAGTCGTTGGTGCTTCCAGTCTTGCTCTATGGATATGAGACTTGGACTCTGACTATGGATCTGATACGGAGAATTAACTCCTTCGGTAGCAGGTCTCTTCAGAGAATCTTTGGCGATCACTGGTCAGACTTTGTGTCCAACGAGCAGTTGCTTCGAGAGACTCAGATGAGATTTGTTACCTGTATAATCCGTGAGCATGAGCTGCAGCAGTATGGATATTTGGCTCGTTTTCCTGATGCTAATCCTGCTCACCAGATTCTCTCAGTGAGGGAGCCTCATCAGTGGAAGAGGACAAGGGCCGACCACATGCCTCGTGGTTGCAGCAATTTGATCAGCCTCTCAAGGAGATGGGGATGGGCCAGGCATCTATGGAGGCCCCTGGACTACTGGCAGAAAGTGGACGCAGCGACACTGCTCCGGCCCATGCTCCAATACCTGACCTGACCTGACCTTCTTGGCACAGCTCACCAGAGTGCCATCAGTGAACAAACAAGCATCTAGAACCCTTGGGCTCCTTGGGGAAAGCCATATGGCAGGCTCTCACCAAAAAATTGCCCAACAATGACAGCAAACAATTACTATAAGACATTATATAGAGGCACAGACCTATTTAAGGCTGAAAACAAAATTTTTGCAGATACATGTAGATTATCCTGAATCTGCCAGAAATAATAAAGGCTGCAACTTCTCAAGTAAGGAAGAAGTTCTCAATCTCACAATAAGACAGAGCTCCATCCATGAATTGGCCATAGTTCCTGTTGTAAGGAAGCTATACGAGTGTCAGACTCAATTGCGTCTGTCAGACAAATTGCACCTCTTAACTGTAATTGTAAGCATGAACCCCTGTTCCACACAAGCACTTGCTGCAAGGATCCTGTTAACAAGGGGTGAGGGCCACACATCCACCTTGTTTATGTGTGTCAGATCAGGTATACTACACATCAACTTCACAGATGGCATGTCAGATCACTTGCTAGGTGGATTAGTGGCTTCTTGCAGTGGTTCCAATGGTAACATTTTTATGATTTTTTATGATTCTATGACAGCAGGAACCATTAGAGTAATGCTTGAATGAAACGGAAGGAGCACGCAAATTATATATCGTGATACTAGTTGAAGCATTATAAAAATATATAGATGTACAGATGGTCTTTAATAAGTGCACTCATTAATTCAACACCCTACCTCCAAAATATCAGGTTGACAGATTATAACTTGGCTGAGACTTAAACTCAGGTTAGAGAGCTCAGCGATCAGTGTGCTCCCTCTGAACTATCCTGCTAACCACAGTTGTGAAATGAGGTTGATGAATCTTAGATATTGCTCTTCTGCAAGCCGAGACATTATACAAAAAAATATGTTGTGAGAGGGGTTAAACTGCACTGGTTGTCATTGTCATATTTTTCCACTCCTGATTTTTTTTCATTTGCCTATTTCTTTGAATTATTTTTACCCTCGCCAAAGGATTTGGAGAGGGTATTGCACTTGGGTCCATTTGTTTGTTTGTCTGTATGTCTCTGTTTGCTTGTCCGCACAGAACTTTTGTGTTTTACTCCACAACTGCTTGACCGAGACGAAATTTTCATCATTGGTGCGACTATACATGTAGAATGTTTCAGTGATAATTATGACGTCATAGGCTACGTGGTGTGGCAGCCATATTGTAAAAATGGAAAAACTTTGGACCTCTGTATCTCTGAAACCGCACCAAGGAAAAAATTGAAACTTGGCACAAAGCCCTCCTCATGGGGAATGAGTGTGATTTTTTTGACATCATAATTGCATATGTTGAAGCCACATACAATCAGAATGAAACTTTGAGGGTCATCTAGAAATAAAATGATCCACAGAAGAAAAAATTATGACGTCATCAGTCACGTGATTCAACAGCCATTTTTTATTATTATTATTATTATTTTTGTTTTACCTTCAAAAATCTTCTTCTCTGAAGTGGCTGAACAGATCGAGGTGAAACTTTACATGTATGAGCACCTGTCCTTGAGGAACAAAAGGTTCACCCATGTGATGTCATTGGTCACATAGTTTGGCAGCCATATTGGATTTGACCTAAAACCTATAAAAATACACCGCTCAAAAGAGGTCCTGGTGAAGGTTTGTAATCTCTGCTCGTTTTTTTTAAATTATTTTATTTCAGATATATTTGCATTATGCATCTGTCAAGTGATTATTGTCTTGTACGAGGGGAAGTCAATAAGTAACCTTAAAATAGCGATATAAATGTGAGAATATGGTGTGTGTCGTTGTCGCCAAAATATGTTATGTCTATGGGTAAGATGCCTGGTGTTCGATTAATGGTTGGGATCCTATGTGGGTGGTGGACTTGGGATCCTGTGGTCCTGAGTTCAAATCCTGCTTTTCTGTTGAATTAATACCAGGTGGGTTTGACTCAGCCTGTCATCCTTCTGAAGTCAGCAAAATGAGTACCAGCTTGCTGGGATGATTGAGCCATTTGAGTATCCTGGTTTTGGAGTGGCGACCCATCCAGGATTGTGTCCAACAGCCCAGGAGACTGCTTAGGCAGCACCAATGCCATGCACAGACTGTGGTCCCAATGGAAGGATATGGGTAAGCGTCATGTTTTTCCTGTTTCACATCTGGCAACATTGAGCGTATGATGTCAGTAGAGCAGTTCCAAGATGGCGGCTCCCTTAGAAGCATGCACAAGGGAGGAGCAATGTTCTGTCTTCCGTTTCTTGGGAAGTGAGTGTGTGAATCCCAGTGAAATCCATCGTAGAATGAAAATGCAATATGGTGACACGTGTTTATCACTGCAGCAGGTGCACAACTGGGAGAGGAAGGTTAAAAGTGGAGTCTCCAGTGTGGCAGATGCTGCTTGCTCGGGCCGGCCTCAAACAGCCGACACATCAGAAATGGTAGCAGGAGTTGAATGCGTACTAAGGGAAAACTGTCACATTACGCTGGATGAAGTGGTCTCCCAATTTAACATTAGCCATGGTTCAGCACACAATATCATTCACATCGTCGTGCAGTTCCGCAAAGTGTCTGCAAGGTGGGTGCCGAGACAACTCACATCCGAAGTGAAAGAACTCCATTTTTTAACTTCCTGTCCCAGTCGTATACCTGCTGCAGTGATATACATGCATCACCATATTGCATCTTCATTCTGCAATGGATTTCACTGGGATTCACAGCCTCACTTCCCAAGAAATGGATGATAGAATGTTGCTCCTCCCTGGTGCATGCTTCTAAGGGAGTCGCCATCTTGGAACTGCTCTACTGACGTCATACGCTCAATGTTGCCATATCTAAAACAGGAAAAACATGACTCTAACCCATAGATATAACATATGTCGTTCACAACTACATACATTACATTCTCGAATTTATATCACCATTTTAAGGTTACTTATTGACTGCACCTCGTATATGTCTTGGTGTTGATATATGTTCAGCCTGATTGATCCAAGACTGGTATTGATAATTTTTGATTGCATAGTCTCCTTATGTTCTTGATCACACCGTCACTTTTTGGTAGTTGTCCATGATAATGCCCTGCAGAAATCTTTTACCTTTTTCTCTCCTTATGTTGCAGAAAACTAAACTTACATGACTACCTGGAAGATATTGTAAGTTAATATACTAATTATACAATGTGCTTGTTTAGTTTGAAAGTAAATAATTAAGTTATTGAGGCAAATATGAATGAAAAGTCGACGAAGTTTATAATCTTTACTGTTGATGAGAAAACGTACTTGCTCAGAAAGTCAAATAAAATTATTTAATTCTTGCAGTTCAAGGATTCGTTCTGGTGCCAGAAACCTTTTTTTTTTGAAATAATCTTTTTCTGATTTACTGCCACAGTACCCATCACACCTCTAACTATTGTTTCGGTCTCATTAAGCAACGTTACAAATGAACCTCTTCCCTCCTCCCCATCCGATGTCTGGCAGTGACTTGTGTAAGCCCACATGTCCATGAACCTTCATGGAAGGTTTACATCATCATCTTGTATGTTCGGGACAGCAATATATTAAAAAGGGTTACAATACCCATTTTGGAAAAATTCTCAGCGGTTAATTTCACATCAAACTCACAGTGAATATGCTATTGACTAAAGTTACTTCCCAAGATGAAGAATAATGTCACTTACTCGTTTTGAATTTTTGTTTTCAATATTTTTTTTCTCTAATGTGCCGCAAACATGTTGTTTATTCATGCTCCCCTGCATCCCCAAATCACTCTTGGAAAATACGTTGCATCCTATGATCACACACAAGACACAGTCAGCCTCATGTGACTTGCAGCTTTACCTCTGACGTCATCATCATCATGGCAACAGAGCCGATGTAGCACATCCATTCCAAAATAACCCATTATAACAGCTTACGGGTAGCGTCGGTTGAAATTGGTCAGTCCACTGACATTTGAAGTCGGTCAACTGTTCCATTAATCGGTAAATCTTGTCACCCTTCATTTATAGGATATCTGTCTTTGTGGCTTTGTCATGACATTTTCATTCTGGAAGATTATAATGCGTGCTGCCGTTGCCATGGTCTCAGCACATGGTTGTGTGTTGCTATGGTAACACCTTTCCATCTTCTACTTCGGATTTGTAGCAGAGATTACAGCCTTCCCTTTTTGTCATAGTACAGAGAGTGATATATCCAAATAGACCTTGTGCTCAACCCTCCTTTAATTTATAGTGATTTCTGCTGCTGGATAGGAAACTTGGAACCACCTTCCACCCTCTCTTTCAAAAATAATTCTGGTTGCACCCGTGAATAAATGACCTCATGGGATTTTCAAGGATTGGCCATGGAATAGCAGTGAAGAATATCACGTGGCATTCTCGCCAAGGAAATGTCAAATTATTTATACCTTTTTGTACTGCATGTTGGAGAAGCCCAGGAAGGCACAAATGATATTAGCTGTATGCCAATGAGGACTAAAATGCTAAATATAGCAGCAGGATATTTTAAATCTACTGGTTCTGGTCACTTTAATTTCCGTGATGCAGCATTTTCCTGTCATCAAACCACTCTGATCGATTGTTGACAGTGCAAATCCAAACCCTCTCCATCCCATTGTGAATTCTTCACCCTGCATTTGATATACCAAAGTAAATATTCATCTTTTTACATTCAGCAAGCATTGCCTTTCTGTCACTAACAGCACATTGAGGTTGGTGATGTTGGCGAATGCATATTGCACTTGGAACCAATTCTGAATTCAGCCAGTTACATTATTATTGAGGTGCAGCCGTGCTGCCGATGCAGTTCCCCTGCAGAATCTGGCAGGAATGTGTAATTTGTTCAGGGTGGCAGTGGTAACACTTCACCTAAGACACCAAGAGATATTTAATGTCCACCACCAACCAGTGCTCGCAGCCCTCCAGTTTAACATCCTTCTGATGGAAGACTCGCACATTGATGTATAAAACAGTAATGAACGAGAAGGGGTGGAGTGCATACCTCCGCCATGCAATGCATGATCCACAAGAGCACATCAGGCCCAATACATTTTTGAAATGTCCTGCTATATATTGTTTTAGCCCTATCACTCAATGGATAAAAATAACTTTAAAAATTCTTGGATTCAGATCTTCACCAAAATCAAATGGATTCTTCCTTGTCACACACAACTTGTCCAAGTTTCGTCCAAATCCTTCCACAACTTTTTTAGACATCGTGATATACTTATATATCGTTTTTGGCCCGATCTCTCAATCATGACGAATGACTTTAAAAATTCGAGTAATCGGATCTGGATCCAGATATTCACGAAAATCTACTGAGTTCGTCCTTGTCACACTCCCAAGCTGCCTCCCAAACTCCATCCAAATCCATCCACAACTTTTTGTTATATCCTGAACCCAAACAGACAGACAGAGAAGGGTGAAAACATAACCTCCTTCCACCTTTGGGGATGGAGGTCTAAATAAAGTACAATATTGGTTTAAAAAAAAAATCCAATATTGTACTTTTTTGAGATTAGCAACTTTCCCATGCTCGCACAGGATTCTGAACGGGATCGGGATGGAGGATGCAAATGGCGTCTTCTGCCATCGAGCCAGCAAGCTGGGAGCAACAATTCGCATTTATTGCCCCCATCTTATGCAATTTAAATGCTCTAATGGTGGCTAGGTGCTCCATTTAAAACAGCTTGTTCGATATATGTAGTTTTTGATGCCTAGGGTCCAGAATATAAAATTGTATTGTGTCAAAGTGTGTGACCAATTGCAAATTAGTAGTAGGACCAGATGGCACACATACATCCCATGTGTTGACCACTTGATATACACAGCTCACATGTTGACCACATGGCACACACAGGTCATGCAATGTATGGGGAATTTATTTATATGCAAGCACTTCTTTTTGGGGGTTATTTTGGATAAATTGAGAAAATGAAAAGGAGAGAGAAAAGGAGAGCAGGAAATTTTTATAGGTGTGAGTTCGAAGCAAAGTGTGGGGAGGGAGGGAACATAAAAATAGATACCTCACTTACGAAAAAGCATCCTGTTTAATTTGTGCTATTTTGAAAACATAAAGCTGCTTTTCAAAGGTGCAATTTATTACAAATAAACCGTTGCACTCTTTTTATACTGTAACATAGTTGTACAGCACCATATGCTTGTGTGCATTTTGCAAACGTTCCTGAAATGTTATGCAGTGCACGGAGAGAAAAGAGATCAGATATCCAAGAAGTAAGGAAAGCAGGGTGAGGATGTCTCTGATGTCTGTGAAGTTGATGCACGAACCTGTGAAGAATGCACACCCTTCCTTTTATATACATTTATAGGGAGGCTCTTGCAAGAGCGAGATGGTAAAGGAGGGGAGGGGTGTCAATGGGGAACAGGCACACATGGTGAGAACAGATGGACGTACTGCATCCGAGAGGATCCTGTAACTGAGTGGAAGAGCAGGTTAAAGGTGAGGAGGGGTGGAAAAGGTCTTTGGTAAGATGGAAGATGACAGAAGATGGCGGTGTGTTGCTTCCTTGAAGCGTTTTTGTATTTTTTTATTTTTTGCTTCTACTCTTTGGGTGGTGGTTCATGGTAATGACCTGCGGAGGTCTTTGCTACCTCATTGGTAATACAGCCGCAAAGTGTAAAGACGACATGGCTATAATATGAGCAAATTTCATTTTTATCTCCATGGTTGTGTGATTATGAAGTGGACAACATTGACATCAGAGGCTTGACCAAAAATTCTATCAAATATAATTTCATATCAGCTACATTATACTGTACATAAATTTTAACATAATGCGTTTTGTATTTTATATAATTCAGTTTAAACGTTTCCCTCGATTAACAAAGCACACGCACATTGATTAACCCAGCAGCGATTCTCACCCAGCAAAATTGGAAGGTTGTCCACAGAGACGATCCCAAGAATCGAGGCTAAACCAAATTCTGAATAATTCCAAACACGTGTGTGTGACGTCAATAAAATGGGGAGAGGCCAATGGTAGTAAAAACTCTACGAGGCCACGCAACATACAATTGTGGGTTTCTTCATTGCAATATACGAGCCATTTGCTACAGCTGTCTTTCCCCTCGCTCCATTCCCTTAAAGACTTTCATCTTAAAATTTCATTAAAACGTTAACAAAAACAATACCCGGTGGGTTGACTCATTCCTTCTGTTTATTAGTATTCAAGTATTACATATTTTTGTCCAATACATCTCTAACATGATCCTTCCTTTCAAACTCAATTTACATGATAATGTATAAACCATTATTGTGTTAAGGAGAATGGAGAAATATGCACTTTCCGAATTTAAACTTCACCAAAGGTGAACTATAGCTATATGGGCTGTGGCTAACGTTAATCGATTCATCAACACGGTCGTAGTCGTCTTATTCCTCTTCTTCCTCTTCTTTCTCCTCCTCCACGTCTTAATCCCAACAATTAGGGGTTGAGCACTCTGATCCACCTTCTCCATTCCCCTCTGTCCTCATCTTCTCATCTCAATCCCACTCTCTTCAAATCTTCTTTCACGACCTCACTTCACCCTAATCTGTCCTCGAGGTCGTTTTTTTCCCCCCTCTAAATGGCATGTTCCATGCTTTTCTGATTGGTTCTTCATCCTTTCTCCTCATTACATGTCCAAACCACCACAAACTAGTTTCTCGAATAATTTCTGTGATACATGTCCAGCTCTCTTGTGCATCTCCTCAATCCTCAACTGCTCTCTTACTAATACTCTGACAATCTACCAAAGCCTTCTCATCTCTGTCCTGTCCATCCAGTAACTCCTCTTACATTTTTCTCAAAACCCATATTATATCCAGTCTAATCACTATCGTGTAGATTTTAACCTTCTATTTTCTTGGTAACCTTCTATCAGATGACTCCACTTTGCTCTTTCATTTTTCCCATGCTGTGGATGACTCCACTAACCTCCTTCCATTTTTCCCATGCTGTGGATGACTCCACTAACCTCCTTCCATTTTTCCCATGCTGCGGATGACTCCACTAACCTCATTCAATTTTTCCCATGCTGTGGATGACTACACTAACCTCATTCAATTTTTCCCATGCTTTGGATGAATCCACTAACCTCCTTCCATTTTTCCCATGCTGCGGATGACTCCACTAACCTCATTCAATTTTTCCCATGCTGTGGATGACTCCACTATCCTCATTCAATTTTTCCCATGCTGTGGATGACTCCACTATCCTCATTCAATTTTTCCCATGTTGTGGATGACTACACTAACCTCCTTCCATTTTCCCATGCTGTGGATGACTCCACTAACCTGCTTCCACTTTTCCCATGATGGGGACGACTCCATTAACCTCATTCCATTTTTCCCATGCTGTGGACGACGACTCTAACCTCCTTCCATTTTCCCATGCTGCCTTCGCTCTATCTTGGATTTCTGCTTCACCACCTCCCCATTCGTTTCATGCTGAGCTATGGTATTTAAATTTGACCACTTGTCAGCTTTCCAGCCCTTATATCTACAATATTGACCATCTTATTTTATGTACATCAAATTATCTCATAGAGCATCGAAATTATCTCATTTTATGTCCATAATGTGTTAAAAAGATTCAATGGTCTGTCAGGGTCTATGTATACCTTCAAACAAAAATGTTTAAATGGCTCCTGTGTTCAGCGGAGAGACAAGACTTTTCCCATAAATCATTTCATTTCATGTGCAGATGTTTCAGCACATGTATCTATCTATCTGTCTGAGTTTTTTTTTTAACAATAAAGGACCATCTGGCAACCTCCCCTCATTTACTTTCTGAGCAATCCTCTTGAGAAAATTGAGTCATTCAAACTCCTGGGTCTCTATCAGCCATGATCTTTCTTGCGCAAACCACATTTAAAGTTGGCCTCCAAAGTCAGCTGTTGACTGAGCATACTCCATTGTACAAAGTCCTTCCTTGACACACCTGAACTCCTATCCATCTACAAGTCCTTCATCTGCAGCTTGATGGATTACTCCTCTCCCCTCTGGGCTGCCTTCCCAGCCTTGCATCTTGCTCAGCTTGACGCCATGGATACAAAGGCCTTCAAGATTATTGGAATCTCCTTTGATGAAGCTGAGTCTTCGCAAACTTCACTAATTACTTCGCCATCGCAAACATGTTGTTGGTCTCTGTCTTCAACTGCATCCTGTCTGGTGTTTCACCCTCTACTCTTCCCATGCTTTGTCTCCCCCAGGTTTCTGCAGCACACATTATGTACCATCAACCCCCTTCTGGTGAAACTACCTACAGTAAATCCAGGATCACTGCTCACTTCCACTCATTTGTTCCTCTTTGTTCCTACCTGTGAAACCAACTTCCACATTCTCTTCATTCTCATTCTTTTCTCCAGGTCTTCAAGATGGCTGTTAACCACCATCACAAATCATCCTGAATCCAAAACCATATTTTATATTCTCGTGAATCCCCCCTCCACCCCAGTCCTCCTTCCAAATTTCCAGTTTTCCCTCCTGAGAGTTTGCTTCTGTATCCATATTGTTCACCCCATGCATCTTCTCCTGCCTTGCATTCCTCCACACCCATTTCTTGTCCAAGTCTGCCTCCATCTTGGCCTTCTACTCTGCTGTGGGTGTCCCCCCCCCCTTCTCATCAACTGTTCCTTTTGTCCTATTGTGTCCTGATCTGTTCAGTGAACTAATTCTCACTCTTTCATGAGCCTCAACTATGTATACAAAAAAGGTGTTTTAAATCTACAGTACATCATTTATATATAATATGCTTGAAATATTTTTCAGCTTTAGCATTAAATTTATGACAGTACATTGCTTGAGAGTTAAAAGGATAATTAAGCTCTTCTGTTGACTAGCTTGTGACGACTCATGTGATGTAATAGACACCTTTTGGTGTGACACAATAGGAAGACACCTGATGTCTTCCTCAATAATCAATTTGAAGAGCAACAGGAGTTTATTTTTATATTTAAATAATTCCACAGGGTGGAGAGCAAAAATTCAGCTAATATCTACTTACAGCTCCATTATAATAAATATGGATGGGATGATCTGTGAATATTTTTAGTTGTGCATTTTCGTTGATCCAAAACCACAAGTGTCCCGATCATTGGATATCTGGTGACTGCTTTGTATTGAGTTGACATTGCAGATTTTGTGATTCTGATTTATAAGCATTCGTTGTCTAAGGATTTAAAGTGGATATCATATAACATCCATTACATAGAGATGAGTCTGAAAGGATGGTTTAATTAAAAGGTAGCACATCTACGTTTGAGCTGTCTAGTCTGGGTTTGATTCCCAAACAAACTATAAACTGATCTTGTTGATGTTTCGCAGGCAATGTGTTGCATCACAAAGTGTGCCGTCCCCCTGTTGGACATTGACTTGGGTGGCCTGTCTATTAGCATTGGTTGGTAGACGTTAAAAATCCATGTGTGTCTTTTGTGAAGAGTATGTGAGTTATCACCAGATCACTGAACAAATTACAGATTCCTGTCATTTTGAGTTGAGCATCAGGCCTGGCCAACTGATTCATTAAGACGTGGTAAAACGCTTCCATGGCCTACCCCACAAGAAGGTGGGGGCCAAATAAAGTACGACTTGTATTTTTATTCCATCAGAAACAGTAAAATAATGTCATTCAAAGTACATTGTGGTATCAAACCAGTGGATTACCACTAAGGTCGAACTTTGCCCTTTGGATGGCTCTGATTGATATCCTGGGGTGAGAGGTGATCGAGAGGAAACAGGAATAACCTATAAAGGCAAGAAAGGCAAATGCAAGTTTTTTTATGGGGTTGGAAAATTGATCACAAGAAAATACAAAGACGACACAAGGAGGACCATATGCTTGTTACTGAATATTTCCAGTCTACATTTAATCAGTGTATTCACTGGGGTTCTTTTAGATGGGTAATTTCAATCCATCCCCTCCACAATCCCCATCTCAAGCAGAAAAATGAAGCAATGGATGAAGATTAAAAACATAAACTGATCTCGTACAAGCTTAAATTGTGCTGTCTATTTCTGTGCCTCTCATAAATTAGATGTGATGTATCACAAGACATGCTCCATTTTGTTCATCTTGGAGTGAACTGCCAAGGAGGATATCTTTCATTACTTTTTAGCAGGTTCATCACCTGTAAAATATATGACAAAACTCGAATTGGCAAAGTAAATTCCTTGTAAACTGGAATATCAGACATTTGCAAGCAATATGTCTCAACCCTCTACTACCCCCCCCCCCCCAACCCACATTTCTTCAACATCCACTTTCACCCCAGTAAATTTAAATGAAAATTGAGGACCAATGTTTACCTGCACCAGTATGGAGGGGGCTGTGACAAGGGATTTTTTGTTTTAAGTGTTGTTTGGATTGTTATCAATATAAACGCTTGGCAGGTCACATCCTTAATTTTGCAAGTATTATTGAACCATGACCCCTGTATAATCCTGAAACGACTCGATGCATTATATTTGGACACATTCTTATAAGAGCCATTGACAGGACCTTTTGCTAAATTACATCTCTATTGATACAAATATAAGGGAGTGGCAAAGCAAAATGTGTGCTAATTTATTTCACCTTTCACCACCTAAAATTGTAACGAGTAATTATATATATATATGTAATTATATATATATATATATATATATATATATATATATATATATATATATATATATATATATATATATATATATATATATATATATATATATATATATATATATATATATATATATATAGTACCTGTGTCAAACTTGAAGAGTCATGACTCAGGAATGAAGAAAATACAAGGAGAAAGAAACAGAAAAACAAGATATCTCCTTTCCCTGTGGGAGTGGGACATGACATAAAGGCAATAAGAGACTCACTATTAGTGCCAAAGTGCCAAAGGTCATAAAGAAAAATCAAAAGAATAATCTCTCAAAACATATCTTCTGGCAAACCACAAATGTAATTTTAGTTTATTTTAAGTGATTCAACACACAATAGTTGGTTTTTAAGTCAGTGTGGCTTTTTTAATCGCATCCTTCAATTTCTGCTCATGATGTCGTTGCACTCGGAGTAAAAGTGTTTCCACGAGAGCGAGCACATTCTCTTATGAGTGCCTCCCTATTGTAATGCGTCACATCCTATTGTTGTGCAGTACGCTGTAAGAACATTGAATATCCTCGGAGAAGCTTTTTTAAGGTGGTCAACACAATAAATGGCAGTTGTAGGTTTATTGCGTCAAAACGGAAGGCATGAGAACCTGCCAAAACGACAGTCTGGTATATTTGGTTCCAGCACAGGCCATCAGCCCTGTGTTATGAGGGCTACTCAACTATCGTTGAAGAAAGATGCATTTCTTTATTAAATTGGCTTCTTACTAATCTGGATCTTCCAACTTTTCAATTTTAAGTTTGCAAGCCAATTTTTAATGTCTTTTGATTGATACCATAGTTTTCTTGAATTGTTCTCTCTCTTCAATTTTGACAGTTTGATAGCTTGATAGTGGGTTTTTGTTGTACTATTGCTCGTTTTTGTGATTTTTTAAAAATTGTAATTGCATTTGGAAAAAAATAGTTTAACACACTTGGTTAAGCCATTTTTCAAAAAAAAATGCCATTAAGTGGTTGTCTCAGACAGGTGAAGCCATTAAGTTACTATACAATATTTTATCTGAAGATTGTGAGCTTTCTTTGATGGTGCAATTTTCCATTTTTTTTTTTTGTGGACAAATATTCAATTTCAATTATTCAAAACCCCACGGCCTCTTACAGGTACACAAGCTGATGTTTTGCTTCTTCGTTGGATGAAATGAATATAATGTGATGACGCTGTGACAAAATGCTGATGGTTTTAAACCAAGTTGAAGTTTGCTCGGTAAAAGTGCAGCCTCAAAGGGATGGATCTTCACTCCTTGTGCTGGTATCGCATCACTTGTCATACGTTCAAAGCTAGTCCGCCAGGATGGTGCAGAGTTGGAGCACAGTTTCATTCTCTACCTGACTATTAACTGGCAGATTAATGCTTTGCAGGTAGATTTGGTTGCATTTAAGCTAAGGGTGCATCAAAAACTGCATCATCTGTCGGATGGGATGTTGAACTCGATGCCAATCTACCACCATTAATTTCTGGTGTCCGTTGAAGATTCCACTGTGTCTTTCTCAAAGAATAGATAGTGTCACCAGCCCAGTGGATAAATTAACAATTCCTAAAAATTCCTTGATCTGTTTCTTCACTCTCACTCGGGCTGCTCTCATGTTGAACTGTGTACAGCTACATGTTTCCATTGAATGGTGGAGAAGCTCGCTCACATGATCTATTTCATAATTGCTGCTGTAATTCCCTTGTGGTGATCTAATATATTAAACGATGCTGTTTGTTTCTCGACTGCTATGGATAGTTTTACTATTGAATACATTCTTCCTTTGGAAAATGTTTCACACAAGAAAAAATGATTGTGGGATTTAACTCTTTCTTCTACACTGAAGTCCATACGTAGAAAACTAGAAATGGGCTTCGATTAATCTCTTCGGGTATTGGTCAAAGGCGTTCTCATAGCATTCAGGCTCTAGCTCGCAGACAGCTCCCTGCATCTTACCTCTACGTCCCTTACCACATTCTATATTTAGAAACTTGCAGACTAGCTTTGAGAAACAGGTCACCCCCAAAGGATATGAAAGCAGCCTGATGCACCACATGAAAATGCAGCATCATTTACTCAATGAACTTAATGCTTTGAGCCAAAACCAAGCACACCCTCTCTGATATGTTGCTTTGTTGTCCTGCAACCACCATGTAAACACTCGACTTGTAGTTGCACCGATAACAACCGGAGGGCTCACAGATCATCTCGGTTGTGTGCACTTACCCAGCTTTCCATGCGTCGTACTGTTTTGCCATAAGTCGGGGGTGTGGCATTGCAGGAATGACCTTTTGGTGACTGAAAAATGTGGATTATCTTTACTCTTATTTGGATACAAAGCCAGACTTCATGGAAAAGCAAGGGGACAGAGAGTAGAAAGCAACACACTGGCAGCCGTGTCGTTGGGGGATGTGTGGACACAACAAGGAGTTGAATAAACAGGAGGAGAAAGAGAGAAGAGGGAAAGAAACGTAGTAATCTGGAAATAGATGGGGAGATGTAGAAAATGGTCGATGAGGACAGAAAAGGTCACTGATAGAGATAGAGAATGATCTGAGGTTGTGATGCACTACCAAATTGAAGCCACAGCATGAAGGCTGGGACATAACAGACTGATGACGAGAGTTACACAAGTGGGAGAATAAGGAGAGGAGGTGAATTGTAAGCCTTGATTTGGGGTGTTTTCACAAGACTACGCTTTAACGGTTCTGGATAAATGTTCATGCAACAAAGCAAAAACGTGACGAGAATATTATTTAATAAATGCAAATATTGTGTCATACTTCACCTACCCCTCTGAATCCCGGTATGCGACTTGCACACACAAATCCAAATACCCCCACCCCCTTTTTATTTTTTGCTTGAGGCATTTACCCTCTGTCCTTTGCTCTTCCCTGAGTTTAGACTTTGTATACAAGAAAAGGTTTCATCATAAAGCAATGAACTGATTGTTTGAATGCAATACTTTAGTGGTGACACTGGTTTGGATTTATAATGGTGACATTTTAAATCGAAAGTACTTGGTCAACGCATATGAAAAATGCATCAATGTGTCCATACGACCATGTACATAACTATTGCTGTTTGGCTGCAGGAAAATTGTCAAGATTTAATAATGTTCTGAAATTACGGTGATGTATTGATGTCGATGAAATCAATCAACCAAATTGATTAGCTTCATCGAAATCAAAACAGCTGTTGTTGCCTGATTAATATGTTTTTCTGATCCCTTGTGTATGCCACATCACTTCCAATTGGTTGACATACTAAGATCACAAAATTCGGTACAGTGAATGAATGACCACCACCATAATGAGGAATAGTGAATATATGACACCAACCATGATATTGAAAAGGTACAGGGAACGAATGAGTATCACTGGAATAAGCTACAGTGATTGAATGACAATCATTGTAATTTGTTACAAAGAATGATTGACCATCAATGTAATTCAGTACTGTACAGTGAATCTGATGCTCACCATGATTACAGATGCAGTGAATGATTGAGCATCACTGTAATGGGATGCAGTGAATACATGACCACCACCATAATCATGTGTCAGGTTAGGCCAGATAAGATCTGTGACTTGCTTACAGGTACCATGTAAACCTGTATGAACCTGATTCATGGTCGGATTGTCAGCAACTAAACCGTCTCCCACACCAGGTTTCCTGGTGAAAAGGGTGCATGGATATGGACACCCAGCAGGATTAAAAACAAAGCCTGTCAAAGGGCGGAGGAGCTCCTTGTGAGCAAACAGCCATCCATTTCTCGGGCCAAACTGTGTCTGCGGATGTCCTCCTGCAGTTCGGTTACTTTTTATTAGGAGGTTGGTGGCAGGATTTGCACTCCGGCCACTGTAAAACCCTTCATTCTGCAAAATGTGCTGCAAAGAAACCTGAAAACCCACTCCATGGGAGTTCCTCCTGTGCAGCTGTTCTCCACGGGCAGCTCACTGGATGACGGGATTGGGGCAAAGCCTTCGGGACCCCCACTCTTTGATAGGAGGAAAACCACGGGGTAACATTCCTGGGTCAGATTGCGGTAGTGTGTGTCAGGGTGGTGCTGGGGTGTCGTCCACCAGATGGCAGCCTCCGTGGGTTAACCTGAGGCTGTACCTTCGGGTGGGTGCCTGGAATATCATATCCTGAAGAGAGGATGATCATCTGAGCTCACGCATTTGGACATCGGTAGTGCAGCACTCTCTGAGGTTCAGAAATCGGATTGCGCGGGGTTATGGCGGGTGGTTACAGCGACTATTGGTCCGGTCACTCTGAAGGTTACCATGCCCAAGGAGTTGCTGCAGCTGTGTCCAGCAAGCTTACAACAATGATAATTGAGGTAACATCGGTCAACGAGTGTATTATGAAACTAATGATTCGTCACTCCATGGGTGTCATTTCCCTGGTCTCTGGATATGCTCCGACTGAGGTGAGTGACCTCACCGTGAAGGATGCATTCTACGCCACGCTCGAGTCTGTGGTTGATCAGTGCTCCAGCCAAGATGCTCTTCTCATCTTGGGGGATTTCAATGCATCAACTGGAATTGATAGGGATGGTTATGAGACATGTGTTGATCCACATAGGTATGAAAATCTGAACCAGAATAACACCAAGCTCCTCGACTGTGCAAGAAGACATGGACTGAGGGTGGCTGGTTCATGGTTTCAGCACCCACAAGCTCATCGCTGGACTTGGTATTCCAAGGCTGGCGGTGTGTCAAAGGAGATTGACCATGAGCTCGTTGATGGTCGCTGGAGGATGATCCAGAACAGCAGGGTCTACCAGAGTGCTCAGTTCCTCAACACTGACCACCGGAATGTTGTAGCAACTTACATTGCAGCTTAAATTCAGGAGAATGGTACCATCACAGCCTCAGCTGGATGTTGGCAAGCTCAAGGATGAGAGGGTAGCTGAGGAGTTTGCAAACAGGCTGAATGGAGATTGGGAGCAACTGGATGCTTTGGGGGATACAGAAGAGTTGTGGAGTACCTTCAAGACCAATGTCCTTGATGTTGCCTGTGATGTCTTGGAACTCATTGGAGGGCAAAGAAGAATTTTGTCTCTCAAGGGGCACTGGATACAATTCAAAAGTCACAGGGCCAGGTTGAATGGAAGAGGTGAGCTGTTAAGGGAGCTGAGGCGCAAAACGGTATGTGCACTAAGGGTGGAAAAGGTGGCCTATGTGCGAGAGATCTGTGAGGGGGTAGAGCATCACCTGTGGTCAAGTAATTATCATCCGGCTTCCAGGGAAATTCATGCATTACGTGCCTCCAAACCTGCACCTTGGTGTACTGCAGATAAAAGTGGAGGGTGGTGGGCTCTTGACAGAGTACTCTGAAGTTAAGGCCCACTGGACCAACTACTTTGAGCGGCTGTGCCAGGCTGATCCACCAGCTGCCGAGTTGGAGGTCAGAGGTATTACTATCCCTATCGCTGACCCTCCAATCAACTGTGGTCCACCTTAGTTTGTGGAAACACAGGCTGCGGTGAACTGGTTGAAATGGGGTAAAGCTCCTGGAATCTGTGGCATCCTTGCTGAACTTCAAGGCTGGTGGAAATGCTGTCCTCGTGTCATTGCATGCAGTTCTGTGCTTGACCTGGAACACAGGCATCATCCCAATTGACTGGAAGAGGGGTTTTTCAGTCCCTCTCTGAAAAGGGAAGGGTGATCGCCAGAACTACAACAACTACCGAGGGGTGACGCTGCTCCCAGTGACGGGCAAGGTCTTTTCCTGAATAATTATTGATAGGGTTCGCCACCATCTGCTTGAGCACACGTACCCAGAACAGTCAGGCTTTACACCAAAGAGGTCAACGATTGACCGTGTCCTTGCCCTTTGGCTCATCACCGAACGCAGAAGAGTTTCGGCAGGGGCTGCTTGCAGCCTATGTTCATGTCGCTAAAACATTTGATTCAGTGAATCAGAATATCCTCTGCAGGATTATTGGTCTTCGTGAGGTGCCAACAAAACTGATCAATCTGATGTCTGAACTATACTCTGGTGCTGAGAGTGCTATGAGATGTGGTGATACCATCTCTGACTTATTTCCAGTTGTTACTGGAGTTCATCAGGGGTGTCTACTGGCCCACTTGTATGGACTGGATTCTGGGGAGGATGTCGGAGAGATTAACCTGCGGTGCATCATTTGGGAATGTCAAGATCTCTGACCTTGATTGTGCAGATGATGCAGTCATCTTTGCGGAGACTCTGGAGATCCTTTTGGGGGCCCTCGAGATGCTGAAGGAGGAGACAGAGCCACTGGGATTACGGGTTTCCTGGGTCAAAACTAAGATCCAGGCTTTCAATGACATCTTGGATGCTGCTATCCTGTCTGTGCCTGTTTGTGGTGAGGATGTTGAGGTCACGGAGAGATTCATTTACCTTGGCAGTGATATTCATGTCTCTGCTGTCTGTGAGCCAGAGGTGAACAGACATCTTGGTTGGGCCTGGGGAGTCATGGATCCACTGGATCATGGGGTGTGGCGCTGCCTGTTCCTGTGCGGGAGCCCGAAAGTCGAGTCTTCAGGTCCTTGGTGCTTCCATTCTTGCTAATGGATGTGAGACTTGGACTCTGACCAAGGATCTGAGACGGAGACTTAATTCCTTTGGTACCAGGTCTCTTCGGAGAATCCTTGGCCATTGTTGTTCGGACTTTTTATCCAATGAGCGGTTGCTGAGAGAGACTAAAATGAGATTTGATACCTGCATAGTCCGTGAGTGTCAACTGCGGATGTATGGACATGTGGCTCATTTTCCTGACACTGATCCTGCTCAACAGATCCTCTGCGAAAAAGCCTCGTGAGTGGAGGAGGCCAATGAGCTGATCCCCTGCCTCGTGGTTGCAGCAGGTTGATCAGCATCTCAAGGAGATGGGGATGTGCCAGGCATCTACCTGGGGGATGGCAAGACAGAGTCCCCTGGAGTACTGGTGGAAAGTGAACGCAGTGACATGCTCCTCCGACACATGCTCCCATACCTGACCTGACCTTGGGAATTCAATGGTGTTCATGAATACTTCGATCTGTTAAGCAGTTCTGGAGAATAATATTTTTTACCTTTTTATTTTCAATTCAATATGGCCACCAGACTCTGTGACTGGTGACATCATAATTTAATTATTCACTCGCATCTGGGCGTAGATCAGATTTACGCATGAAGTTTATAAGATTTTTCTGATTAGGATTTCGATTCAACCATATATACCCTTCGATAAGGATGGAAATAACACTTCATTGATGAGGTCACTGTTATCGCCCAATACACCCCCTGGGGAGTTGTTCACATATGCTGAGTTTTAATTTATTTTGTTGAGCGGTTTCAAGGAAAAGTCCAATTTTTCCCCTCTTTAATACAATGTGGCTACCATACCATTTGACCTATGATGTCAGTGTTATCATCAAATATTATCCATGGTGAGTTCCTCATATGTTTAAAGTATCACATTGATTGGACATCCAGTTGCAGAGAATGTTTTTAAAAATTACTATTTATTTATTTATTTTTAAGCTAAAATATATAGATGTGGACACATAACCAGCCAGATAGGGGCACATTACAATTGTCTTGCAACCTCTTTGGGGCAAGACTAGTGTAGCAATTTGCTATATGTATGCACATCTAAAAAGCTAAGAAAACTAGAAAGTTCCTGGAACACCTTACCCCATGTAGTGTTCAGAATATAGTTCGATTGAAACAAGAAAAAGAGCAATCAAAGATTGCAGACCCTCACCAGGACTTGTTTTGTGTGGTGTTTGTGTGCTGGTGTGTTTTGTCATTAATAAGAGACATAAGTAGAACTGCCACTTTATAACAGCTGGCAGTGATGACTGGGAACCAAGATGTTCCGCTTTGATGCAACCCCCGCTTTGATCGGACACCTGACCCTGACCCTGACCCATGACGTTTATTATTATTTAATCGAATTTAGAATGGGATTAAAAGAAATTCAATTCCAATCAAATGGAAGACCAAATAGGTACAGTCCTGCATTGGAGTCATCAGAAGGAACCAGAACAAGCATAAAGCAAAGATGAAGTCATCAGGAGGAATCTTGACAGGATTCACATTTCAGCTGCTACTCCTCTACCCTCAAACCCCTACAGACACAGCCAAGTCAGCTGCATTCAAAAAAATATATAATTCTGGCTGCCAGACCATGTGTCCAATCAGGTTTAAATTTAAAACATGTATTCCCCACCACTACTAGATCATAATTGTGACGTTTCTCTTCAATTGACAAAGCGATTAAAGAGAAATAATATTTTGTAGATTTTCACTCAATCCAATATGGCTGCCAGACCATGTGATTTATCAACTATTCGTGAATACCCTGGTATCCCCAAGGCTTGTGGAACATTTGTGTTATGTTTCCCCTCGATCTGTCCAGCCATTCTGGAGAAGATTTTTTTATCGGTTTTAGGGTAAATCCATTATGGCTGCCAAACCATGTGACCTATGATGTCATATGGGTGAACCTTTTTTCCTCTCATGGATTTTTTTTTTTGAAGATAAGATTTTTGAAGGTTAAAAAAAATCATAATATAAGGCTGCCGAATCTTGTGACCGATGACGTCATCAATTGGTGAAGGATGGTGTTTTCACCCTTTTCTGTCTGTCTGTTACTTACAAAATCGAAGATTTTTCAAGTATATTGGTCAGTAGATTTGGTTATTCTGTCTGTCTGTCTGTCTGTTTGTTTGTCTGTCAATCGCCTACAGGTTACAATTTTAAACTGATTTTCACGAAGCTTCACCACCACATGGTAGAGTTTGTCATAAGGAAGAAGCTTACTGTTTCTGAGGTCAAAAGGTCAACATTGGACAAAGGTCAACAACTTCAAGGTGAGATTTCTAAAATCCCCAATTTTCATCTGATCGACTTGAAATTAGAAGAGGATTTATATTTCAGCTCACTGAATTCAATCCCCCAACCATTTTTCACACCTGTAAGAATATTATCTCACTACGCTCTGTGCATGCATAATTGATATGAATTCAGAGCCAAAGTACTGAAAAACTACAGGTTCGTTTTTTGGTTCGTGTTCAAAATATGACATTCAATTGAAATAGAGTTGTTCCTCGACAACAAACTGATGCTTGTGTATGGACGGATGGGTGGATGGTGAGACAAACAGAAATCAATGAATTGCTTAACCTTGCTTTTCACTTCGCATGCGTGGGATAGAAACAGGGCTGACCCGATCTCTACCAAATTTTGCAGAAGTGTTGGTGGTATCCAGTGTAACCCCTCCCCCCTCCATTGCGATGAAGGGAGGGGGATATTGCCTGCCTCAAATGAAACTCTAAATCCAAGCTTAAGAGCCATTTAATGGCTTCATCGGGAACATTGTGCATTTTTTTGAACATCCCCCAGAACTGCCTCTGTGTGCATTCCTCAACCACATTATGTGAATTTCTGATCAGAATTGCCACAAGTGCATGCAGAGCTCTCTCTTTTCTCTCTTCTCGCATTTTCCATCTGTACACATGGTGTGTTGTAGGAGTCTACAAAGAGCTAATGCAATGGAACTTGCACTATTGCTTCCTTCTCAGATCAAAACCGGGGAGAGGCGTGGGGGGTGGGGTGTCCTTTTTCAGGTCAGAGATGAGCGAGCTATTGGGCACCATAGTCATAGTGCATTCCCACCACTGTCACCACTGCTCCTTGCCATCGGTGTTAACCAGGTTACATGTGGTGGTCCAGAAAGGCTTGAGGGTTTTCAATTGGGTTCTGTGTATATCATGAAGGTCTTCGTGTGTGGGGATTGGAGAGATTTGGGTTTAAGTTCAGAGGTAATCTCGGGCAGTTGTTTTGTCTCTGTATATCAGGAGGAAAAATGTTAAAGAGAACTGGCACCCAGGATAGAGGTGTAGGTTTCATCCCAAACAGGTGTAGATTGTCCTCATTCTACTGTTGACGAAAGACACCGTGGGATATTTAACGTCTACCAAAACAAATGCTCCAGACATGTCCTCTGGCTTAACGTCCTTCTAATGACGGCACACACATCGATGAATAACCTGTAAATTCATTTTTTTTTTTAAATTGCACTCAGTCGTAGGAACACCGAGGAACACCTCTCTACTTGAGATCCACAAAATTATTGACAACTTGAATTATTTACAAATTTTGCAAAACATCTGACAACACGTAAAAACGAATGATAAATTGCGCGTCACATCGGACCCCGTCCGTACATGAGGGTTGTTTCCTGCTACGAGAGGACAGCAGAGAAAACCGGTTAACAAATTGAAATATTTATCATTCTTATTCATCCTTTTGCTTTTCACACGTGCACAAGTCAGCTCGATGTTGCGTATCTATGATGACGAGCCGAGCTGGAGGTTGTTTAGTTCAGTACATATCGTTTTATGACACACATTGCACTTTATCCTCGATTCATACTCCAAGTACTTCGCATAACATCATCATTAAACGACGTTGCCAATTTTTCTTGGAACTTCAAATTGCCAAGTCGAGTAAGTCCATCCATGCGCTCCGCATGGAAACTTCATGAAATAATAATTATTCGTCCACATGAGAGGCTGATTTCGTTTCACGGTGCTTCTTCGCTCCTCTGTAAATCCAAATATCCACAAAAGGGTGCACATCATCACTTCGGTTCAGGAATGCGTAAAGATGGGACACTGTGTGGTGCCGACGTGATGAAGATACAATCTATATAACGACAGAAGGCAAATTTGTGGCTGCCTCGGACACCATGTTTTATGCTTCTTGTTTTTTTTTCCATCAGACCCCAACTTTCCAGGTACACAAGCAGCCGGATGATTGTACAGGCAATTCCAAGACGAGCGTCACAATCATTGACTTCTCTCTGTCGTATTATTTGTTAAACCTACGGAGGCATCGCTCAGATGTGAAGTGCGAGGCACGTGGCGCATAAGGGCGTCATGGGCGCGGCTTGTGCATCATTCCTATTGCCCCCTCCCCCCCCCCAATACCCGCCCGCGCACCGGTGTGACGCCAAGCAACGTCGAGCCCACAGCAGTCTTGTCCTGAGAATATCAGAAAAGCCTGCACTGTGTTGTGGTCCTTGCTCCTGAGCAGTCCAATTTATTTATATTTTATTCTTCCACGTGACCTGCCTGGCACACTGCCCAGCTGGAAGCACATAGTGTCCCGCATCCAGACGACCTGCTCGTCCGGTGGGCACCTGCTGCAGCTTGCACACGATGCACAAACCCAGAAAGGCATCAGCGCGGGACACGGACGTAACCGAGTCGGTGACGGATCTCCTGGCAAATGAGTTGCAACCGGAGGGTTTTGGGAAGAATGAGAGGCGTGCAGAGACCCGACGCATCATCCACGACCGCGACGAGGACCTGGACAAGGACGAAGGACGACCCGCGTGGGGAAACAAGTTGCAGTACATTCTTGCGCAGATAGGCTTCTCCGTTGGACTTGGCAACGTGTGGCGTTTTCCATACTTGTGCCAAAAGAATGGTGGAGGTGCGTCTGTAATTTCTATACCTTTGCTGCGTCTGGTGTTTGTGCCGATGTGCTGCTGTGTCATCGTTGACCCGCCAGCGTGCATGTAGTCCTAATATGTCATACCATAACTTGTCATGACAACATATATATATATATATATATATATATATATATATATATATATATATATATATATATATATATATATATATATATCTATATATATATATATATATATATATATATATATATATATATATATATATATAGATAGATATATATATATATATATATATATATATATATAGATAGATATATATATATATATATATATATATATATATAGATAGATATATATATATAGATAGATATATATATATAGATAGATATATATATATAGATAGATATATATATATATAGATATATATATATATATATATATAGATAGATATATATATATATATATATAGATAGATATATATATATATATAGATATATATATATATATATATATATATATATAGCCTGGTGTTGGCGCAGTGGTTCGGGCAGCGGCTTGGGATCCAAAAGGTCCTGAGTTCAAGCCCCGTTGGGCCACTGAATTAATACACCAGGGGTTAGACTCAGCCTGTCATCCTTCCGAGGTCGGCGAAATGAGTACCAGTATACTGGGCCGGTGTATACCCCGGTTAAAATAGGTGTACCATATCCATGTGTCGTAAGAGGCGACCAGGGTTGCGTCAGGAAGGGCATCCGGCGTAAAACATGTGCCAAATCACTATGCGGATCATACGGATGATCCGCTGTGGCGACCCCTAACGGGAGCAGCCGAAAGAAGAAGAAGAAGAGATATATATATATATATATATATATATATATATATATATATATATATATATATATATATATATATATATATATATATATATATATACATACACACACACCGTTCAAATTTTGCTTGGGCACAAATAATGCTGTGGAATCTTGCTGTGTGCAGGTGCATACCTGATTCCATATTTCATCCTACTTCTGGTTGTTGGAATTCCATTATTTTTTCTCGAGCTTGGAGTCGGGCAAAGGATGCGTCGAGGCAGTGTTGGCGTGTGGACTTACATCAGCAGCAAGCTGGGAGGAATTGGTTATACGAGCTGCTTGGCAAGTAATGCACACTCTGCCCAGTTCTTAAGAATGACCTGATTGAATTGCTTGAATAATATTCGAATAACTTTTGCTTTGAAGTTCCATCCTTTTGCTGAACGAGTTACCCAGTTTTGTCCCTCTTTGATATGGTCACATTAACTTTTTTTTTACACAGGTGTGCTACTATGTGGCGATGTATTACAATGTCATCATTTGCTGGAGCTTTTTCTACTTCTTTAACTCGTTCCAGTCTCCATTACCCTGGGCCACATGTCCAGTCTTTCAAAATGCGACGGTCACTGGTAAGTATTGTCATAATCAAAGCAAGTACCGACACAATGTCTGATTAAATAATTTGTGGTGTGTGTATGTAAATATAAAATCTGTTTTGTTATCGGTTCGGTGTGAGGGACTATCACGAGGGGGGTCTCTCGGACCCACGGCTCGACCTCCGACTCTGAAGCCATCAGCCACAGGTAACTCAGCGACCCAATGGGTTACTTGGCGACTGCAGACACCAGTTGAAGCCACCAAGCCAAGCTGAATCCTCGCTCTTAGTAATTGCGTTACCTTACCGGTGGTTTGGTTACTTTAAGTAGGGAACCGTGCTCTCGACTCCGCACCCTGTCGACTTATTACATATGGCCAAATGAAACCGTGGGTGGGAGTCGGCTATCCGTTCAAGCACATCAATGGGACAGAACTTCCCGTCTATCTTTCAAGTATGAATGAACCAATGAACCAATATTGTCGAACCAATGAGGAAAAGACAATCGGGCAAATTTGAAAGATACTTACCAAACAAAACAGCAAGCATTTCTTTGCAATGAAGGAGCAGCACGTATTTACAATTGGGAAATCAATGAGCACATATGGCAAGCAGGCAAAGACACAAAAGAGCAGACTTACCCCGAGCATGCATATATTTCCCTTTAAGACATTCTTATTACATTGATACAGGATAGGCACCATCATTCAACCGTAAGAACATAGATTAGAAAGAGATGAACAGATAAGAAGTAGAATGGAGCTTGGCTTTGGCCCCTGGCTCAGCTGACACAGATAGGGCTGGCCTGTGTCGATCTCAATATGGAGGGTAGGAAAAGAGGATGAGTGGGGTCTCCATGCGATGTCGGGAGGTGTAGTATCGTAATGACGGAAGATTCGAGGAAGGATGTGCGGTGCGAATGAGTGCTTCACCCTGATGGGTCAAGAGGTAAATTGTTGATTGCTTTTTCTTTATCGTTGATTCTCGTTATGCATCCAAATTAGACAATCAGCGGTTTGTAGAGACAGCAAGAAAAGATTGTATAAGTCAGTATTGAGCTGAAGTGCACTGAAGACCTCTCCCCGTGCCGCCAGTCTCGGGACAGCGCAACTCATATCAGCTCAGCGCAGCTTGTCCAAGCTCAGCACTCTTGCACACTTATCCCAGCTCAGTGTAGCTTTCCAAGCTTAGTCAGGTCCCTCAGCACAAACAGGCAGGCAGCTTTCCTTCTGATGAGATCACCAGTGCACACCAACAGCAGCAAACACCTTCAGTCACTTGCGTTTTAGACTTCCTGGGCCAGGCATGATTTCAGGGGAGCAGGGTTCATGGGAGGTGGAGTTCAAGGGATCAAGTGTCGCTATGTGCTTTTTGACCTTGCGTGGGACATCCTCATTGTCCATGCTCACCATGGTGTTGAAGTTGTGGAGGTGTTTCGTGGAAAACGACGATGTTGCTGGAGTTGGGTTTCTCAGAAGACTATGTTCCCGGAGTTGGGTTTCTCAGAAGACGATGTTCCCGGAGTTGGGTTTCTCAGAAGACGATGTTCCCGGAGTTGGGTTTCTCAGAAGACGATGTTCCCGGAGTTGGGTTTCTCAGAAGATGATGTTCCCGGAGTTGGGTTTCTCAGAAGATGATGTTCCCGGAGTTGGGTTTCTCAGAAGATGATGTTCCCGGAGTTGGGTTTCTCAGAAGATAATGTTCCCGGAGTTGGGTTTCTCAGAAGATGATGTTCCCGGAGTTGGGTTTCTCAAGAGACGACATTCTTGCCGAAGTGCTTGTGGAGGTCATACACTGTACATGTGTGAGAAACGTTGTTTTATAGTGTGCTGAAATGCATAACATGCAGGAAGAAATTGGAAAACTGTAAACTTGATGGTTGATTATGCTGTGACCACTAAGCCCTAGAAACAAAAGAGTAAGGGATTGAAATGGAAGAAAGGATGGATTGTAGGATTAAAAGATGGATTGAGAGATGGATTGATGGCTTGAAAGTAGATTTAAGGATTGAAAGTGCATATAAAGGGGGAAAATCACACCTGGCTAATTGTTTATTCCCTCCATTCACAGGTGAGAGGTGTGGGTGGGTCTTCGTTTTTCATTTATATATTGACTGCTTTTGACACTTGCACGTGGAACATGCTTGAGGGCCTCATTGGTATGCATTGCTGTCGACGCTATCGCTGATTCACGAACAAGCGATGAAACTGGTCTGGCAGCTGAAGGGTGTGGTGTAGCATTGGGATTCTCATTTGTGGTACTGTTTGTGAATGTCTTTACAGCTCTGGAGGAACTATGGGAAGGGTTTGAAACAGCAAAGGGCTTAACTTGTGTCGGCCTTCTTGGGTTGCTTTCTGCAGCAGCTTCAGCTCGAGGAAGGAGTGTAGGAGGTGTTAATTATTTATATAATCCTAGCTACCTGCATTGAGTTGATTTGGTGAGAGCTGATTGGCTATTCCCTCTGTTCACAGGTGAGAGATGTGGGTGGGTCTTTTATTCATATATATATATATATATATATATATATATATATATATATATATATATATATATATATATATATGTATATGTATATGTATATGTATATGTATATATATATATATATATATATATATATATATATATATATATATATATATATATATATATATATATATATATATATATATATATATACATATCTTTTTAACCACCGACTGACTGACTGATTCACTGACTGATATTAAAGATCTGATATTAAACCCAACTGAGGGCAATCTCGTTCCGGTTCTGGGTTTGGAGCATTGGCAGGTCTCCTTGGGGGCTCCCTGCTGACGATCTCAAAGTTAAGATTCCGGTCCTTATCTGTCCTGTTTTAACTGTTTATTTTCTCACCTACATGTTACTGTTTGTTCCTAGTTCGGTTTTGTTTCAAAAATCATGCTATTTTGTGAAATTTCATCGAATTTGTCTTACTGTGTGCTTGAGGCCTATCCTTGAGGCTTGAGGCCTACGCTTTGTTCCCCAAGTTGTACGATCGTGTTTATTTGTTTTTACTCGTCATTATCTTCAATTTCTGTCTTTCCCACTTTCTTAACGTCCCCCATCCCTCCCACCGAATCACTCTATTTCTTATGTTAAATAAAAAAATAAAAAAACGCTACCTTTCTCTGATTATTCTTCTTCTTCTTCTTCTTTTTCTGCTTTTTCTTCTTTTTCTTCTTTCTCCTTCTTTTTCTCCTTCTTTTTCTCCTTCCTCCTCTTCTTCCTCGATTTTTCTACAACACTTCCATGACCTAATCTGTTGAAAACTCTCTCAAACATTAATAATAATAACAAAAACGACCTCGAATAATGCTTCATCTTGCTCTTTCACACGTGTGGTACTCTTTACTGTATCAGAATGCACTTCTCTTCTGTGATTTAAACAGACTGCTCTCAATTCGACCTTTCCTTCATACCTTGCGTAAAAATTCCAACTGTTACAGCGTTTCTTCTCTCCATTCTCTGAATTTGCCTTTATTGCATCCCTCAAGAAATGTGTTTAATGGCATAACTGACCTAAAACTTAAAAAAAAAAAAAACAGTTTGCCATGAACGTTCGCTTTCCAACAACCATTCTTTTTTTCCAACTTCAGTGCCAACTCACTCCTCTCACCCCTAACTCTCAAAGCAACCATCCCACTCTTCTCCCTCCAAGCCTCCCTCTCACCTCTCTCAAAAACTCCCCCCTCACCTTTCTCCCATGATTCATCCCCCCTCACTCATCCTTCCCAAAGTTGCCCGCACTCCCATCCACAAAGCTTCCTCCTTCCACTGCCCTCTCACCTCCATCTCTTCACTCCACCTCCTCAAATCCTCAACTGCCTTCTGCCCCCTCTCTTGTCCCCCCTCTCCCCCAGCACCACAGAGCCTTTTCTCCTCCTCATTTGGCCCACTCCCCCACACTCTTTCAACAACACTCCTTACCTCCCACCTCTAACTCATGTCCTACCCCCCCTCTCCCCCCACCCCCTGCACCCAAAGACTCCTCCCCTACCTAGTCATAAAAAGTATGGACCTCAAATATCTGGGGCCTTCGCTCAAACCTTTCAGATTTTTCCATAAAGGTTGCCACTGACAAACCAGACATAATCTGCCAAACAGAAGCTTTCCTCCCCCAAGACGGGTCTGACTCCCAAGTATCTCTCCCTGGTTACTCCCTCCTCCAGTTTGACAGACCTGAGCCTCGCCCTGGTGGAGGAGTTGCCCTCTTCATCAAAGACTCTATTCCTCATTCTCCTTGAACTACCCTCACTCCCCCAAACCCCCAGGAATACCTCTGGATATGGCTTCCCCTCCACTCCCACTTCATGTTAATATGTGTACTGTACAATCCACCTAACAGTGATGACTCTATCTACACCTCACTATCTGAAAACATGGACCAACTTCGATCTTCTCATCCAAACTCTCTCTTCCTCATATGTGGTGACTTCAATTTTTTTTTTTTTGTATACCTTGGTCGAGGCTCGTATGTGAGCTAACACACAACTCACAGCAAGGAGGCATGAGACAAGAGGGGCGGGAGTGGAAGGGACAAAACAGTGGGGAACAGACACATTAGGTGAACTGTGGAAGGGAGAGGGATGGGGATGGGACGGGGAACATGGCGAAGAGAAGATGGACATTACAGGGACTTTCAGGAATGAAAGCAGGTGAATTGAAGGAAGTGGGCTTGGGTGGATTATCGGGGGTAGAAAAGATCGAGGATTTGGATGAGGGAAGATAAGAGATGGTGGTGAACAGCTGTTTTGAAAGCCTGGAGGGAAGAATGGGAAAGAATAGAGTGAGGAAGTTTATTCCAAAGGCGGGAAAAAAGAGGAATGAAAGAGTGAAGATGAGCAGTGATTCGTAATTTTGGTAGTTTTACCAGAAGGGGGTTGTTGGCGGACCTTGAGCGCCCTGTGGAAATGTGGTGGGGACAAATCGCAGAGAGAGCAGGGGGGCAAGGCTGGAGAGGAGTCGGTAGAAGACAGAAAGACCACCGACCAACCTGCGGTGATTGAGTGAGAGGCCCAAAGACTCAGCTTCATTGCGGGAGATGCCGATGATCTTAAATGCCCTGGTTTTGACAGCATGAAGCCGAGAAAGGTGGGAGGCAGGAGCACCAGCCCAGAGGGGAGAGCAGTACTCCATCAGGCTACGGACAAAAGCTTTGTAAGTGGTCAGGAGCTCAAGAGGGCCGAGGAAGGACTTTGCACGACGGAGGATTCCCAGTTGGCGACTGGCTTTTGAGGCGAGGTTGGAAATGTGACTTTCCCAGGAAAGGTCATGGCAGATAGTGAGACCCAGAAGCTTGAAAGAAAAGACTTCTTCCAGAGGATTGTTGAGAAAGTGGATGGGGGGGTTTTCTAAATGGTCCTTTCGACGAGACATAGTGAGTGTGAGATTTGTCTGGATTGAAAGACATGTTCCACGTGTTGGACCAGTTTGTGATTTTATCCAGATCTGCAGTGAGCGAAGAAGCTGCTGCTTGCCGGTCTGAGGGATGACAGATGGTACGGCATAGGGTGGAGTCGTCGGCAAAGAGAAATAGAGGATTTTCCAGAGAGTCCGAGAGATCATTGATGAAAACCAGAAAAAGAACAGGACCCAGAACGCTACCTTGAGGAACTCCAGCCTGCACAGGAAGAGGGGATGAAAGAACTCCATTTAGGGCCACACGTTGACTGCGACAGGAGAGGAAGTCTGCGAGCCATGAGTGGAGATGGCCTTGAATACCATGGGAAGAGAGTTTGGTGAGTAGTGCAGGGTGCCAGACTGTGTCAAAAGCATGTGATATGTCCAGGGATACGGCTCGGATTTCCTGTCTGGCATTGAGGACCTCCATCCATTGATGGGAGAGCAGAAGCAGCATATCCAGGGTAGAGTGACCTTGTCTGAAACCAAATTGATGATTGGAAATCAAGCCATTGGAGAAGAGGAAGGATTTCATGTCTGAAGTGATGATGGATTCCATAACCTTGCTGATGATTGGGAGAAGGCTGATTGGTCTGTAGTTACAGGGATCTGTTTTCGCACCTTTTTATGCAGGGCAGTGATGTTAGCAGATTTCCAAGCAGATGGCAGATGACCTTGGGCAAATGAGAGGGTGAATAGAACAGAGAGAGGGTGAGCAAGAGCAGAAGAGCAGGCTTTGAGGACACGTGGGTTGATGCCGTCTGGACCGGTTGCAGAATCTGACTCGAGGTTTGAAAGCAAGCTCTCCACCTTGTCAGAAGAAAAAGATACAGAGTCCAGGGACAGTTGGGTGCGACTGGGTAAAGTGGGTAGAGATAATGATGGGTTTAGGACACAATATTTAGCTGCAAACACCGAGTTTAGACATTCAGCTTTATCACGTGTGGAATCAGCAGTGCGGCCATTTGAGGTAAGGGAGGGGATGGAGGGGGAACATACACCAGAAACAGATTTGATTAAACGCCACCAGGATTTTGAGGAGGGAGAGAGGTTTGAGAGTTCAGACTTGAGATGAGAAAGATGTTGTTTTTTGGCTCTCCTGAGGGTAGATACACACTTGTTCCGAGCTTTGTGGAAAGAACTAAGATTGCCCTCAGTTGGGTTTGCTTTCCATAAAGGCAAGTTGTTTCAGGACAACTGCCTAGCCACAAGCTTCAGTAAACCAAGGACGGGAGGAAGGGTAGGACAACTGAACATGAGAGGGGATAAATCTGTGCATGAGGCAGAGCAAGTTTCTTTGAAAGAATTCCCAGGATGAGTTGATGTTTGAGAAAGTAGTGATAGGAGACCAGTCTGTAAGTTTGATGGCTGCTCGGAGACCCTGCCAGTCGGCTTGAGTGAAATGCCAGACTCGACGGCAGTGAGGTGGTTCTCTGATAACAGCCAGAGAGATGTCCACTTTAACAAGGACGTGGTCAGAAGAACCAATTGGAGCGAAGGAAGAGCAGCAGCTATTGTCAGGGAAATTTGTCAAAATCAGATCCAGAAGAGATGGAGTACCATTCGTTGAGATCCAGGTCGGGAAGTTGACCGATTGAGTCAGTCCCAATGAGTCGCAGAAAGCTTTTGCTGAGGTGCCATGGCAGGTGAGAGAGGTACCCACACCTAGCCAACTGGCGTGATGACAATTGAAGTCACCACATAAGAGGAAGAGAGAGTTTGGATGAGAAGATAGAAGATGGTCCATGTTTTCAGATAGTGAGGTGTAGATGGAGTCATCACTGTTCGGTGGACGGTACAGTACACATATAAACATGAGGTGGGAGTGGAGGGGAAGCCGAAGCCAGAGTATTCCTGGGGGTGTGGGGGAGTGAGAGCAGTGCATGGAGAGTGAGGAATAGAGTCTTTGATGAAGAGAGCAACACCTCCACCAGGACGAGGCTCAGGTCTGTCATACCATAAGAGGGAGTAACCGGGGAGAGATACTTGGGAGTCAGACACGTCTTGGGAGAGGAAAGTTTCTGTTTGGCAGATAATGTCTGGTTTGTCAGTGGCAACCTGTATGGAAAGATCTGAAAGGTTTGAGCGAAGGCCCCGGATATTGAGGTCCACACTTTTAATGAAGAGGTAGGGGAGGAGGCTTTGGGTGCAGGGGGTGGAGGGGGAGGGTAGGACAAGGGACGAGGGGGGAGGTAAGGAGTGTTGTTGAAAGAGTGTGGGGTATTGCAGAATAGCGAGGGGAGGGGGGCGAAAGAGGAGGAGAAAAGGCTCTGTGGTGCTGGGGGAGAGCGGGGACAAGAGACAAGGAAGAAGGCAGTTGAGGATTTGAGGAGGTGGAGTGAAGAGATGGAGGTGAGAGGGCAGTGGAGGGAGGCAGCTTGGTGGATGAGAGGGGGGCAACTTTGAGAAGGCTGAGTGAGGGGGATGAAAGGTGGGAGAAAGGTGAGGGGGAATTTTTGAGAGAGGTGAGAGGGAGGTTTGGAGGGAGAAGAGTGGGATGGTTGCTTTGAGAGTGAGAGTGAGGGGTGAGGGGGTGAGTTGGCACTGAAGTTGGAAAAAAAGAATGGTTGATGGAAAGCTAACATCCATGGCAAACTGTGGTTTTTAAAAGTTTTAGGTCAGAGATGCGATTTAACACAATTCTTGATGGATGCAATGAAGGCGAATTCAGAGAATAGAGAGAAGAAACGCTGTAATAGTTGGATTTTTTAGGCAAGGAATGAAGGAGAGGTCGAAATGAGAGCAGTCTGTTAAAATAGCAGAAGAGTAGTGCATTGTGAAACAGTAAAGAGTACCACATGTGTGAGAGAGGAAGATGAAGCATTATAAGATCGTTTTTGTTGTTAATATTGTCATCATGTCATCATGATGTAAAAATTGTCATCATGCCAGTTGGCGAGGTGTGGGTACCTCTCTCACCTGCCATGGCACCTCAGCAAAAGCTTTCTGCGACTCATTGGGACTGACTCAATCGGTCAACTTCCCGACCCAGATCTCAACCAATGGTACTCCATCTCTTCTGGATCTGATTTTGACAAATTTCCCTGACTATCTGCTGCTCTTCCTCCACTTAAATCGGTTCTTCTGACCACATCCTTGTCAAAGTGGACATCTCTCTGGCTATTATCAGAGAACCACCTCATCGCCGTCGAGTATGGCATTTCACTCAAGCCGACTGGCAGGGTCTACAAGCAGCCCTCAAACTTATAAACTGGTATTCTATTGCTACTTTCTCCAACATCAACTCATCCTGGGAATTTTTTCAAAGAAACTTGCTCTCCCTCATGCACAGATTTATCCCCTCTCGTCTTCAGTTGTCCTACCCTTCCTCCTATCCTTGGTTCATTGAAGCTTGTGGTGAGGCAGTTGTCCTGAAACAACTTGCCTTTGACTCATGGAAAGCAAAACCAACTGAGGGAAATCTCAGTTCCTTCCATAAAGCTCGGAACAAGTGTGTATCTACCCTCAGGAGAGCCAGAAAACAACATCTTTCTAAGCTAAAGTCTGAACTTTCAAACCTCTCTCCCTCCTCAAAATCCTGGTGGCATCTAATCAAATCTGTTTCTGTTGTGTGTTCCCTCTCCATCTCCTCCCTTTCCTCAAATGGCCGCACTGCGGATACTGCACATGAAAAGGCTGAATGCCTAAACTCTGTGTTTGCAGCTAAACCTTGTGTCCAAAACCCACCACTTTCTCTACCCACCTTACCCAATCACACCCAACTGTCACTGGACTCTCTGTCCTTTTCTCCTGACAAGGTGGAGAGCTTGCTGTCAAACCTTGACTCAGATTCTGCAACCGGTCCAAACGGCATCAGCCCACGTGTCCTCAAAGCCTGCTCTTCTGCTCTTGCTCACCGTCTCTCTGTCCTATTCACCCTCTCATTTGCTCAAGGCCATCTGCTTGGAAATCAGCAAACATCACTTCCCTACACAAAAAAGGTGCAAAATCAGATCCCTACAACTACAGACCAATCAACCTTCTCCCAATCATCAGCGAGGTTATGGAATCAATCATCCCTTCAGACATCAAATCCTTCCTCTTCTCCAATGGCTTGATTTCTGATCATCAATTTGGTTTCAGACCAGGTCACTCTACCCTGGCCATGTTGCTTCTGCTCTGCCAACAATGGATGGGAGGCCTCAATGCCAGACAGGAAATCCGAGCCGTATGCCTAGACACATCACGTGGTTTTTTTTTTGTATACCTTGTCGAGGCTCGTATGAGAGCAAACACACAATGCACAGCAAGGGTTCATGAGATGAGGGGCGGAAGTGGGAGGGACAAAACAGTGGGGAACAGACACATTAGGAGATCTGTGGAAGGGGGAGTGATGGGACAGGGAAAATGGGGAATAGAAGAAAGACATTACAGGGACTTTCAGGAAGGAAAGCAGGGAATTTGAAGGAAGTGGTCTTGGGTGGATTATCGGGGGCAGAAAAGATCGAGGATTTGGATGGGGGATGATAAGAGGTGGTGGTGAACAGCTGTTTTGAAAGCCTGGAGGGAAGAATGCGAAAGAATAGAGTTATGGAGTTTCTTCCAAAGGTGAGGAAAAAGAGGAATGAAAGAGTGAAGGTGAGCAGTGATTCGTGATTTTGGTAGTTTTACCAGAAGGGGGTTGTTGGCGGACCTTGAGCGCCCTGTGGAAATGTGGTGGGGACAAATCGCACAGAGAGCGGGGGGGGGGCAAGGCTGGAGGGAGATGGGAGAAGAGAGAACGACCACCGACAAACCTGCGGTGATTGAGTGAGAGGCCCAAAGACTCAGCCTCATTGCGGGAGATGCTGATGATCCGATATGCCCTTGGTTTCTACAGCGTGAAGCCGAGAAAGGTGGGAGGCAGGAGCACCAGCCCAGAGGGGAGAGCAGTACTCCGTCAGCCTACGGACAAAAGCTTTGTAAGTGGTCAGGAGCTCAGGAGGGCCGAGGAAGGACTTTGCACGATGGAGGATTCCTAGTCGGTGACTGGCTTTGGAGGCGAGGTTTTGACAAAGTCTGGCACCCTGCCCTGATACCAAACTCTCTTCCTATGGTATCCCAGGCCATGTCCACTCATGGCTCGCAGACTTCCTCTCCTTTCGCAGTCACCGTGTGGCCCTAAATGGAGTTCTTTCATCCCCCCCTCCCCTTCCTGTCCAGGCTGGTGTTCCTCAAAGTAGCGTTCTGGGCCCTGTTCTTTTTCTGGTTTTCATCAATGATCTCTCCGACTCTGGAAAATCCTCTATATATCTTTGCTGATGACTCCACCCTCTGCCATACCATCAGTCATCCCTCAGACTGGCAAGCAACAGATTCTTTGCTCACTGCTGATCTGGATAAAATCACAAACTGGTCCAACACATGGAACATGTCTTTCAATCTGGACAAATCTCACACTCTCACTATGTCTCTTCATAATGACCGTTTAGAACACCCACCCCCCCCCTCAATCAACTTTCTCAGCAATCCTCTGGAAGAAGTCCTTTCTTTCAAGCTTCTGGATCTCACTATCTGCAATGACATTTCCTGGGAAAGCCACATTTCAAATCTCATCTCCAAAGCCATTACAAATTTCAGAAAATTAAATATAAATACAAAACTAGAATGCATTGCTTGAATACATGTCCACCCTGTTATGTTAGCAATTGTGAATTCGGTCAGGTGTAACCAATCATCTTCAAAATCACAAACCAAGTTAATTGGCCTCCACCTGTGTTATATTGTGGTGATTCTGATTATTTCAAAATAAAATCAGCTGTTCCTGTCGGTTTCCTCTGCTGGATAGTGTGTTTTACAGCACGGACTCAACGATGAGCACTAAGGAGCTTTCAAAAGACCTATGGGATAAAGTTGTGGAAATGCACAGATCAGGAGATGGGTTTAAAAATATTTCAAAGGCCTTGGATATCCCTTGGAGCACAGCCAAAACAATCATTAAGAGGTGGAAGGCGTATGCACCACCAAGACGCTGCCCAGATCACGGCGGCCCTCTGAACAGGATGGCTAAGCCAGGAGGAGACTGATCAGAGAGACTACCAAGAGGCCATGGGTGACTTTGAAAGAGCTACAGCCATTTATGGCAAAGACTGGTCAATGTTTGCATGTGACAACAATATCCCAAGCACTCCATAAATCTGGCCTGTGCAGAAGGGTGGCAAGAAGAAAGCCATTACTCAAAAAAGCTCACGTTGAGTCCCATTTGAGATGAGTAAAAAAAACAATCTGGAGATTCTGAAGCCGTGTGGCAAGAGGTTTTGTGGTCTGACGAAACCAAGATGGAACATTTTGGCCGAAATGCAAAACGTTGTGTTTGGCACCAACCCAACACAGCACATCACCCAAAGAACACCATCCCGTCTGTGAAGCATGGTGGTGGCAGAATCATGCGATGGGAATGTTTCTCATCAGCAGGGATTGGGGCACTTGCCAGGATAGAAGGGAAAATTAATGAAGAAAAATACAGAAAAATCTGAGAGGAAAACCTGCTTCCCTCTGCAAGAAAGCTGAAATTGTGATGGAAGTTCAACTTTCAGCATAACAACGACCTGAAGCACACAGCCAAAGCTGCACTGGAGTGGCTCAGGAACAAAAACATAAATGTACTTGAGTGGCCCAGTCAGAGCTTCGACCTCAATCCAATCGATAATCTGTGGCATGACTTGAAGATTGCTATCCATCAACACTCTCCATGCAACTTGACTGAGCTTGAACAGTATTGTCCAGAAGAATTGAAAAATATTGCCCAATCCAAGTGTGCAAAGTTGGTGGAAACGTATCACAACAGACTCACAGCTGTAATTCCCATCAAAGGTGCTTCCACCAAGTATTAACTCAGGAGGGTGGACACTTATCCAACCAAAATATTCTAGTTTTATATTTTAAAATAAATTTTCTGAAGTTTGTGGAATTTGTTTTTCACTTGGAAGTTGCCAATTACGATGTGTAAAGAAAGGTGGAAAAAGTCTGATTTAATGCAAATCCAAGTTATAAGGCAACAAAAGGTGAAAATTTTGAAAGGGGGTGTAGACTTTCTTATAGGCACTCTAAGCGACCCAAGACAATGGGGAAGCATGGTTCGTATGCTTACACGACGATGTGTAAGCATACCCCTCTAGTATTTGCATATATGTTTAAACAGCATTTATTTGTACATACATTTTATTTATTTATTTATTTTTAAAAAAGGAACTTCCAACCAAAAGTAAACTCGGTCGACTCCGCTACATTGAACAATAAGCAAGAGTAGACCCAGTCTCTGGCAACATTTCACCTGCTTCACAGCTGGCTTCCTCAAGCCAATAGAACCCGAGCCTCAGCACGTGTCCAGTTTTTATTACGATACGACCGCTCATTTCCGGTCACGTGCTGGTGCTGAATGTTGAATGGAGGAGTGCTTTTATGCATATGTGGAATTGAGGAATTGAGGAATAGAGGAATTGAGGAATTGCTTATGTCGAACGCTTTATCCTCCGGTGATAAAGTCGCCGGTGTAATTATGTTTTCAGGTTGTCCGTACACACATACATATGTCCATGCTAATTTTCTGTTTTCTCTGCAACCGCTTGTCCAATTGACACAAAAGTTTCACTGTATGTGCGACCACTCATGTAGAATGTTTGTAAGATAATCATGATGCTGTATGTCACGTGGTGTGGCAGCCATGTTGAAAATAAGAAAAAAACTTTGGACCTCTGTATCTCTGAAACCATATGATGGAAAAAATTGAAACTTGGCACATGTGAAGTACTTGCCGTGGGAAACAAGGGTGATTTTTTTTTTTTTGAGGACGTCATAGGAGGCTTCGTTGTGACATCAAAATTGCATACGTCAAATGCTTTATCCAATCAGCATGAACATTTTTGGAGGTCATTCAGGGATAAATTTTAATTGGGGGGAAAACAATTGATGATGCCATCTGTCACATGGTTTGGCAGCCATATTGTTTTTAACATAAAACCCTCAAAATTTTTCTTCTCCAAAATGGTTGAACAGATGAAGGCAAAACTTTACAGATATGATCACCTATCCATGATTAGCCCAAAGTTCTCCAACCATGACATCATAGGTTACATGCTTTGACAGCAATATTGTATTCACCCTCAAACCTTTAAAAATAACCTCTCCAGAACGTCTTGACAGATCGAGGGGAAACTTCACCCACATGTTACCCAATCCTTGGGGATACCAGGTTGTTCACAAATAATTCATAGGTCACATGGTCTGGCAGCCATATTGTATTGAATATACATATTTGAAAAATTATTTCTCTTGAAGTGCTTCATCAATCGGCATGAAACTTCACAATTATGATCTAGTAGGCACGGGGACATAGTCCGGCAGACATATTTTTCTTTAACATAAAAACATTCAAAAATCTTCTTCTCCTAGAATGGCTGAACAGATTGAGATGAAACTTTACAGGTATGATTGCCTATCTATGAGGAACAAAAAGTTCTCCACCTATGATGTCATAGGTCACATAGTTTGGCAGGTATTATTTTTTTGAAGAACAACCATTTTAAAATCTTCTACAGAACAGCATGAGAGATTGAAACTTCACCCACGTGTTCCCCAATCCTAAGGGATACCAGGGGGTTCACGAATAACTCATAGGTCACATGGTCCGGTCGCCATATTGGTTTGAATGAAAATCTTAAAAAAAAAATCTTTCTCTTGAACCGCTTCATCAATCGATGTGAAGATCTCGGTTATTATCTCGTCGTCATGTGGAATATATGTTTTAAATTTCGACCTCATCAGTCGCATGGTCTGGAAGCTAGAATTATTTAATATTTTGAATCTGGATTCAGGGATTTAAATCAAACTGGTACAAGTATGTTTAATGATGTAATAATGAGGGCGGAGGCATATCTGGTGACATCGTGACGTCGAAGAGTGCCCTTATAGTTTGTTTTATTTTGCAAACCTCAAGGAAAATAAATGTCAAATCACATCATCGATGGGCTGCTCTGCTCCTTTTTTTTTTATTTTTACTTGCATGTGATCTGGTGTTGTATGTGTGTGGGTGAGCATGTGTGTGCACTTGTTAACCTCCGCCATCGAAGATGGACGGAGGTTACTGTTTTCACCCGTCTTTGTTTGTTTGTTTGTTTGTTTGTGAACAGTATTACGGAAAAACTCCTGGATGGATTTCGACGAAACTTTGTGGGGGGATTAGGTATGGTCCAAGGATCATGCCATTAGATTTTGGAATTGGTTCAAAGTCCAATATGGCCGCTATGGCGGCCATTTTGAAAAAAAATTTGAATTTTTGTTTTTGCATTTCTACATGTTTTAAGTGATTTCCAACCAAAAAAAAAAATTTTGTTGGAGGAAAAAAACAACAATTTTGCAACTTTTTTTCAAAAAAAATTTCGAGTTTATTTGAAAACTGTTTGAATTTTTTTTTTGCATTTCTACATGTTGTAAGTGATTTCCAACCCCCCCTCTCCCCCAAAAAAAATTTGTTAGAGAAAAAAAATTAGAAATTTTGCAACTTTTTTTTCAAAAAAATGTGGGGTTTTTTTGGCATTTCTACATGCGCATCCATGTAGTTTAGTTTATTCAATCGTGGTTCAGTAGAGTCTGATCCGTTTTGACCTACAATGAATAGGATATCAGGTTCACTTAAGTGACCCAGCAGTATTGACGGCAGAGGTTTTGCACTCTACCGAGTGCTCCCCCTCTAGTTATTCTTGTTTTTGTGTTTCCGGAGCATGGACATGGCTGGTTTCATTTCTGGAGCACGGACATGGCTGGTTTCGTGTCCGGGTTGGACGTGATGAGTTGTGTGATTGTTGGGGTTCTCATTAGATGTTGTACACACGTGGATGTGGTGTTTCAGATTGAATGCTGTTTGTTGCTCACCATATTCAGCTGTTTGCACCATCCAGTTTTCACCATTTTTATAAGAGTTGTGTATTGTGTGTGTACTTGAGGTGTATTCCTTGTTTTGGCTTAATGGTTAGGGTGGTGGGCTTGGGATCCTAGGATCCTGAGTTCAAATCACCCTCGGCTGTTGAATTAATACCTGGTGAGGTTAATTCCGCCTGTCATCCTTCTGAGGTCGACAAAATGAGTGCCAGCTTACTGGTATCCTGTGTCGGAGTGGCGACCCGTCCAGGATTGTGCCGATAGCCAAGGACACTGCTTAGGCAGCACCAACGCTCTGCACAGAGTATGGTCGCGATGGATGGATGAGGTGTGTACATTTTAATAAGAGGTGTGTGTTTGTGTGTGTGTGTCCACAGTCTTCCTAGTTATACCACCCTCTCGACACTTTGCATGCCATGCTTCTAATATCAACCTGTCGTTTGTTGCATGTTGTGTCGAGGACATGGGTCCCATCAAAGTCAAATTTGTGGCCAGATTGCAGGCAACGACATGCTTTTTGCTGATTGTCACTTTTATAAGCCTGTTTGCTTTATCATGTGCATCTAGCCTTTGTTTGAAATTTCTTCCAGTTTGGCCAATGTAGAATTGGTCACAGTCTCTGCATGATGAATGGTAAACGGCTCCAGATTTATCACCTGTTGATATTGTGTGTTTTAGGTTTGGAATTGCATTAAGGATGGTGTGTAGAGGCTTGGAGGAATATGGCTACATCAATCCGTGCACTGCATACTATCCTGACTATCCTGTTGGAAAGGCCCGGGTAGTATGGCAGTGAAAAGCAGAAAGAGGAGCCTGGTTAAAAACCTGCATAAACTTGGAATGTCAATATTGTAGTCAGGAATCGACATCAGGTGTTGTCACTTTGGTCATGAAATTCATAATCCTTTCTTTATCATGAAATTTCCGCAATTTTGAATATTCATTGAGGTCAAATGATATAAAATCATAATATTTATAATGCTGGATAATCATTTTTTTAAGGAAATCTATAGATTCTTTCAGATAATGTGATGTACAACTTTATATTTAGGACTGTAGTGACTGCAACATCAAATTTTTCCAAAAACCTGGCTTCGGAAGTATTTTTTCAAAGGCTGTGCCCAAATTTCATTATCATTGGCAATAAGAAGCTATAACTTGAGTGAGTAGTAGATTTCTGCCTCCATTCTATAATTCCACAGTCAATTTCTTGATATTTAGCCAACAAAGACCTGTTTATGTGGGTCTAATTGAACATATTTTAGTTGTTCCCTATCAATGGTGGCCATTTGAATATATAATGAGTTCATGTGCCTCCCCCCCCACCCCGCCAAAAAAATTGCCGCTGTTTTCATGTCTTTTAGTCTTTGCCCTTTCTAAAATTTATAGTTTGCAACCTCAAGATTGAACTTTCAAATTTGTCCCCCTCCTCTAAAATCTGATGGGATCATGTTAAGTATGTCGCTGGTGTTTACTCCCCTTCCATCCCTTCCCTTACTTAAAATGTCAAACGACTCAGCTCGTGAGAAGGCCAAATGCTTCATTCTGTGTTTACTTGCAAATATTTTGTCTCCAACCCCTCACTCTCTGTACTCACACTTCCCAGTCATACCCAACTGCTCATGGACTTGATTGGACTCTCATAGGCTCTGGAGAAGGTGGAGAGGTTTCTGCCAACCCTGTTTGACTCTGACTTTGGAAGACATCAGCTCGCGCCTCCTAAAAACCTGCTCTGCTGCTCTTGCACATCCTTTATCTGCCCTTTCATACTATCGTTTGCCCTTGCTCATCTTTCATTTGCTTGGAAATCCAGCAACATTACTGCATTACATTAAAAAGGGGCAAAAACAGATCCACTTAACTACAGACATATTGGCTGACTTCCAATCATCAGCAAGGTCATGGAATCCATCATCACAGTTGCTATGAAATCCTTTCTTTTCACCAACAGCCTCAGACCAGGTCACTCCACTTGGACATGCTGCTTCTACTCACACATCAATGGATGGAAGCCCTCAATTTTAGACAGGATATCAGGGCCCCTCTCTCTGGACATATCTTGTGCTTTCAATACAGTCTGACATCCTGCCTTGCTTTCAAAGCAAAATACTTCTGGCACCCAAGGCCATCTCCACATTTGGACTACTGACTTCCACGTGTGCCTCTCATTGGAATCCAAGGCTGGAGTACCCCAAGGCAATGTTCTGGGCCCAGTCCTATTCCTAATCTTCATAAATGATCTCTCTGAATCTCTGGAAAATCCCCTTTTTCTATTTTCTGATGACTCCACCCTCTGCCATGACATCCCTCTCTTCAGACTTTGAAAAAATCACAAGCTGGTCAAACACTTGGAATATGTCTTTCAATTCTCTCCCTCTCTATCCTCTCTCTCTCTCTATTCTCTCTCTCTATCCTATCCTATCCTATCCTATCCTATCCTATCCTATCCTATCCTATCCTATCCTCTCTCTCTGTCTCTCTCAGAAAGGACCATCTGGAAACGACCCCTCCCCCATCTACTTTCTTTACAATCCTCTTGAGAAAGATCAGTCACTCAAACTCCTGGGTTTCACGATCAGCCATGATCTTTCTTCGGCCAATCACATTTCAGTGGCACACTGGGCATCCTCCATCAATCCAAGTCTTTTCTTGACACACTTGAACTCTTATCCACCAACAAGGCCTTTTCAGCAGCTTTATGGAGTGCTGTTCTCTCCTCAGCTTGATACCCGATAAGGGCGTGAAGGGGATTTGTTTGTCCTGAGTACACAATTCCTGAAAACTGGACTTGTCATAATTCTCAAATTGGACATACGGAGACAAAGATCATGGCTTGGGTGGAAATATTTTTGTTTAAAATAAACAGGAGAAAGCTTGGATGGCGACTTATCTTATTCGTCCACAATCCTATTGGGTAGTTTTACGTTTTTTTATGTGCAATTGCTGATGAAATTTGTGCTTACAGTAACATTTATGACATTCGTTGCTTCTTTCTACCTGAGGGATGATGGATTGGCAATACTGATGTAGTGTAACATATTGATTACAGTTGTGGAACCAGAATGCCAGAAAAGTTCTGCAACAACATTCTTCTGGTATCGTGAAACTCTCGACATCTCCAACTCTATCTCAGAAGGAGGAGATCTGAACTGGCGTGTGACACTTTGCCTGCTTCTCGCATGGCTTGTGGTGGGACTTGCCATGATCCGTGGTATTCAGTCATCTGGAAAGGTGTGATTATTGTCAGATAATTTTCTGTTGTTTTTGTTTTGTAGGTTTTTTTATGGGAGCCACTATAGAAGACCATGCTCCTGTCCTCTCGATGTTTTTTTAGAGATGTGATTTTTGAAACAAAGTTTGTTCCAAAACAATATTTGGATTTTACCACACTTCTTTTTTCCCAATGCAACAATTTTCAATGTCATTATGTTTCAGTAATTTCTGATTGGATCTAACATCCATCAGATGTAAAGACGGCATAAAAGCTTGTTTGCTCAGACAGTGTGTGTGTGTGTGTGTGTGTGTGTGTGTGTGTGTGTGTGTGTGTGTGTGTGTGTGTGTGTGTGTGTGTGTGTGTGTGTGTGTGTGTGTGTGTGTGTGTGTGTGTGTGTGTGTGTGTGTGTGTGTGTGTGTGTGTGTGTGTGTGTGTGTGTGTCCTTCATAACTCCAAAACCATGAAACCTTGCAGCCTGAAACTTTGTAAGCATACGAAGGAAACTCAAAGGGAGTTCCTGAATGAAAACTAAGTAGTTGGGTAAATTTAAACACACCTTTTGAAGATAATTACCGGGGTGCACAATATGAAAAAACAAAAACGGCTTATCCTTGGTCAGCCTGCTTTCACCTCACAGGGGTCTTAAGCCGCCATTTTGTTTCGGTCTTAAAAATTCCTTGCCTTGGAGCAGGCCACAACAGTTTCTGTATGACAAAGCACTTGTCATTGAATGCCTGATCTTCATACCTATGAATCACTGTATACATCGCTAATAGCTTGCCAAGCCATACCTTATCAACCATTTCATTGGAGTGCTTGTTTGTGTCGACAGTCAGACCCTGACATTCGCGGTTTCACCCAATGTATTCGCAGTTCATAAAATGTGATCTGCTTCAACATTTGCAGCCCTGTGCGTTGCGTATTCGTGTTTATTTTTTTTCACAGCTGTATTCATAGTTTCTCTGACCTGCTTCTACATTTGTGGCCTTGGACTTCATGTATTTGTGATGTTTCTGACCTGCTTCTACATTTGCGGGCCAGTGTTTTATGTATTTGTTGTTGTTTTTGTGCGTATTCTTGGCTTTTCGTGGGCGTATTCACAGTTTTTCTGACATGCCTCCACATTCTCCATTCTGTGCCTCATGTATTCATGATTTTTTACAGGATTTTTTTATTTTACCTGATGAATCATGAACCCCTTGGAATCTATACCGCTTTTTTCCCCCATTTAAACAATGCCCCGACATTCGAGGATTCGACATTCACGGCATTCTTCAGGAATGTATCTCCCACAAATGTCTGGGGCCGAATATATATATATATATATATATATATATATATATATATATATATATATATATATATATATATATATATATATATATATATATGTAGATTTCCGTCGGTGTGCGGATGACCACTTCAGCCAAATCGCGGTCGCGCTCCCACCGAAGGCTGGAATCCAGTCGTAGCTTTCCGGACAACCGCGAAAACCAGCTATGGGCGCCTTTTAACGCATCATAAACTTGTCAGTTATTCTGTCCACGCGCTACAGGGTTAATCGCCGAATTGTCGATATACCTAACTATTCGCGCGGACAGAAATACCGAGAGGTTGTACCTCGACGTGAACTTGTACGGAATGAGCCGTAAGGCGTGCTCGTCCCATGTGCATTTTGCCGAGCGGTTTTAAATCGCCAAGCTCCGTCGGACCAGATTATCACTTTTATTGGCCTTAATAGCCAGTTAACATCCCAAGCGCACCGTGGCAGTCAATGGCAGAAAATGACGCAACGAGCAGGTTGACCTTTAAACCATGGGCATTTATTCTCACAAGCATGCAATCAATGAATGGTGGGATGGGAACAAGACACAAGCAAAAAGCTTGCAGCCGAGTTCTATATTTCTATACAAGCACGTATCTATGCCAGTTCTACTTAATGGAAGACAAGGCGCCACAGACTTTCATGTAAAAACCCAAGGAAAGAAAAGGGCTTGTAAGCCTTTAATGTACTCAGAGCCGGAATGACCGGAAGGCTCCGAGAGGCCGGGCCGGTTACCTGGCCGCCCCCTGGTGGCGACTCGGTGGTCTTCGGATCAGCGAACCTTGGTGTCTCCATCTCGCTGCCCCATTGCCAACGCCGAGGCGGCTCGAATGGTGACTTGTTCGGTCGGGGGCCTGGCGGCGTGCCTGACTCTCCAAGCTCCGCTCTCCTCGATGACTCATGGGCTTGGTTGGTTCTGGGCCTGGCGGCGCGCCTGACTCTCCACGCCCCGCTCTCCTCGACGGGCTCCAACAAGCTGCCCTCCACCAACGACACTTCAACGAACGACCAACGAACTTCCCAACGAATCGCGCTCTCGGCATCCCAACGCGCCTTTTTATAGCCCCGGGGGGTGAAGCCGCTTTAGGTTTCTTCAGCCGAAGCTGGCGCTGCCCCCTTTCACCCATGAACTTTCACCCCAGGCTGGCTCCGCCCCTTTCACCTCTGATTGGCCAGTTCCCTTCAAGGCAAAGGCCGTTTTGATCCGATTCTGCAAATCAGCCGTGAAGACGGCTGATTTGCACATGGACGCTGGAATGTGGTTCCTATGGCGGCGCGGCATGTCCGCGTCAACAGCATTTTGCCGCTGTGCTGAGGATGGCATGATGGTGTCCCGATGTTGATGGCGTTGTGGTGGGGATGGCGTGGTTGTAGAGTTGTTGGCGTTGTGGTGCAGGTGGCGTGGTTGTAGAGTTTGTTGTTGAGGAGATGTTGTTTGTTTAAAATAAAAGATAGAAAAAGAATAACGGCTAACTCAAAGATTCACAGCCCGGCACACGAAGAAATTACCTTTACACATCGGTGGGGGAACCTTACCTGAAACACGTACTTATCGAATAACTGATCTCTGGGGAACCTGAATGGTGTTCTGTGAATTTCCACCACCGTAACACTACCCCCTCCCCTTTTTACAGACTCGTCCTGAGTCGTCAAATTTTTGTGTGCCTTCATGTGTAAGTTCTCCCCTAATATGATTTACCTTCGGATCCCTGAGTGCGACATTTGGTGTATCCATGTCGCAAAAATAAATAGCCTATGGGCTGTGCAACTAACTAAACAAACTCACTCATTTGGACAACTTAACGACATTGCCGGCACTAAGACGGACATGCAGGGGGAGCAAAACTTATTTACACCTTAACTTAGAATTTTACACTAAACCATGGCCCAGGACCGATGGACTCTGTGGGCAAGAACGCATGGCAATGCCAGTCAGTTGTTATGTGAGGGTGAGCAACTCTGCAGCTGAAGGTCAGACGTCCTCAGGGACTGATCAAAAGGTCCCCCTTGAGTTTCTTCCTTCTCTCCTACCCCAGCTGCTGGAGGCAACTCACCCTAACCCGGCATGCCATATGCCATCCCACAGGCCATTTGAAGAGGGTAGACAGGCTGCCCAAATGCAGTCTCTGGCTCCCTGTGCAGGAACAAGAAGGTAGCCGGCTGCCCAATGCAGTCCCAGGCTCCCCCCCTTGACATGAACTGGATGGATGAAGCAGAAACACAAAACTGTGCACAGGCTGCACAAATGCAGTCCCCGTGTGTGGCTGCCTGCAGGGCAGCCCTTGCAAAACACGCTGATCCTGGCGCACATGGTGATGGATGGACACAGGGGCAAATGCAAGACACAAGGGTAGCAGGCATTGGGTCATGGTAGAGGCAGACAAACAAGGCATGGCGAGGCAAGGCCGGAACAGGCCGTTGTAGCACAAACAGGCCAGCATGTGAAGCTGGCCGGCCTCTGGTCTCATTCTGGGAGGGAGTGTGGTGGTGCCGGTCGCTCTGAAGGTGGGCTCGGACCTACCCTATGGTCTCCCCCCCCAAACCTATCGCCTTTGCCTGTCTCTGTCCATACCCACTCCCTTATTTTGCAACAATACAACCAATTTAGCCCCATTTTTTTCTTTTTTTTTATTTCCTTTTAATAAATCGTCTCCCTAACCCCCTTTATTGTCTCTGTCCGAGTAGCCTATTCCCAACCCCTACGTTCCCTTCCTGGAGGGGAATAAGGGAGAGGCTAGCATCCTGTCTCGAAGCCCAAATGAAGCCTCAGAATGGCCTCCCTCAGATCTCAGCGATCTTCCACGGTGAGTCCAGCGGCCTACCGAGAGCGAAGGGATGGATGGTGCGAAGGGGTACATTTCCCTATCTACCCTAACATTTATTAATGCTTATCCTACCCCGGGCTTCCCAAAAGCACCTCTCACTTAAACTATTGGTTCTACCAACCAAGATTCACGTCGCCTGTGTTGGTGTCCTCACAAATTTGGGCCTTGCCCTCAAATTTTCCCTCGTGCCCTTGCACCGTTTCGTGGCGGGGCAGTGTGGCTCACTTGGCAGTAACGTCCCCTCTACCGAATCTCCAACCATGGCACCGCCCGGGCCCTGAGACTGGCTCCGAGCCTACCAGCTCCCTAAGATCTGGGGAGTGCCCTCTGGCTACTCCCCGTCGACGCTCACGTGGCAGGCTAGCGCCACGGGCCCCTTTTCCCCGGGTGCCCATGCCCACGACACTGCCCACGCGGCCATTGGCGCTACGGGTCGCGCTTCATGCAGGCCCACCCTGTGCCCACGACACTATCCCGGCCCCTCTTGGGCCCTTGGCCTACCGCGGCCGACTAGTCCGGTGCCCGTGGTGCCTACTAAGCGATACTCACCGTTCGCAGCCACACTCCCAGCCTGTCAACAGGACTCCTGCAACCCTCCAAACGGGTTTCGGGCTTCATATTTGGTACATAGGTACAGACTGTGGAGACAGTGTGTCGCGACATACGTTCGTCATCTAAAGTGGTTGCCATGGCAACTAGGATGCTGTTTGCCATGTCGAAGCACAATTCTGTATATACCTTCTTGTTCGGGCCTATATTGTGCTCACTTGAGCTCTTGTTAATAATGTGGCAGTGAGGAGTTTTTATTTACGTCGCAGTGAGGTGTTTTTTAATAACGTGGGGTGAGGTATTTTTATTAACATGGAGGTGAGATGTTTTCAATCATGTGTAGGTAAGGTCTTTTTAATAATGTGTTGGTGAGGTGTTTTTAATAACGTGTTGGTGAGGCGTTTTTATTAACGTGGAGGTGAGGTATTTTTATTTACGTCGCGGTTTTGTGTTTCTAATAACGTTGTGGTCAGGTGCTTTGATTAATGTGGAGCTTAGGTATTTTTAATAACGTGGCGGTGAGGTGTTTTTAATAACGTGGCGCTTACGTATTTTTAATAACGTGGGAGTGAGGTGTTTTTATCAACGTGGATGTGAAGTTATTTTAATTACATGGCGGTGAGGTGTTAATAACGAGGAGGTGAGGTGATTTCAATCATGTGGTGATGTGGTGATGAGGTGTTTGTAATAATGTGGAGGTGAACTGTTTTTAATAACGTGGCTGTGAGGTGTTTTGAATAACGTCGCGGTAAGGTGTTTTATCAACGTGGATGTGAAGTTATTTTAATAACGTGGCTGTGAGGTGTTTTTCATAACGTGGCTATGAGGTGTTTTATTAACATGGCAGTGAGGGGTTTTAAATAAAGTGGAGGTGAGGTGTTTTAATAACTTTGGGGTGAGGTGTTTTTAATAACGTGGCAGTGGGGTGTTTTGAATAACGTGGAGGTAAGGTGTTATTAATAACGTGGGGGTGATGTGTTTTTAATAACGTGGCCATGAGATGTTTTTAATAACGTGGCTGTGAGGTGTTTTTATTAACATGGCAGTGAGGGGTTTTAAATAACGTCGAGGTGAGGTGTTTTTAATAACCTGGCTGTGAGATGTTTTTAATAACGTGGAGGTAAGGTGTTTTTAATAACGTGGAAGTGAGGTGTTTTTATTAATTTGGTGGTTAGGTGTTTTTATTAACGTGACGCTTAGGTATTTTTAATAACGTGGAGGTGAGGTGTTTTTATTAACATGGATGTGAAGTGTTTTTAATAACGTGGCTGTGAGATGTTTTTAATAACGTGGCTGTGAGGTGTTTTTATTAACATGGCAGTGAGGGGTTTTAAATAACGTCGAGGTGAGGTGTTTTTAATAACCTGGCTGTGAGATGTTTTTAATAACGTGGAGGTAAGGTGTTTTTAATAACGTGGAAGTGAGGTGTTTTTATTAATTTGGTGGTTAGGTGTTTTTATTAACGTGACGCTTAGGTATTTTTAATAACGTGGAGGTGAGGTGTTTTTATTAACGTGGATGTGAAGTGTTTTTAAAAACATGGTGGTGAGGTGTTATTAATAACGAGGAGGTGAGGTGTTTTTTAATAACGTGGGGGTGAGGTATTCTCAATAATGTGGGGATGAGATGTTTTTAATAATGTTGAGGTGAGGTGTTTTTAATAATGTGGCGGTGAGGTGTTTTTTTTTTATAACTTGGGGGTGAGGTGATTTTATTAATGTGGTGGTGAGATATTTTTATTAAACTGGCGCTTAGGTATTTTAAATAACGTGGCAGTGAGTTGTTTTTATTAACGTGAATGTGAAGTGTTTTTAATAACATGGCGGTGAGGTGTTATTAATAACAAGGAGGTAAGGTGTTTTCAATAATGTGGAGATGAGGTGTTTTTAATAGTGATGAGGAGAGGTGTTTTTATTAATGTGGCGGTGAGGTGTTTTTAATAACGTGGGGGTGAGATGTTTTTATTAACGTGGCGGTGAGGTGGTTTTATTAACGTGGCGCTTAGGTATTTTTTATACGCTATATATATATATATATATATATATATATATATATATATATATATATATATATATATATATATATATATATATATATATATATCTTCTTCTTCTGTCGGCTGCTCCCGATAGGGGTCGCCACAGCGGATCATCCGTATGATCCGCATAGTGATTTGGCACATGTTTTACGCCGGATGCCCTTCCTGACGCAACCCTGGTTGCCTCTTACGACACAGGGATATGGTATACCTATTTTAACTGGGGTATACACCGGCCCAGTATACTGGTACTCATTTCGCCGACCTCTGAAGGATGACAGGCTGAGTCAACCCCCTGGTGTATTAATTCAGTGGACCAACGGGGCTTGAACTCAGGACCTTTTGGATCCCAAGCCGCTGCACTAACCACTGCGCCAAACACCAGGATATATATATATATATATATATATATATATATATATATATATATATATATATATATATATATATATATATATATATATATATATATATATATATATATATATATATATATATATATATATATATATATATATATATATATATATATATATATATATATATATATATATATATATGCATATTATGTGATACCCATCGTCCGTTCGTCCGTCCATCTGTTCCTGTCCTCACTCTAACTCCCAAAGTTTTCAACTTTCACGTTTCATATTTGGTACATAGGTACAGACTGTGGAGATGGTGTGTCGCGACATACGTTCGTCATCTAAAGTGGTTGCCATGGCAACTAGGATGCTGTTTTCCATGTAGTCGCACAATTCTGTATAGACCTTCTTGTTCGGGCGTATATTGTGCTCGCTTGAGCTCTTGTTAATAATGTGGCAGTGAGGAGTTTTTATTTACGTCTCAGTGAGGTGTTTCTAATAACGTGGGGTGACGTGTTTTTATGAACGTGGCGGTGAGATGTTTTCAATTATGTGTCGCTAAGGTCTTTTTAATAATGTGGTGGTGAGGTGTTTTAAATAACGTGGTGGTGAGGCTTTCTTATTAACGTGGCGGTGAGGTGTTTTTATTTATGTCGTGGTGAGGTGTTTTTATTAACGTGGAGCTTAGGTATTTTTAATAAAGTGGCGGTGAGGTGTTTTTATTAACATGGGAGTAAGGTGTTTTCAATAACATGGCAGAAGTGTTTTTAGTGACAGTGAGCTGTTTTTATTAACGTGGTGGTAAGGTGTTTTTAATAACTTGGCGGTGAGGTGTTTTTATTAACATGGCTGGGAGGTGTTTTTCTTAACATGGTGGTGAGGTGTTTTGAATAACGTGGTGGTGAGTTTTTAATGATGTGGCAGTAAGGTGTTTTTAATAACGTGGAGGTGAGGTGTTTTTATTAACGTGGAGGTGAGGTGTTTTTACCAATTGTAGTGAGGTGTTTGTCTCACAGTAGTGAAGTGTGGTTAAGCAGGCGTAGTAAGCATATCCACACCATTATATATATATATATATATATATATATATATATATATATATATATATATATATATATATATATATGTATCTTCTTCTTCTTCTTCTTCTTCTTCTTCTTCTTCCGGCTGCTCCCGTTAGAGGTCGCCACAGCGGATCATCCGAATGATCCGCATAGTGATTTGGCACATGTTTTATGCCAGATGCCCTTCCTGACGCAACCCTGGTCGCCTCTTGCGACACACTGATATGGTACACCGATTTTAACCGGGGTATACACCGGCCCAGTACACTGGTACTCACTTCGCCGACCTCGGAAGGATGACAGGCTGAGTCAACCCCCTGGTGTATTAATTCAGTGGCACAACGGGGCTTGAACTCAGGACCCTTTGGATCCCAAGCCGCTGCCCTAACCACTGCCCCAACACCAGGCATATATATATATATATATATATATATATATATATATATATATATATATATATATATATATATATATATATATATATATATATATATATATATATATATATATATATATCTATATCTATATATGTATGTATATATATATATGTATATATATATATATATATATATATATATATATATATATATATATATATATATGTATATATATATATAATTTTGTCTCTATGTGAATACAGATATATGCGTGTGTCAACATAGGAATATCGATATAAGTGTGTGTATTCATGGGCATATCGATATATGTGTGTCCACATTGGAATATCGACATATGCACGGGTATATATGGGAATACAGATGTATGTGTGTTTACATTGGAATATTGATATATGTGTGTGTATCCATTGAAATAGTGATAGATGCGTGTGTATACATGGTAACATAAATATACGAGTCTGTTTACATCGGAATAAGGATACATGTGTGGGTATATAATGGAATAACGATATATGCATATGTTTACATCGGAATGTTGATATATGTATGTGTTTACAACGGAATATCGATATAGGCATGTGTATACATTGAAATATCGATATATGCATATGTTTACATCGGAATGTTGATATATGTATGTGTTTACAACGGAATATCGATATAGGCATGTGTATACATTGAAATATCGATATATGCATATGTTTACATCGGAATGTTGATATATGCATGTGTATACATTGGAATATCGATATATGTGTGTGTATACGTTGGAATATCGATATGTCCATGTGTTTACATCAGAATATCGATATATCCATGTGTATACATCGGAGTCTCGATATATCTTTGTGCATTCATCGGAATATTGATATATGCGTGTTTACATAGGAATGTAGATATATGAATGTATGCCTAGAAATATTGATGTATGCGTGTGTTTACATGGGAGTAACGATATATGTGTGTGTTTACATGGGAATGTCGATGTACCCATGTGAAGACCACAAGGGGAAAACCAGAGATGTCAGGATAAGTCAATTTTGAAGAAACTGAAAAATAAAGTTTCAAGATTTTGGTGGACTGTTTAATAACTGTCATATAGATTTATTTTCCAGTAAATGGAAGAGTGATCATTGCCCGATCAAATTAAGCATGTAGCATTTGCCAAGCTTCTGTGTTATTTAATTTAAGAGCAAAGAACGAATCAATGTTGCAAACTGACATCACTGGTTATCCCCTTGTTTAATAATTGCCATGCAATTTTAACCCAGGATGTGTAGCAAATTCATGCTTGTTGGTTATTAGCATACATTACATAACTTTGGTGATCACAGATTTTTTTTTTTCAACATTAAACGGTCATTGTTTTTTGCTTGATTGGTGTTCAATGCCATATTCAAGGGTATTTCGCTTATATGATGACGGATTCTCCATTTCTTACTCCGTACTACTTAATATGATGGAAAACCGGGAGGAAACCAAGGATAAACCACCCCCGCGATAGCCGAAGTCACCTCATGTGACTCCCTCGTATACCTAAGCAGGTTGATTGGGCCGTGGGTACATCGAATGAGGATGGGTACTCAGACGCGCTAACCATTAAGCCACGGCGTGGGTCCCATAAAAGTCACAATAAAGGTTTGACCAGGCTTGAACCACGATATGCACCAACTACGGAGCCCATGATATAACCAAATAGACCATTGTAGTGCTCAGAGTTTATGCTGTGAAAGTTTTACAACCTTTCATTTTTTAGTTTCTCAACTCTGAATATTATGGTGGAACAGTTAACATGAATGAAAGGGAGATAACCAGGAGTAAAGTACTGACAACTCTGGGTTTCTACTTGTTCAGCTTTGACAAACTTGTTTTTTCATTGCACGGCTAAACTTTATACCATATAAATTATGACACCCCTGGTTATTTGTTAAAGTAATATTGTGAGAGGAAACCTTATGTTGCCAACTATTGGCAGGTGCAATAACCCTGAAATTTATAAAAAGTGACATCTCTGGTTTTCCCCTTGTAGTCTTCATGTGTTTACATCGGAATATTGATATATGCATTTGTTTACATCAGAATATTGATATATGCATGTGTATACATCGTAATATTGTTACGAATCTGGAAGCCATGAGCACTCAACATACAGGTCCTATAGAACAGTTATATCGGTAAGTATGTGTTTTTTGGTGAGGGTCCCCGTCCCTCGTTTAATGGGTGAATAAATGTACATGCGCTGTGAGTTATTTTGATTGTTTGGATTTTTACATCACTCACAACAACAACTATGGCTATTACATCTACAACTGCAACAACAACACCATCTTCGCTCTCACAGTGACAACCCTCTGCTCCCGGCATTCTCCGTGCGTTCGCTGGGATGTGTGTGTGTGTGTGTTCGGAATTCGTTCGGGGATGGAATTCCATTCCCAAATATAGTCATGAATCGGTTCGCTTGGCTGCGCACCAAATGAGGGAATGTTTCTTGTCCCATCCAATGAGAGCGGGCCAAGATGAGCGGACTGAATTCCATTCCCAAATATGGTCATGAACTGGTTCGCTTGGCTGTGCGCCAAATAAGGGAATGCGTCATGTCCCACCCAATGAGAGCGGGCCACGATGAGCGAACCGCGCCCGGGAGCGACAAAAGGAATGGAGAGCAAATAAACGGGTGGATCTGCTCGAGTGGATAGGGATAGGGATAGGGAGACGAATCTGTGCCCCGTCTTCACCAACACGTGTTCTGGTTCCCGGCTGATCCCGTCGCTGGCGTGTTCTGGTTCCCGGGTCATCTCGTGGCTGGTGTAGCCTGCTTCAGCTGCCCTTGGTCTGTTCATGCCGACTGGTGCTACGGGAAGGTGTGGACGTCGAGCCGCGCACTCGCGGCCAGGTCGCCAGCCACTTTCTCGTCCCTCAGCTAGACTTCCCTCCCAGCTGAAGGGATAATAAAGACCATTTTGGGTCCGTTTCTTTTGGGTGTGCATCTGTCTGTGGGCCTGTCTGTAAGTAGGAATTGTTTAAGTGCTTATGTGTAAATTTGCATTCTCTATTTGTCGTGATAACTCTGCCTTATGTGCTTCCCTCTTTTCCCCGATTACTGTGAATAAATACCCCATTTGTTAAATGTATCAGCTCGTTTTTGTGTTTCTGCCATTGGCTTAGTATGGCGCGTGTTTATGAATTACAAAGGCTGTTGCCGCTGTAAATGTACATTTGGACCGACGGGACTTCGGCAACCATCCGCTCGGGTTGCACATGGGTCGGGCACGTTAACAGCTAGACTCTTACGAGTGCCGTCGAGGGTGTGAATACTCGGTAACTCGCCATGTGGATCTCTAGATATTGTGAAGATTGGCAAATAACCCTGTACCACGTGGTGGAATTATTGACGATGCACGGTCTGGTAAGGGACCCGTACACTAGGAGTTTTCCGAAAGGTACGATCTAGATTCCGGGTGTTCAGTAGAGTCGACCCTACAGAACCACCTTGCGGTCGTGCTTGCAGCCGATACCCAGCCCGCAACAATATCAATATATGCATGTTTTTACATCGGAATGTCGATATATGCATGTGTTCACATCGGAATATCGATACATACATGTGTATACATCGGAATATCGATATATGCGTGTGCATACATCGGAATATCGATATATGCGTGTGCATACATTGGAATATCGATATATGCTTGTTGACAAAGGAATGTAGATATATGAATGTGTATGCATAGGAGTGTCGATGTATGCATGTGTTTACATCGGAATATCGGTGGGCATGTGTAAATATCGGAATGTTGATATATGCAGGCGTTTACATCGGAATGTCTAAATGCATGTGTTTACATCGGAATGTCGATATATACATGTGTTTACATAGAAATGTTGATATATGCATGTGTTTACATCGGAATGTCGATATATGCATGTGTATACATGCATATATCGACTGTATATATGCACCACCTAGCGGTCGTGCTTGCAGCCAATACCCAGCCCGCAAGAATATCAATATATGCATGTGTTTACATCAGAATAACGACATATGCATGTGTTCACATGGGAATGTGGATGTACCCATGTTTTTACATCGGAATGTCGATATATGCAGGTGTTCACATGGGAACATCGATACATACGTGTGTTACATTGGAATGTTGATATATCTCGATCTCACCGTCCCGCTTACAGGGGAAATGTGTATACATGCATATATAGGAGGGAAACCACGGGGTAACATCCCTGGGTCAGATTGCGGGAGAGTGTGTCGGAGTGGTGCTGAGGTGTCGTCCACCAGACGGCGGTCTCCTTGGGTTAACCTGAGGCGGTCCCTTCGGGTGGGTGCCTGGAATGTCCTATCACCAAGAGAGGATGATCACCTATCTCTGTTATCATCTGAGCTCAAGCGTGTGGACATCGGGATTGCAGCTCTCTCTGAGGTTCGGAGACCGGATTGTGGCGAGATAATGGTGGATGGATACACCTACTATTGGTCTGGTCGCTCTGATGGTTACCATACCCAAGGAGTTGCTGAAGCTGTGTCCAATAAGCTGACCCCAATGATAATTGAGGTAACACCAGTCAACGAGCGTATTATGAGATTAAGGATTCGTCACTCCTTAGGTGTCATTTCCCTGGTCTCTGTTTATGCTCCGACTGAGGCAAGTGATCTCACCGTGAAGAATGCATTCTACGCCACGCTTGAGTCTGTGGTTGATCAGTGCCCCAGACGAGATACAGTTCTGGTCTTGGGGGATTTCATTGCATCGACTGGAACTGATAGGGACGGTTATGAGGTGTGTGTTGGTCCCCATGGGTCAGGAACTATGAACCAGAATAGCACTAAATTCCTTGACTTTGCAAGAAGTCATGGACTTAAGGTGGCTGGTTCATGGTTTCAGCGCCCAGAAGCTCATCGCTAGACTTGGTATTCCAACGCTGGCAGTGCGGCAAAGGAGATTGACCATGTCCTCATTGATGGTCGCTGGAGGATGATCCAGAACTGCAGGGTCTACCGGAGTGCTCAGTTCCTCAATACTGACCACAGGCTTTTTGTAGCAACTCTAAAGCTGCACGTTAAATCCTGGAGAATGGTACCATCCCAGCCGAGGCTGGATGTTGGCAAGCTCAAGTATGAGAGAGTAGCTGAGGAGTTTGCGAACAGGCTGAGTGGACAGTTGGGGGGTCTGGGTGCTTTTGGGGGTCCTGAAGAGTTGTGGAGTGCCTTCAAGACCACCGTCCTTGATGTTGCCGGTGGATGTCTTGGAACTCACTGCACGGCAAAGAAGAATTTTGTCTCAAGGGACACTCGATACCATTGACCAGAGTCGCAGGGCCAGGCTGAATGGCAGAGCTGACCTGTTCAGGGAGCTGAGGCGTAAAACTGTACGTGCACTGAGGGTGGACAAGGAGGCCTATGTGCGAGGAATCTGTGAGGGGGTAGAGCATCACCTGTGGACAGGTGAGTCTCGTCCCGCTTACAGGGGAATTCGCGCATTACGTTCATCCAAGCCCATCCCTCGGAGCACTGCAGTTAGAGCAGAGAGTGGTAGGCTCTTGACAGAGGAGTCTGAAGTGAAGACCCGCTGGGCCGGTTACGTTGAGCGGTTGTACCGGGCTGATCCCCCAGCTGTCGAGTTGGACGTCAAGGGTGTTACAATCCCTGTTGCTGCCCCTCCAACCAACTGTGGTCCACCTTCGCTTGTGGAAAGACGTGCTGCGGTGAACCGGTTGAAACGGGGCAAAGCTCCAGGGATCTGTGGCATCCATGCTGAATTTCTCAACGCTGGTGGAAATGTTGCACTCGTGTCGTTGCATGCAGTTTTGTGCTCTGCCTGGAACACAGGCATCATCCCAACTGACTGGAAGAGGGGCCTTGTTGTTCCTCTCTGGAAAGGGAAGGGTGATCGCCAAGACTGCAACAACTCCCGAGGGGTGACGATGCTCTCAGTGCTGGGCCATGTCTTTGCACAGATAATTCTTGATAGGGTTCGCCACCATCTGCTTGAGCACCAGTGTCCAGAGCAGTCAGGCTTTACACCAAAGAGGTCAACGATTGACCGTATCCTTGCACTTCGTGCCCTCACCGAACGCAGACGAGAGTTTCAGCAGGGGCTGCTTGCAGCCTATGTTGATCTCTGTAAAGCGTTCGATTCAGTGAATCGGGATGTCCTCTGGAGAATTCTTGGTCTTCGTGGGGTACCACCAAAACTGATCGATCTGATGTCTGAACTCTATTCTAATACTGAGAGTGCTGTGAAATGTGGTGGTACCATCTCTGACTTATTTCCAGTTGTTAATGGAGTTCATCAGGGGTGTCTACTGGCCCCCACACTTTTCAGCACTTTTATGGACTGGATTTTAGGGAGGATGTCGGAGAGATCAAGCTGCGGTGCATCGTTTGGGAATGTCAAGACCTCGGACCTTGATTTTGCAGATGTTGCAGTCATCTTTGTGGAGACTTTAGATATCCTTTTGGGGGCCCTCGAGATGCTGAATGAGGAGTCGGAGCCACTGGGATTACGGGTTTCTTGGGTCAAAACTAAGATCCAGGCTTTCGGTGACATCTTGGATGCTGCTGTCCCGTCTGTGTCTGTTTGTGGTGAGGATGTTGAGGTTGTGGAGAGATTCACTTGCCTTGGCAGTGATATTCATGTCTCTGCTGGCTGTGAGTCAGAGGTCAATAGACGTCTGGGTCGGGCCTGGGGAGTCATGGATTCACTGGATCATGGGGTGTGGCGCTGCCGGTACCTGTGCGGGAGGGCGAAAGTCCAAGTCTTCAGGTCCTTGGTACTTCCAGTCTTGCTCTATGGATGCGAGACTTGGACTCTGACCAAGGATCTGAGACGGAGACTTAATTCCTTTGGTACCAGGTCTCTTCGGAGAATCCCTGGCTATCGCTGGTTGGATTTTGTGTCCAATGAGCGGTTGCTGAGAGAGACTCAGATGAGATTTGTTACCTGCATGGTCCGTGAGCATCAGTTGCGGCTGTATGGACATGTTGCTCGTTTTCCTGATGCTGATCCTGCTCACCAGATGAGTGGAGTGGAGGAGGCCAGTGGGCCGAGCACGTGCCTCGTGGTTGCAGCAGGTTGACCGTCCTCTCAAGGAGATGGGGATGGGCCTGGCATCTGCCTGGCGGATGGCCAGACGGAGGCCCCTGGAGTTCCGGCGGAAAGTGGATGCAGCGACGCGCTGTTCTGGCACATGCTCCCATACCTGACCTGACCTATACATCGGAATATCGATATATGTGTGTGTATACATCGGAGTCTCGATAGATGCGTGTTTACATAGGAATGTAGATATATGAATGTTGTATGCATGGGAATATCGATATATTTGTGTGTATCCATCGGAATATCGATATCTGCATATGTTTACATCGGAATGTCGATATATGCATGTATACATGGGAATACAGATGTATGTGTGTGTTAACATAGGAATATTGATATATGCGTGTGTCTCCATTGGAATATTGACACATGCGTGTGTTTACATAGGAATATAGATGTATGCATGTGTATGCATCGGAATAGTTATGCAAGCGTATGTATACATGGTAATATGGACTTGTGCATGTGTTTACATGCAAATATCGATATATGCATGTGTCTGCATAGGAATATTGGAATATGCGTGTGTCTCCATTGGAATATTGACACATGCGTGTGTATACATAGGAATATAGATATATGCAGGTGTATGCATCGGAATAGTTATGGAAGCGTATGTATACATGGTAATATAGACTTGTGCATGTGTTTACATGTGAATATCAATATACGCATGTGTCTGCATAGGAATATTGATATATGCGTGTGTCTCCATTGGAATATTGACACATGCGTGTGTATACATAGGAATATAGATATATGCAGGTGTATGCATCGGAATAGTTAGGAATGCATATGTGTACATGGTAATATGGACTTGTCCATGTGTTTACCGGCGAATATCGATATATGCATGTGTCTGCATAGGAATATTGGAATATGCGTGTGTATACATAGGAATATTAAAATATGCACGTGCCTACATTGGAATATAGACACATGCGTCTGTATATGTGGGAATAGTGATATATGCATGTGTATACATAGTAGTATCCATAGTGTATACATAGGGGTCTCGATATATGTGTGTGTTTACATTGGAGTCTCGATATATGTGTGTGTTTACATTGGAGTCTCGATATATGTGCGTGTTTACATTGGAGTCTCGATATATGCGTGTGTTTACATGGGAATGTAGATACATGCATGTGCTTTCATAGGAATGTAGATATATGTGTGTGTATACAAAGGAATATCCAAATATGTGTGTATACATTGGAATATAGATACATGTGTGTTTTCCATCGGAATATAAATACATGTGTGTATACATAGGAATATATATATATATATATATATATATATATATATATATATATATATATATATATATATATATATATATATATATATATATATATATATATATATATATCTTCTTCTTCTTCTTTCGGCTGCTCCCGTTAGGGGTCGCCACAGCGGATCATCTGTATGATCCGCATAGTGATTTGGCACATGTTTTACGCCGGATGCCCTTCCTGACGCAACCCTCGTCGCCTCTTAGGAAACAGGGATATGGTACACCTATTCTCACCGGGGTATACACCGGCCCAGTATACTGGTACTCATTTCGCCGACCTCGGAAGGATGGCAGGCTGAGTTAACCCCCTGGTGTATTAATTCAGTGGCCCAACGGGGCTTGAACTCAGGACCTTTTGGATCCCAAGCTGCTGTCCTAACCACTGCGCCAACACCAGGAGTATATATGTATATGTATGTGAATGTATATATATATATATATATATATATATATATATATATATATATATATATATATATATATATATGTATATATATATATATATATATATATATATATATATATATATATATATATATATATATATATATATATATATATATATATATATGTTTACATAAGAATATAGATATGCGTGTGTATACATAGGAATATAGATATATGTGTGTATACATAGGAATATCGAAATGTGTGTGTGTATACATTGGAATATAGATATATGTGTGTTTTCCATCGGAATATAAATATGTGTGTATACAGAGGAATATGTATATGTATGTATATATATATATATATATATATATATATATATATATATATATATATATATATATATATATATATATATATATATGGACATCGGAGTCTCGATATATGTGTGCATTAGCATAGGAATATAGATGTATGTGTGAGTATACATTGAAATAGAGATACATGTGTGTTTACGTAAGAATATAGATATATGCGTGTGTATACATCGGAATATTGATATGTGTGTTTTCCATCGGAATAGATATGTGTGTATACATAGGAATATAGATATATGTTTGTGTTTTCATCGGAGTCTCGATATATGTGTGCATTTACAAAAGAATATAGATGTATGTGTGAAAACATTGAAATAGAGATATATGTGAGTGTTTATGTAAGAATATAGATATATGCGTGTGTATACATAGCAATATAGATATAGGTGTGTGTATACATAGAAATATAGATATAGGTGTGTGTATACATAGGAATATAGACATATGTGTGTATACATAGGAATATCGATATATGTGTGTGGAAACAAAGGAATATCCAAATATGTGTGTATACATCGGAATAGATATGTGTGTATACATAAGAATATATATATATATATATATATATATATATATATATATATATATATATATATATATATATATATATATATATATATATATATATATATATATATATATATATATATATGTGTGTGTATACATAGGAATATAAATATATGTGTGTATTTACAGAGGAATATAGATATATGTGTGTGTCTACATAGAAGTATAGATATAGGTGTGTGTATACATAGGAATATAGACATATGTGTGTATACATAGGAATATCGATATATGTGTGTGGAAACAAAGGAATATCCAAATATGTGTGTATACATCGGAATAGATATGTGTGTGTATACATAGGAATATAGATATATATGTGTGTGTGTATACATAGGAATATAGATATATATGTGTGTGTGTGTGTATACATAGGAATATAGATATATATGTGTGTGTGTGTATACATAGGAATATAGATATATATATATATATATATATATATATATATATATATATATATATATATATATATATATATATATATATATATATGTGTGTGTGTGTATACATAGGAATATAGATATATATGTGTGTGTGTGTATACATAGGATTATCCATAAATGTGTGTATACATAAGAATATATATATATATATATATATATATATATATATATATATATATATATATATATATATATATATATATATATATATATATATATATGAGAGTGTGTCCATAGGAATATAGATATATGTGTGTATACATACGAATATAAATATATGTGTGTATTTACAGAGGAATATAGATATATGTGTGTGTACATTGGAATATCGATATACGCATGTGTTTACATAAGAATATCGATATATGTTTGTGTTTACATCGGAATATAGATATATGTGTGTGTTCACATAGGAATAGAGATATTTGTGTTTGTATATGTAGGAATATAGATACATGTGTGTGTTTACATAGGAATATCGATATGTGTGTGTGTTTACATAATGAGCCTGGTGTTGGCGCAGTGGTTTGGGCAGCGGCTTGGGATCCAAAAGGTCCTGAGTTCAAGCCCCGTTGGGCCACTGAATTAATACACCAGGTAGTTGACAGCCTGTCATCCTTCCGAGGTCGGCAAAATGAGTACCAGTGCACTGGGCCGGTGTATACCCCGGTTAAAATAGGTATACCATATCCCTGTGTCGTAAGAGGCGACCAGGGTTGGGTCAGGAAGGGCATCCGGCGTAAAACTTGTGCCAAATCACTATGCGGATCATTACGGATGATCCGTTGTGGCAAAGTGTGTGTTTTCATAGGAATATCGATATTTGTGTGTATTTACATAGGAATATCGATATATGTATGTGTTTACAGAGGAATATCGATATATGTATGTATACAAAGGAATATAGACATATGTATGTATACAAAGGATTATCCAAATATGTGTGTATACATCGGAATATAGGTATATGTGTATCTTCCATCGGAATAGATATATGTGTGTATACATAGGAATATAGATATATGTGTGTATACACAGGATTATCCATATATGTGTGTAAACATAGGAATATAGATATATGTGTCCATAACAATATCGATATATGCGTGTGTTTACATAGGAATATAGATACATGTGTGTATACATAGGAATATACATATATGTGTGTCCATAGAAATATAGATATATGTGTGTATACATAGGAATATAAATATATGCATGTGTTGACAGAGGAATATAGACATATGCGTGTGTTTATATAGGAATATCGATATATGTTTGTCCATAGGAATATTGATATATGTGTGTATACATAGGAATATAGATATATGCATGTGTTTATATAGGAATTTTGGTATATTCATGAGTATACATAGGAATATCGATGTATGCGTGTGTATACATCGGAATATAGATATTTGCATGTGTATACATTGGAATATCAATATATGTTTGTGTTTGCATTGGAATATAGATACATGTGTGTGTTTACATAGGAATATCGATATATGCGTGTATACATTGGAATATAGATATATGCGCGTGTTTACATGGGAATATCGATATATGCATGTATACATAGGAATATAGATATATGTGTTTGTATACATAGGAATATAGATACATGTGTGTTTACATCGGAATATAGATATATGCGTGTATACATAAGAAGATAGATATATGCGTGTGTTTACAAGGGAATTTTGATATATGTGTTTGTTTACATAGGAATATCGATATATGCATGTATACATAGGAATATAGATATATGCTCGTGTTTACATGGGAATATAGATTAATGTGTGTGTTTACATAGGAATATAGATGTATGTGTGTGTATACATTGAAATAGAGATATATGTGTGGGTTTACGTAAGAATATAGATATATGCGTGTGTATACAGAGGAATATAGATAGATGTGTGTATACATAGGAATATCCAAATATGTGTGTGTATACATTGGAATGTAGATATATGTGTGTTTTCCATCGGAATATAAATATGTGTGTATACATAGGAATATGTATGTGTGTCTATATATATATATATATATATATATATATATATATATATATATATATATATATATATATATATATATATATATATATATATATATATATATACATATCATGTGTGTGTCTATACAGAGGATTATCCATACATGTGTGTTTACATCGGAGTCTCGATATATGTGTGTATTTACATCGGAATATAGATGCATGTTTGTGTATACATTGAAATAGAGATACATGTGTGAATACATCATAATATAGATATATGTGTGTATACATAGGAATATAAATATATGCGTGTGTTCACATAGGAATATAGATATATGCGTGTGCTTATATAGGAATATAGATATATGTGTGTGTATGTATAGGAATATAGATATATGTGTGTATACATAGGAATACAGATATATGTGTGTATACATAGGAATACAGATATATACGTGTGTTTACATAGGAATTTTGGTATATTCATGTGTATACATTGGAATATTGATGCATGCGTGTGTATACATCGGAATATAGATATTTGCATGTGTATACATTGGCATATCGATATATGTGTGTATACACAGAGGAATATCGATTTCCGCATGTGTTTACATTGGAATATCGATATATGTTTGTGTTTGCATTGGAATATAGATACATGTGTATGTTTACATAGGAATATCGATATATGTGTATGTTTACATCGGATTATCGATATATGTGTGTGTTTACATAGGAATATAGATATATGCGTGTATACGTAGGATATAGATATATGCGCATGTTTGCATAGGAATATAGATACATGTGTGTAAACATAGGAATATAGATATATGCGTGTGTTTACATGGGAATATAGATACATGTGTGTGTTTACATAGGAATATCGATATATGCGTGTATACGTAGGAATATAGATATATGCGTGTATACATAGGAAGATAGATATATGCGTGTGTTTACATACGAATATAGATATATGTGTTTGTATACATAGGAATATAGATACATGTGTGTGTTTACATTGGAATATCGACATATGCATGTATACATTGGAATATAGATATATGCGCATGTTTATATGGTAATATCGATATATGCATGTATACATTGGAATTTTGATATATGCACGTGTTTATATGGGAATATCGATATATGCGTGTATACATAAGAATATAGATATATGCGCGTGTTTACATAGGAATATCGATACATGTGTGTGTTTACATAGGAATATCGATATATGCGTGTATACATAGGAATATAGATATATGCGTGTATACATCGGAATATAGATATATGCGTGTGTTTACATAGGAATATAGATATATGTGTTTGTATACATAGGAATATAGATACATGTGTGTGTTTACATTGGAATATCGATATATGCATGTATACATTGGAATATAGATATATATATATATATATATATATATATATATATATATATATATATATATATATATATATATATATATACGCGTGTTTATATGGGAATATTGATATATGCATGTATACATTGGAATTTTGATATATGCGTGTGTTTATATGGGAATATCGATATATGCGTGTATACATAAGAATATAGATATGTGCGCGTGTTTACATCGGAATATCGATATATGCGTGTATACATTGGAAGATAGATATATGCGTGTGTTTACATAGGAATATAGATATATGTGTTTGTATACATAGGAATATAGATACATGTGTGTGTTTACATAGGAATATCGATATATGCGTGTATACATAGGAATATAGATATATGCGTGTGTACATCGGAAGATAGATATATGCGTGTGTTTACATAGGAATATAAATATATGTGTTTGTATACATAGGAATATAGATACATGTGTGTGTTTACATTGGAATATCGATATATGCATGTATACATAGGAATATAGATATATGCGTGTATACATCGGAAGATAGATATATGCATGTGTTTACATTGGAATATCGATATATGCATGTATACATAGGAATATAGATATATGCGTGTATACATCGGAAGATAGATATATGCATGTGTTTACATAGGAATATAGATATATGTGTTTGTATACATAGGAATATAGATACATGTGTGTGTTTACATTGGCGTATTGATATATGCATGTATACATTGGAATATAGATATATGCGCGTGTTTTCTCGGAATATCGATATATGCGTGTATACATAGGAATATAGATATATGTGTTTGTATACATAGGAATATACATACATGTGTGTGTTTTCATAGGAATATCGATATATGCGTGTATACATAGGAAGATAGATATATGCGTGTGTTTACATTGGAATATAGATACATGTGTGTGTTTACCTAGGAATATCGACATATGCATGGATACATTGGAATATATATATATATATATATATATACATAAATAAATATATATATATATATATATATATATATATATATATATATATATATATATATATATATATATATATATATATATATATATATACAGTCAAAGCTCGTTACTATGCCACCCGTCAGGACCGAGCAAAAGTGGCATAGTAGCGAGAGTGGCATAGTAACGAGATTTTGTAAAAACGGCCTTATTTTCTCAAGTTACCCATCTGTAGTTAATCTTTAGACAAAATTTATTCCAGCAAGTAAAAGGCACGACTGTTGTATTAGCTAAGCGAACGGAGAACATACACACACTAACAGAGTTCACACACTAACATATGGCATGGCGAGAAATTCACCACACACAAAGCTTTCAAGAATCGTCGGCTGGCGCATCTTCTTTCGGCGGATCTCGTGCATCTCGTTGTCTGGCCGATCGCACGCTTGCATCACACCGGGCTTCCTGCTTCTCTGCTGCATGAACTTTCGGACGGTGCTCCAAGCGCGCTGGGCTTCCTCGAACGGAACAATTTCCTCCTCGACAGTTACCTCGTCATCTTCGCTTTCCACCGGCTCCTCACTGCACAGAATCTCCTCTGCAATCTCCTCCAGCGTGAAATACCCGCCAGTCGCGAGGCGCTCGTCGGCTTCGAGAAAGTCAGACAGCTCGATCTCCTCATTCTCGTGCATCTTTTCCTCGGCAGGCAGAGCTTCCCAGATGTCGGGCAGCTCCGCATCCTGTGGCTCAGTTTGAATCTCCTCTTCGATGAACTTGGCCTTCGCGAAACAGTTCCTGATCGTCGACTTGCCGACCTGCTCCCAAGCACGCCCGGCAACGTGTAGAGCGTCGAGCAATGTGAACTTGAACTCCTTTCCCTCGTCTATGGCCTCAAGCCGGCGGCATAGCAGGAGCTTCTTGTAGTGGCGCTTGAGGTTCTCTATGATTCCCTGATCCATTGGTTGCGAATTGGCTGTCGTGTTGGGTGGAAAGAAGACCAGTTGGATGTTGTTCAGCTCGAGCTCGGGAGGGTGGCCAGAGAAGTTATCGAGACAGACCAGCACTCTGCGTCCCTGCTGGCCGAGTCGTCCGTCCCACGCATGCAACATCTCCTCGAAAAGCTCCACCGTCATCCACGCCTTCGAGTTCGCCTTGTACTTGACCGGGATCTCTTTGTTCTTGAAGGCACGGGGTTTCTTGGAATTGCCAATCACCAGAAGAGGGAACTTCTCGCTGCCGCTCATGTTTGCCCCAACCAGAAGAGTGATCCTTTGCTTGCTTTTCTTTCCTCCAGTACACCGCTCTCCTGAAAGCCATGGTCTTGTTCGGAAGCAGCTGCCAGAAGAGTCCAGTCTCGTCCAGGTTGAAGACGTCGTCTGCGGAGAACTGCCCGAGTAAGGGCCGGAGAACCTGTTGTTGCCACTCAAGAAGGGATTGCGAATCCACCGCTCCAGCTTCGCCCTGCACCGTCTTGAACGTGATGCCGTGGCGCTTCTTGAAATTGCCCAACCAACCGTCGCTCGCCATGAAGTCTGGGATGTGCATCAGCTCGGCCAGTTTCATCGCCTTCTCCTTGATCAGATCGCCACTGACAGGCACATTCTGTCCTCTTGATTGCTTCAGCCACATGAGCACTCCCTCATAAAGCTTCGGGTCGTGAGCCTGCGTCAACTTCATGCGCTTCGATGGAAATCCAGCTTTGATTGCAGCCTCGATTGCATCCTTCTTGCTGAGAATGCCCTTCACGGTGGTTCTCTTAACTTCGACGCCCATTTCTTGCTAATCTACCTGGCCAACTTGGACTGATTCGGCTCCTTCTTCGCGGCATCGATGATCTTCTTCTCCTTCAGCATAAAGTCGGTTCGCTTGCGTTTCTGAGCTGACATTATGGGCTGAATTTGAAAAAAAATGATGTCACTGTTGTACGTGTGCCTGCGTGTCTGTGTGTGTGCTCGCGCTTTTTTGTGTCTCGTTGTGCGTGTTGTGATTGGCTTGTTGTGGCTGGCATCGGGGAGAAGAATCGCGTGTTTTGACACAGTCTGACTATGCGCGTACGTATTGAGTTATGTTGTGCGCAGCTGGACTGTAGTTCGTCGCTTCGCCTTTGGACGTGAGTGTGATAATCGAGCACTGCGCAATACAGACTTTTTCACGACTCGTGCCTTTTAACAGTCACACAGTAGTGGCATGGTAGCGAGAGTAGGGGGTGGCATAGTAAATTTATATTGAATTGAATTTTGCCGGGACCGAGCAAAAGTGGTATAATAGCGAGAGTGGCATAGAAGCGAGGTGGCATAGTAACGAGCTTTGACTGTATATATATATATATTTGTGTTTACATAGGAATATAGATACATGTGTGTGTTTACATCGGAATCACGATATATGCGTGTATACATAGGAATATAGATATATGTGTTTGTAGACATAGGAATATAGATACATGTGTGTGTTTACATAGGAATATAGATACATGTGTGTGTTTACATCGGAATCGCGATATATGCGTGTATACATAGGAATATATATATATATATATATATATATATATATATATATATATATATATATATATATATTTGTGTTTCCATAGGAATATAGATACATGTGTGTGTTTACAGAGGAATATAGATATATGTGTTTGTATTCATAGGAATATAGATATATTTGTGTGTGTACATCGGAATTTCGATATGCGCGTGTGTTTACGTCGAAATTTTGATATATATGTGTGTATACATAGGAATATCGATATATGTGTGTATACATAGGAATATCGATATATGTGTGTATACATAGGAATATCGATATATGTGTGTATACATAGGAATATCGATATATGTGTGTATACATCGGAATTTTGATAAATGTGTGTGTTTGCATCGGAATATAGATATATGCATGGGCATATATTGGAATATTATATAGCTCTATGTGTGTTTACATCGGAATGTAGATATATGCATGTGTTTACATAGGAATAGAGATACATGCATGTGTTTACAGAGTAATACAGATATATGCGTGTCTATCCATAGGGATAATGATATATGCCTGTATGTGTTGGTTATGAAGTTTGGTCATGCTTGGTTGTGTACATTTGTGTGTTTGGTAATGAAGCACAACGTAGCATTATCATTGTTAACTCCCCTTCTCCCCTTCCCTTTCTCTCTCCCTTGTACCCCCTCCCCCCACTCATATCTCTCATGTTGACTGTCTGGAAACACTTTTGTGTTGTGGTTCCATGATGTTGAGTAATCTACTGATGTGTACCTGTGAATGGGGTTGTGAATCCACCGTTTGGAGAGGTTCTGGGTTGAAAGGATCGAAACCTCAATGATAAACGGTGCCCAGCTGATGATTGGGCAGTTGGGAAATCAATCAAGTGCTTATTTTTAAGGTCATAACTTTAAATAAAGTCGACTGTGTAAGTACTTAATAAACAATACAGTGTGTGTGTGTGTGTGTGTGTGTGTGTGTGTGTGTGTGTGTGTGTGTGTGTGTGTGTGTGTGTGTGTGTGTGTGTGTGTGTGTGTGTGTGTGTGTGTGTGTGTGTGTGTGTGTGTGTGTGTGTGTGTGTGTGTGTGTTTCGTCTGGCTTCCTTCTTGGGACTACGGTGTAGTCATTGGTCTTTATTTTGCTTTTTTCCATTTTTCCAGAAAATATTCCATTTCACGTCAAATGCACAGAGCTTTTCTCTTCATATCCTGCAGTCCATTTCGCAGTATTGCCTGAGTAAATAATCTCATCAATTATGACATTTTTTTGTTTGTGATTGTTCATGTTTTAATAATGCCCAATTATTAGTATGCATTAACTTTTCCTGACATTAACAAGCAAGCCATTACCCTGTTTCAATAACTGTGGAGATATGACCTAAAAGCCCTGCACTGAAGTTTCATTACCGTACACTGTCTCTCAACAGAGCTCACAAAGTTTTGCTTGTTGCCCAGTTAGAATCTGCCAAACATAATCAGTACAGTTTAATTAATGTAAGCATGAATTTATACAGCCATAATTGTTCACATTTGCCGAAAATAGCAAAAAATATATGTTTTTTGTATGTTTGTTTACATTGTCGAGGCTCGTATAAGAGCTTACACACAACACACAGCAAGGGGGGAATGAGACAAGAGGGGCAGGAGAGGGAAGGAAAAAACAGTGGGGAACAGAGACATTCGGAGGTCTGTGTAAGGGAAAGGGATGGGGTGGGGAACAGGGGGTATACATGATGGAAACTACAGGAACTTTCAGAAAGGAAAGCAGGGGGTTTGAAGGAGGTGCGTTTGGGGTGGGTAAACGCGGGTAGAAAAGAACGAGGTTTTGGATGGGGGAAGATAAGAGTTGGTGGTGAACTGCTACTTTGAAGGCCTGGAGGGAAGAATGGAATTGAAGATAATGTGGGAGTTTATTCCAAAGGCGGGGAAAAAGAGGAATGAAAGAGTGAAGGTGAGCAGTGATTCGTGATTTAGGTAGTTTTACCAGAAGGGGATTGCTGGCAGACATTGAGTGCCCGATGGAAATATGGTGGGAACATATTGCAGACAGAGCAGAGGGGGCAAGAAAGAGAGGAGACGGTAGAATACAGAAAGACCACCGACCTGCCTGTGGTGAGAAAGTGAGAGGCCCAAAGACTCAGCCTCATCACAGGAGAACCATTGATCCGAAATGCCTTGGTTTCCACAGCGTGAAGCCAAGAAAGGTGAGAGGCAACAGCACCAGCACGAGGGGAGGGCAGTACTGCATCAGGCTGCTGACAAAAGCTTTGTTTGTGATCAGCAGCTCAGGTTGGTGGAGGAAGGACTTTGCACGACGGAGGATTTCCAGTCGGCGACTGGCGTTGGAGGCCAGGTTGGAAATCTGGCTTTCCCAGGAAAGATCATGGCAGATAGTGTGAACCAGAAGCTTGATTGAAAGGAGCTCTTCCAGAGGATTGTTGAGAAAGTAGGTGGGGGGGAGTGTAATAAAGTGTCCTTTCAGAGAGACATAGTGAGAGTGTGAGATTTTGTCAGGATTGAAAGACATGTTCTACGTGTTGGACCAGTTTGTGATTTTACCCAGATCTGCAGAGAGTGAAGAGGCTGCGGCTTGCTGCTTTAATGGATGATAGATGGTATGGCAGAGAGTGGAGTCATCAGCAAAGAGATAAAGAGGATTTTCCAGAGAGTTGAAGAGATCTTTGATGAAATCTAGAAAAAGAACAGGACCCAGAACGCTGCCTTGAGGAACTCCAGCTTTCGCAGGAAGAGCGGATGATAGAACTCCATTTAGGGCCACACGTTGGCTGTGACGGGAAAGGAAGTCTGCAAACCATGAGTGGAAATGGCCTTGGATACCATCGGAAGAGAGTTTGGTGAGCAGGGCAGGGTGCCAGACCATGTCAAAAGCACGTGATATGCCTACTGATACGGCTCGGATTTAATGTCTGGCATTGAGGACCTCCATCCATTGATGGGAGAGCAGAAGCAGCATGTCCTGGGCAGAGTGACCTGCTCTGAAACCAAATTGATGATTGGAAATCAAGCCATTGGTGCAGAAGAAGGAATTAATGCCAGAGGCGATTATGGGTTTCACAACCTTGCTGATGATTTGGTCAAGGCTTATTGGTCAATAGTTGCAGGGATCTGTTTTTGCGCCTTTTTATTAAGGGCGGTAATGTTTGCTGATTTCCAAGCAGATGGCAGATGACCGTGAGCAAATGAGAGGGTGAATAGAACAGAGGGTGAGCAAGAGCAGAGGAGCAGGTTTTTAGGACACGTGGGCTGATGCCGTCTGGACCGGTTGCAGAATCTGTGTCAAAGTTTGACAGCAAACTACCCACTTTGTCGACAAAGTACCCACAAACTACCCACAGAAGAAAAGGATACAGAGTCCAGGGACAGTTGGGTGCGACTGGGTAAGGTGGGTAGAGAAAGCGATGGGTTTTGGACACAAGATTTAGCTGCAAACACCGAGTTGAGGCATTCAGTCTTTTCATGTGCGGTGTCAGCAGTGCGGCCATTTGAGGTAAGGGAGGGGATGGAGGGGGTACATACACCTGAAAAAGATTTGATTAGACACCACCAGGATTTGGAGGAGGGAGAGAGGTTTGAGAGTTCAGACTTGAGATTTGAAAGTTGTTTTTTTCTGGCTCTCCTTAGGATAGACACACACTTGCTCCAAGCTTTATGGAAGGAACTGAGATTGCCTTCAGTTGGGTTTGCTGTCCATGAGGCAAAGGCAAGTTGTTTCAGGCCAACTGCCTCGCCACAAGCTTCATGAACCATGGGTGGGAGGATGGGTCGGACAACTGAAGATGAGAGGGGATAAATCTCTGCAAGAGAGTGAGCGTAAGTTTCTTTGAAAGAATTCTCAGGACAAGGTGATTTTGGAAAAAGTAGCGATTGAAGACCAGTCCAGAAGTTTGATGGCTGCTTGGAGACCCTGCCAGTCAGGCTGAGTGAAATTCCAGACTCGACGGTGCTGAGGTGGTTCTCTGATAACAGCCAGAGAAATGTCCATATTGACAAGCATATGATCAGAAGAACTGATTGGAGCAGAGGAAGGACAGCAGATATTTTCAGGGAAATTTGTCAAAATCAGATCCAGAAGAGATGGAGCACCGTTGGTTGAGATCCGTGTCTGGAAGTTGACCGATTTGGAGGGGGAAGAGTGTGTCAGTCCCAATGAGTCGCAGAAGTGTTTTGCTGATGTGCCATAGCAGGGGAGAGGTATCCACACCTAGCCAACTGGTATGATGACAATTGAATTTACCACATATGAGGAAGAGAGAGTTTGGATGAGAGGATAGAAGTTGGTCCATGTTTTCAGAAAGTGAGGTGTAAATGCAGGGCCGGATTTACCATGTGGGGGGCCATGGGCACATTGATTGTGGGGGGCCCCCAAATTTGGAGATTAATCAACAACTTAAATTATAACTGCTTTTTCATCAACAACTGAACTTATATCTGTAGATTTGGCAGATCTTGATCATGAATGATTTGGCAAATATGTTCACAAATTACAATTAAATCTGACAATATGACAAGATGGACGGATTGTTATTGATATGGCTGGTGACTTATCTCTGAGCTCATTCTAAAATCAAATCACAAAAATGCTGTTGCTACAAGAGTAAGAGATAGAGATAGACTAATATAAGAAAATAAAAAATGACGCACTGTCATTAATCATACTATGAACTTCGAGTAAAAATCTTCGAACTTCTAAAAACCCTCTGCGCAAGAGAAATCCGAAATGGGAATTAATAGCCGACTTCCAGTGACCGCAAATATACGGCAGTTTCATCCACATCAATGAACATGCACACGGTGCCTTAATCAATGGACAAACTTCCTGCACAACTTCGCTGCAGCGAACTCGGATATGATACTGTCAACCTGCATGGAATTGAGCACATCGGATTCGGTTGAAATGATGGTCAGATTGACCAGTCTCTGCTGCCCCATCGTGGAGCGAAGATGGTTCTTCATAAGTTTGAGTTTTGAAAACGAGCGCTCCCCGGAGCAGTTCGACACCATCAGTGAGAGGTAAATCCGAAGCAGCACTTCCACGTTTGGGAAAGTATCGGTGAGTTTTCGCTCGATGAGAAAACTGTACAACTCGAGTTCAGTACGGCCAGAGTCTGGCTCTGACTCCTTCATCATGGCTTGAAACTGAATAATTTCTTATGTGAGGTCAGGTGACAGATCTTCCCGATACAGCTCGACGAGCTTCGAGCATGACTCTCGAATCTGCTCCACTTCCAGTTGAACAAGAGCACGCAGGAATCCAAATCTGTCGCTCATCTCGCTGTCAGCGTTTGTACACTTTTCCAACTGAGACAGCAGTACGTCGATCACTGTAACGTATCCACTGATGTGAAAGGACTCCTTGGCGTCTAGTTCTACTTCTGGAGTGTGTCCGTAGTCCAAGGGAGCAAGACGGACATTACGCTTTCGTCTACGCGATCCGCGAGTGAATTCCTCCATACCTGAGCACTTCACTCCGTCGAAACTTCACTTCAAAGGAAAGTATCAAACTGATCGCATAATGACTGCACGAAGCTCGCCAGTGACTGGAGGAGCTGCATGGCTGTGTTGAGATCGGTAGCTTGTGACTGAAAGGTTTTACTCGTACGATCAAATCTACCAAGGACAGTAGACCAGAAACCAGCCTAGAACCCTATCTCGAACGTGCACATCATTTGGTGGTATCTCGGCGGTGTTTCTCGTTTCACTATTCAGTTGTTCATCGTTTGCGATTTCATCGAGGACATCCATGATTTTGCTGTAACCATCTACTAGAGCTCGGGTTGCATCAGAATGAGCCGACCAGCGAGTGTCGCTGAGGCGCTTTGGTACTTGCAGACCTTTGGCTTTCAGGGCGTCAAATAATCTGGCGTAGCACGACGTGGAAGCTGTAAAAAATACATGCACTTGTTCCACGAATTCAAAGAATGCTGCTGCAGGTCTACAGCATCCCACGGCCAACTGACCGACTAAGTTCAGGGAGTGCGTCACGCATGGCGTGTTGGATCATTCCCTGCATCCCGTTGTATCGGCCACTCATATTAGATGCGTTATCATAAGATTGCCCTCGGCAGTTAGCGATGTCCAATCCAGTGGCTTTCAAAAAATCCAGTAATGCCGTTGCTTGCTTGAGTCCAGTGTGTCCTGTGTTGCTCAGAAACGTCATGAAACGCTCCACTGGAGCCTCGTTCTCAATGTATCATACAATAACTGTGAGCTGGTCGATGTGGCTTATGTCAGTAGAATCGACTGACAAAGAGAAGTATTTTGCCTCTTTCACACGAGCGACGATGTTATCCAGAACAGATTTTCCGATGATGGAGACTAACTCTTCATATGTCGTAGATGATAAGTCGTTGGTGTGGCCACTACCTTGGTTGGCATATTTCTGAATGTGCTGCGCCAAAAATGGATCGTATTCCGCAAGTCATTCCATTAAACCAAGGTAGTTACCATTCGTCCGTGACCCAACAATTTCATCCGATCCACGGAACGCTTAACCACGCTCAGCGAGAAACGATATCACGCTCACACTTCGTTTCAGCACCTCCCTCCAATAGGATGCAATCTCACTCACCTGTTTGAGTTCAGTGTCCACACGACCTGCGGATGGATGTTACTTTGTCTGACAAGCGGATGATATTCGCACAATGTACATGCGAATGCTCATGCACCTCGATAGAACAACTGGCATGCTTCCAGTCATTGAATCCTTCCCTGCCAGGGCAGTAGCACCTCCAAAGAGCTTGCAAGCGATACAGTACAGTTTTCCAATTGATGTGGAGAAGCAAACCCAGGACCTTTTCACGGACTCTCCGTTTTGTAGTCTACAGTAAAAAAAGATTCTTGGAGCAGCAGCGTTTCCTACCTTCAATGAACTGTATGGATGAATCACAGGGTCCAGTCAAATTCTGCAGGGGCTCCAAATCTCGTGATGCCCAGTAGTCGATCATCTCTGATGACGGTCGCTCAGGAGGCCAACATGCAATGCAATTGGCAAAGCCAGGTCCACGATCAGTCAGTATATCTCACGCTTCTTCATCTGATGCATGTTCTTCATCAGTGGAACCTTCGGTGATGTTGGGCAAATCTTGATGCGGGGGTTGCATTGCCAAATCCGCTTGTTCTGTCTCTCTTGGTGTTGCAGCCTCTGTCATGGACGAATCGCCTGTTTGTGCAGGAGTGAAAAACTCTGAGATTTTCTGGGTCTTGTCGACGACGGCCTTGTGTCTTTCATCTTTTCCCTTGGAACGTTTCCGCTTTTGAGCACAACTGTCATATTTCCGTGGAGCCCTGGATTTGTGCCTGTCGTCACTGAAGCCGCTCATTGTGGTTGCTGCAGCTGGTAGGTACTGAGTAACCGAGGTATTGTCAGAGTGCACGTGGGATGTACCAGAATCACGAACAACAAGTATGTTTCGCACACCTGGAACATAGAAAGTCACACCGTGTTACTGTACTGTGCGCACCAGTAAGCAGGGTACTGACAGCTTTCCCTGCCAGCCGCAGTTTCAGTGTGTACAATACTACCCCTGCCGGCCGTGTGCTGTGCTGGCCTGGCCTAGTTTTACCACGTCGACTTTCACCTTTTTCACCTCTCCTCTGGCTGGACTTCTGTATTCCGTCTGTGCTTGCTGGGCTCTGGCGGGCAGTGCCGTTGTTAGTTGGTCACGCTCAACCATCCGAAGCATTGATGATCAATCCAAAAAAGGATCCGAATGCGGGCCCCCAATGCCCGAGGCTTGCCCCGGGAATTTTTGACCACGTTGGATCTGTTCTGCGGACTGTCGACAAAACGGCTTGAAAAAGCCAAAGCTTGAAAAGGACCCTCACAATGATGGACAATTTTGAAAAGATATCCTTACAAAGAGTTTACAATCTTCATTCACCGACAATAAAACTTTCGAAGCACATTTTCAAGGGATTTTCAAAATGTCATCGAAATTGTGTGGGGCCCCTAAATGTGGGGGGCCCCGGGGCCATGGCCCCACCTGGCCACCCCTAAATCCGGTAGTGTGTAAATGGAGACATCACTTTTTGGTGGACGGTACAGCACACATATAAATGGGAGTGGAGGGGAAGCAGTAGCCAGAAGTATTCCTGGGGGTGTGAAGGAGTGAGGGCAGTGCATGGAGAGTGAGGAATGGAGTCTTTGATGAAGGGAGCAACTTCTCCACCAGGACGAGGCTCAGGTCTGTCAAACCGGAGGAGGGAGTAACCAGGGAGAGAAACCAGGAAATCAGAGACGTCTTGAAGAAGGAAAGCTTCTGTTAGGCAGATTATGTCTGGTTTGTCAGTGGCAACCTGTGTCAAAAGGTCCTTCAGATTTGAGCGAAGGCCCTGGATATTTAAGGTCCACACTGTTAATGAAGAGGGAGGGGAGGAGGCTTTTGGGGCAGGGTAGGGGAGGGAGAGGGTTGGACAAGGGAGGAGGTTATAAGAGTTGTTGAAAGAGTGTGAGGGATTGCAGAAGAGCTCGGGGAGGGGGCGGATGAGGAGGAGAAAAGGCTCTGTGGTGCTTGGATTTTGGTGCATTGGGGAGTAATAAGAGAGGGGGCATAAGGCAGCTGAGGAATTGAGGAGGTAGAGTGATGAGATGGAGGAGAGAGGGCAGAGTAAGCAGGCAGCTTTGTGGGTGAAGGGGGGGGGACTTTGAGAAGGGTGAGTGACGGGGAAGAATGATGGGAGCAGTGTGAGTGGGGAGAGTTGAGGGGGGAGTTTTTGAGAAAGGTGAGAAGGAGGCTTGGAGGGAGAAGAGTGTGATGGTTGCTTTGAGAGGGAGGGATGAGAGGGGTGAGTTAGCACTGAAGTTGGAAAAAAACAGAATGTTTGATGTAAAGTGAACATTCATAGCAAACTGGGGTTTTTTAATTCTTCGGTCAGAAATGCGATTAAACACGTTTCTTGAGGGATGCAATAAAGGCGAGATAAGAAACGCTGTAACAGTTGGATTTTTTTCGGAAAGGTACGAATGAAAGGTCGAATTGAGAGCAGTCTGTTGAAATAGAAAAAGAGTCGTGGATTATGATGCAGTAATGAGAACCACACGTGTGAAAGAGGAACATGAGGCATTTTCGAGACCATTTTTGGTTTTATTATGATTATAATCATAATAATTATTTTTTGATAAAGATTGTATAATATTTGGTGAAGGAAAGGTTTAAGAAAAGATTGTGAGGTGAATGGTGAATTTGGATCAGTAAACGCAGAGGGTGGAAACAGATCACGTGGTTACAGGGGAAAAACGTCGTTACGAGAGGTGTATAGTTAAAAGTGAATTCATTTCTTATTATTATTATTTTTTTAATAAGTATTGCATAAGTTTCAGAAAAGGAAAGGTTGAAGTAAAATTGTGGAGGTGTATGGTGAATTTGGAATGGTAAATGCAGGGTGACACGTGGTTACAGGAGGTGTATAGTTGGGAAGGATTCAAGGAAAATTATTTTTTTTTTTGATGGATTTTTGAAGATTAGATATGATTGGAGAATGGAAGGCTGTAGGAAGAAAACGTGAAGGTTATGGTGAGTGTGGGTCAGCTCAAGTAGAAGAAAGATGGTGCCAGCAGGAGGAGGAAGAAGAAGAAGAAAAAGAAAAAGAAGAATAATAATAAGAAGAAGAAGAAGAATCGGTACTCGTGGGTATGGGGTTAATTTTAAGACAAGAAATAGAGTGTGTTGCTGGATGGGATAGATTGAGGGGTTGGGGGGGTGTTGGGAAAAGTGGAGAAAATTGAAATTGATGGTAATAGTGAGAGAATACAAACAAAACGATCACACACCTAGACAGGAAGGAGGTAGGCCTCAAGGAGCCCGATAAGACAAGGTCGATGAAAACTCACAAAATAGCACGATTTTTTGAAACAAAACCGAACTAGGAACACACAGTAAACATGTCTGTGAGAAAATAAACAGTTAAAACATGACGTATAACGACCGGAAACTTAACTTTGAGAAAGTCGGCAGAGACCCCTGACAGAACGAGCCGTCACTTCAAACTCAAAACTGGAAGTGAAATGAATGTTGGAATGTGGTTTTCATATTTGCTTTCTTTGGGCTTGATATGATGTAATTTCAACATTGCAGGTCATGTACTTCAGTTCAATCTTCCCATATGGTGTGCTCTTCTGCTTCCTGGTACGTGGCCTGCTTCTGGAAGGTGCTTTTGATGGGATCAAGCACATGTTTATGCCAAAGGTCAGAGTTCACCTGACTATATTTAGCACATGGTACGTTTTATATGTTAAGCCATTAAAATATAATCAACCAACTCGACACCGTGTCATATTGAAGCACAGCTGGCATGATATATGACTTAAATAAAAGACTGATCTGAAAATAAATAGAACAGTGTTTGAATCACCACTTACAACGGCTGCTGACTGATGTGATTATGACACCCTTTCTGCTATTTTAGAAATTCAGTCAAATTGTAGATGCTGCCGCACATATTGTGATAAAAAGTGAAGTTTAAATGTGATAGTTTTTCAAAATTGGAAACTTTGCCACGTGGGACAAAAATACATGACAGATGAAATACCGTCACCACTGTTTGATCAACTTTAACTTGATTAATTTACATCAGTCATACATGTCACATTTTGTGATAATTTGCTTGATGGTATTTTATTTACGATACCTTGGTTTTTTGGGGGACCGTTTTACATGATCTACAGTCTCTCTTAATCTGGAAACACTCGCTGAACTTCCTGTGCATACACAGGTACATAAATTAACCTGCTCATTTGCCGATTTCTCATTCTTTGTAATATAATTTTTCAGAGCCAACCTCTTTATTTTCCAACCTCGTGCATAAGCTAATATTGTGTATGTATCCATACTGTGTGTAGATATAAATATAAATATATATTTTTATTAATACATATATATTTATATGTAAACATAAATATATAGATATATTTTTATTTAAATTTAACATCGGCTGCAAAGCAGCCCCTGTCAAAACTCTCGTCTGTCTTTGGTGAGGACAGGAAGAGCAAGGATACGGTCAATCGTTGACCTCTTCAGTGTAAAGCCTGACTGTTCTGGGTGCGGGTGCTCAAGCAGATGGTGGCAAACCCTATCAATAATTATCCATGAAAAGACCTTGCCCGTCACTGCGAGCAGCATCACCCCTCGGTAGTTGTTGCAGTTCTGGCGATCACCCTTCCCTTTCCAGAGAGGGACTACAAAGCCCCTCTTCCAGTCAATTGGGAAGATGCCTGTGTTCCTGGCAGAGCATAGAATTGCATGCAACGACATGAGTACAGCATTTTCACCAGCCTTGAGAAGTTCAGCATGGATGCCACAGATCCTAGGAGCTTTACCCCCATTTCAACCGGTTCACCGCAGCCTGTGTTTCCATAAAGGAAGGTGGATCACAGTGGATTGAAGGGTCATCAATAGGAATAGTAACACCCCTGATATCCAACTCGACAGCTGGTAAATTAGCCTGGTACAGCCGCTCAAAGTAACGAGCCCAGCGGGCCTTCACATCGGACTCCTTTATCAAGACCCATCCGACCTCCTGTCCAACTGCAGTACATCGAGGAAGAGGCTTGGAGGAATGCAATGCACAAATTCCCCTGTAAGCAGGACGAGAATCACTTGGTCACAGGTGATGCTCTACCCCCTCACAGATTCCTCGCACATTTGCCTCCTTGTGCACCCTCAACACACATTTCGTTTTATGCTTCAACTCTCTGAACAGCTCAGTTCTGCCTTTCAGTCTAGTCCTGTGACACTGCTCAATGGTATCCAGTGTCCCTTGAGAGACAACATTCTTCTTTACTCTTTGTTGAGTTACAAGACATCAACCATAAACATCAAGGCACTCCACAACTCTCCAGGATTCCTCAAAGCACTCAGACCCCCAAAATGCCCACTCAGCCTGTTCACAAACTCCTCAGCTGCCCACTCATCCTTGAGCTTGCCAACATCCAGCTTAGGCTGGGATGGTACCATTCTCCCAGATTTAAGCTGCAACTTCGGAGTTGCAATCACAAGCGTATGGTCAGTTTTGAGTAACTTAGCACTCAGGTAGACCCTGCAGTTCCGGATTATCCTCCAGTGACCATCAATGAGCACGTGGTGAATCTCCTTTGCCACACCACCATTGTTGGAATGCCAAGTCCAACGATGAACCTGTGGGCACTGAAACCATGAACCAGCCACCCAAAGTCCATGACTTATTGCAAAGTCAAGGAACTTAGTGATATTCTGGTTCACAGTTCCAGACCCATGGGGACAAACGCATGTCTCATAACCATCACTATTAGTTCGAGTTCATGCATTGAAATCCCCCAAGACAAGAACAGTATCTCACTTGGGGTACTGATCAACCACATTCAAGCATGGCAAAGAATGCATCCTTCACGGTGAGATCACTCTCTCAGTCTGAGCATATACAGATACCAGAGATATGACACCAAAGGAGTGATGAATCCTTCGTCTCATAATGCGCTCGTTGACCGTTGTTGCCTCAATTACCATTGGAATCAGCTTATTGGACAAACCTACAGCAACTCCTTGGGCATGGTAACCAACAGAGTGACTAGACGTGTGTGTGTGTGTGTGTGTGTGTGTGTGTGTGTGTGTGTGTGTGTGTGTGTGTGTGTGTGTGTGTGTGTGTGTGTGTGTGTGTGTGTGTGTGTGTGTGTGTGTGTGTGTGTGTGTGTGTGTTGTTGCGGTTCAGGAAACTGCATCCCTCAAACACCAATGGCAGCCAACATACAGTGGTCCCAGTCAGGTATTTCATTTATATACGTTCAGATAATCCCTTCCTTCTTGTCTAATGGGTCAAACGGGACAGTGCGTTGTGTAAATCTCATAGCTTGGTCTGGTTAAATCTCTGAACTCATTCCTATTCTTTTTTGTTTTTTCTATTCCTGAGGTAAATCCAAGCAAGGGGTCCTCGTGAGGCCGGCAGGCACTCTGCTCAGACACCATCTGTAAAAACCACAGCCACGCCCTTCGTAAGAATGCGTCCTCACAGAAGACAAGTCATGGAAAAACAACACATGAGATTTGTGTTGTTGCTAACAACTTACAGTATACATGCGGCCCACTCTTTTCAACCCATTTCTGAGTCCAATAATTATTGGTTCACGAGCGCCAGCCAGTGACCACGATATTCATTATGTCTGTGTGTCTGTCTGTGTGTCTTTCTGTGTCTGTCTGTCTGTCCAGAGCATAACTCCGTGGACTTTGATCCGATTTTGATGAAACTTGGTTATGTGTTCGATATCAATGTCTCGTTGTGTTTTTATGGATGAGGGCATGCTATGCCCATTGTGGGCCGAGCCACGCCCAAATAAAAGCCATTTTTAGGGGTTAGTCGGATTAAAAATCTATCTTCTCCGAGGGAATTGACTGAATGGAATGAGTTCTTTGGTATTTGAATAGCAAAATGAATTATCTAAAACTTGTCGTTGTCCGATTTTCATTTTCGTCCCAAGGTCAAAAACTTAGAAAATTGTGAATTTTGACATAAAAATCATACAACCGCCCAAACTTTGAGAGCTGGGATGACAATATTTTTTAATGCATAATCTTGAGGTCATTCCCCACCTAAAGTCTTGAAACCATTTTGCTCTTTCTCGAACACCTTGCCCGTGGCGCCCCCTTCAAGTTTGTTTTTACGCTGATTTCATCGAAGTATGGATAATTATCCGAGGAGTGCGAAATGCCATATAGCCTATATGACGTTATATTGTTCCTGGAATGTTCCAGAGGAAGTTTTGCACCAAAGGTCATAATCTTTGACCTTTGACCTTTAAAGTCCACAAAGGTCAAATTTTCAAAGTTGTGGGAATCGAACCGGGTTTTCGACTTTCTTCGACAAACTAACTCCGATAAGCTATAGCACTTATCCCGTTTCCTTATTTTAATGTCCACAACATTGGTTTGTGACCTTTAAAGGTTATGCAAGCCCGAGTTCGCTCGATCAGATGATGAAAGGTTATGCAAAGGTCAAATTTTGAAAGTTGTTGAACGAAACTGGGTTTTCGACATTTTGCAGCTAATAACCTGTCACCCATTCCCCATCATGTTGATCATTTTTATAACTTGGTCAAAAATTATCACATTGTCTCATCCTTGACTTCTGAAACAATCTGCATCGTCAAATACCGCTCGTGAACTATTGTCGTCTTCAGACTTGTATCTGTCCTTTTTTCAAACCAAACCACCATTTAATAATCATATCTGTCCTCTTTTCAATCCAAATCTTCATTTAATAATTCTATCTATCCTCTTCTTTAATCCGAATCTCCATCTAATAATTATATCCAATCTTTTCCCTCGGTTCCTGACACAGATTGGGGCTGGCACGCACACACCACTGCTTTTGATGAATGACCGCATGCTCGAAGGTGGCGGACCCACACGCAGCCCCGGGGTAATTTATTATCGCATACGGAGCGGGGTGCGAGTGGCACACATCTTGTTTGGGTCTGCGCATGTGTTACCATAGCATCTTACTGTTGGTCTTCACTGACCACCATGGCCGCGGGTATCTCCCGCGGACGGCAAACATCCTCTCGCCTCTCCGCCTGACAAGGCTGCTGCCAGGCAGAGGCATGCTGTATGGCTCGGGCCACTTGGCTTACTGACCGGCGCTGACCGCCGGTCGCTGTGGACGGCCCAGGAGTTCGGTGCAGAGTGATTTGTGTCATGGTGCTCGGAGCGAGACGATTCCGCAGCTTGGAACCATCTGGCCAGAAGTACAGTGAGGCCGCTTCCGATCATGGCGGCCGGTCCATGTGCTGGCTAGGGCCCAACCAGAGCACCCAATTTGGGTGACCACACATCGCTTTGGCTCGTCACCCCCACCCGCACCACGGGGTCCATAAAAGGAGGGTCGCGGGGCTGTCCGTCATCGTCTTTTCCTGCTCAGCATTCCTCATCTGCTGGCCCCGCCTTCCTTCATCATTGACTCGTCTGTTGACTCCGCCCTCTTCGCCACCTCGTTGCTGACTCCACCCACCCACCTGATCCTGTCTGCCAATCCACCCACTGCTCCGGACTCCGCCCACTGCTCCAGACTCTGTCTTTCTCCACCCACTAGTTTCTGACTCCACCCAAAGCCCTTCTTTCATGCCTGTCGGGTGTGCCCATTTAGAGCAGGAGCTAGGTGACTTTTATTCAACATGGAAGGTGCAGATGTTTAAGGGTGCCAGTGGTGTAGAGTAGGCTTGGCAGATCCCAGAAACCCAATTCTTAAGTTGCGCCATTGGTGGGTGTGGTAGGTGGCGCCACCCAAATCCAAGATGGCTGTTTCGATATAGGCTAAAACCAATATTGTCATACATCAAGTAATACTAGACCGATTCCAATTATCTTGGTATGCATTCTGATAGTTTTTGGTATGCCCAATCTAATGGATAGGGTGTCATTATCAGCCAAGGTCAATGTCATGAGATAAAGGTCAATATCACAGTTTTTGGTCAATTTTATGCCTGTTTGACCTTGACCCTTTGATTCAAGGTCAAATCTGATGACATGAAATGATTCGACATACATTAATTCCTATTAGTGTCCAATACATACCTAAGCTCTCAGACAAGTATTTAAATAGTTATAGGCATATTAAAGCAAGCTATAAATCGATTTGGGATCACCCCCCTTATTTCATGTGACAAATTTCTGACAAATTCAAGTGTCATGCAGAGTTCCAGCAACTTAGCAACAACAAATATGTAAGATTTTGAACATTTTAAAGACTTTCAACATGAAATTATATATATATATATATATATATATATATATATATATATATATATATATATATATATATAATGCATAACAGTACCAAGAACATGAATGACTTCCAAAAATGAAATGTTTTTATGAGGAAATAAGAAATCTAGTGCAAAATAGATCGGAAATTTGACTATTTTTGGACTAAAGGGGGAATTCCTCCATTTATGGGAATGGGTCCCCCCCTTTTTTAAATAGCCCCTGTAATGTTTTAAATATTGGTCTGAGGGCTTAGGCATGTATTAGGCACTAATAGGAAATCATGTATGGGGAATAATTTCATGTCATCATATTTGACCTTGAATCAAGGGGACCAGGTCAAACAGCCATAAGCATTAGCATTTTCACAAATGGCTAGAGGTTCGCTGACTGACCGGACATATAAATCCTTAAGACATATACAGCTCAGATGTATGGGTCTCAGGGAAAAGTCATGTCACTGAATTACCATCGCCGTAATGTCTTTGAAAAGGTGTATGGACCAAAAGCTAGATCTCGGAATGCACGGGCAAAGCTGAAGGGAATTGATGGTAGCATGATTCCTCCCTGCGAATCAGAAATTTCCCAACACATAAAACGGTCATAATTTGTAGCAAAGATGTGGGCCAATGCTGATTTATCAGAATTAAATCAACATCCATCTTCAAATGATGGCTGGGAGTTGCATGAAGAGCAGTATGAAATCATTTGTTTTGATGGTCAACAGCTTCCAGTCACTGGTTCCAGAGGAAGAGGATCACTCACATCAAGAAAGCTCTGATGATGACCTCAATGTGTCTTCATCAGATGAAGATGGTCTATCCTCAGATGAAGACTAACTCTGATAACAACACAATACCATTCATTGAACTTAAACCAACCCTGTCAGTATAAAAACAGAATTTTCACAATGTGGGTTTTATATTAACTAGTCAATTATGCATATCCATGGTGGTGATAGATAAAATAGATCCCTAAATTTATAGAAAGTGGTAGATTAGTTCTATATGTATATATGCATGGTGGTGGTAAATAGGTTAGGTAATATATAGAAACAGATTGTAGTGGGGCATTGTCATGCAAACCATCAAAATTAACAATTTGTTTCTTTTCCAGAAAAATTCATGCAGGTGGTCAAAATAAATTTATTTGAAAATTAATTTTTTCTTCTTTTTTAAGACTCACATTTTCCAATCAGAACACATTTTTGATGAGTACAAAATTATCTAAAATGCCAAGTCACTAGATCTACACTTTGTGATAATGACTGAATGTAATGGTTACAAATGAATGATGTAAAATCTGCCATTCCTATAAATCTAATTAACATTGTTCTTAAGTAAGCTTTCCACCACAAATCCTATTCTTAAGGCCCTCGCCCACTGGCCATATCTGCCCCCGACCGGCCCACTCAAACTGCCCCACCAATCTGCCCGACCTGGGCCGACCGAGCCGAGTGGCCCCAGACTGGACCGACTGCCACATCTGGCAGGTCGAGGGAGGTCGGGGGCAGGTCTGGCAGGTCGGAGGCCAGTCCTCTTCCTTCTCCTTTCTCTTCCCCTCTCCTCCTCCCAGGCTCTGCTCCCGGCCTCTCCTCATCCCAGCCTCTCCTCCCTCTTTCCTCCTTGCTCTCCACCCCCTTTTCTCCCCCTTCCCTCCTCCCCCTCTACGCATCCCCTCTCCTCATCCTGGCTTCTCTTCATCCTGGCTTCTCCTCAGCCTGGCCTCTTATCATCCTGGCCTCTCCTCCCCCATTTCCTCCTCCCTCTCCTCTCCCTTTCCTCCTCCCTCTCCTCTCCCTTTCCTCCTCCCTCTCCTCTCCCTTTCCTCCTCCCTCTCCTCTCCCTTTCCTCCTCTCCTCTTGTATATGTGTGTGTGTGTGTGTATGTATATATATATATATATATATATATATATATATATATATATATATATATATATATATATATATATATATATATATATATATATATATATATATATATATTGTTGCGGATTCGCGCCCGCCGGCGTGCGAACGGCCACGTAACTCGAATCGCGGCACGTCGCCCACCGGACGGACAATCCAGTCGTGACCCTCTCGGACTAACGCCGGGAACTAGTCACGGGTGGACCTTTCGGCCTCACCACGATCGTGCCAACCGGCCCCCCGCGTGGGATAGGGTTGCTCGCCAAATTCGACCTACCTAAGTACCCACACGGAGGGTAGACCGGGCGATCGCACCTCGCCGCAGGTCGACTTCGGACACGGGCCACTTTAAGCGACCCGTTCCGTACTATCGGGATAACCGAGCGGTGTTATCGTCGGCCTCGACGGTTCGATTAATTATCGGGCGTTTTAGCCCACGACCAACCCTTTACGTGAAGTAAGATGGAGATTCAACAGAGGAAAAGACGAAGCGAAGCGGGAAAACAGTTCAACATAAAGCACATTTATTTCACGATGAACTGAAAGCACACATATACAATTACACCAAAAGCAAATGTAAAAGAAGAAGAAGAAACACACAATATTACACAAAAAGCAAATGCAACAATGCAGATCTAACCGACTACCGAGCACACGGCAACACTTATACAGTTTTACTTCACAGACGGCGCCGACAACACATATACCCAAAGCAAAAGAAAAGGACCACCCTCAAGGATGAGGGGGGTAGGCGGGCCTGGGGCCGAGACCGCGTCGGGCCTACCCGTCTGGTGATGAGCCGCAAAATGGCGCTGGCGCCCCGACTCCGCGGGCCTCGCTGGGACTGCCTGGTATGGGGTGGGAACGGGGCCCCCTTCTCGCACTATCTCAGCGCGGGGGGAAACAGGAGGGGGTTGTTGATGCTCGGGGGGGGGGGTGGATATCTCCCTGTCTCGGGTCCCGCGACGAGCGTCTCCACCACGACCTCGGTCGCGCCGCCGGCCTCTCCCTCCGCAGCTCCCCGACTCCGACACGAGCACCCCCTCGACCGCCTTCGCCGCCGCCACCTCTCCACAGCTCCGTCCAACCGCCCTCTCCGTCTCCTCTCTTGACTCGTCCCAACTCTTCACTGGCTCCGAACTCTTCACTCTCTCCCCTCCGAACTCTTAACTCCTATTCCCAACTCCACCGACTGCCAACTCTTAACTGCCTTGACTGACGAACGCAGCCCCTTATATGCCCCGTGGCCTCGCTCCTTCACCTTCGACCCTTTACCTCCGACCCTTCACCTCTAACTGGCTCCCCATTGGACCGAGGAAAAGTGGGCGTGAATGCTTTTTGATCCATTAATTTGCATATAGCGACCACACTCCAACGCCCCTGGAGGCGGGGCCAAATCGCCCTACGCTCGCCGATAGGACGGAACAGAAGTGGGCGTGAGTCGTTTTTGATCCGTTTTCTTCGGAAAGGCTGTCGCTTTTGCACCCCTGCTCGGTGCGCGCCCTGCACGAGTCCAGTATCGGCGCCCACAAGCGGCGTGGGAATGACGGTGATGCGATGGTTACGAGGGCGAGTTGTGACGGTAAAGGTCGTGGCTGTTGTTGTGAAGCGGCGTTGCGGTTGGTGGTTGTTGTGTGATGGCTGTTGAGACGTGGTTGGTGGTGGTAGTAATGGCGGCTGGTCCAAAATAAAGATAGTAAAAGAAAAACGGCTATCTAGAAGGGTCGCAGCCCGCATAAATGACATTAATTCCCTCTAAACAACGGGTTTGGGCCTAACTACACATATACTTACCGAGATATCTCACCGAAGGGACCTGAATGGTGGTTTGCGAATTTCGTCAACCACAACACTACCCCCTCCCCTTTTTACAGACTCGTCCCGAGTCGTCAAATTTTCGTGTGCCATCATGTGTAGTTTTCCCCTAGTACATTTTACCTACGGATCCCTGAGTGCGACATTCATGGTATTCGTGTCCCCAAAATAAATAACCTGAGGGCTGAGTAACTACCTAAACAAACTCACTCACACGGACCACTTAAATAAAATTGCCGGCGCTAGGACAGACGTGCCGGGGGCGCACTCATATTTACAGTACATCTTAACCTTAATTACAAATTTTACACTAAACCATGGCCCAGGATCAATGAACTCTGCAAAAAGAAAGCAGTTAGCAGGGAGCCAGGCTGCTCACATGCAGTCTCTGGCTCAAACAATGCAGGTGACAGGGAACGTGGCCGGCTGCTCACTCGCAGTCTAAGGCCTTCCCTTTTGAACTGAACGCAGTGAACCACAACGGTGCATGGGCTGCACAAACACAGTCTCCGTGCCAGCTCAAGTGGCACACGCAATGAACACAACGAATGGATGGATGAACACAAACACGGTGCACGGGCCGCCACTGCAGGCCCATGTTGTAGCTACCAACAGGGCAGTTCTTGCAGCTTGCAAACTGTTGCTTTCTGATCCTGGCGCACATGGCAATGAACAGGGCGCACATGGCGCACATGGCAATGAACAGGGCAAAGCAAAAATTGAACGGGGCTGGTGAACAGGGGCAGTGGGCATGGCATGGCAAAGGTAGCAGGCAAACACAGCCCGCAGAAGAAGGCCGTTGCAGGCAAACACAGCCGGCAGACGAACTGGCCGGCACAGGCCTTGAAGAAAAACCGCCAGCCGGCAGATGAAGTGAGCCGGCACAGGCCTTGCAGAAAACAGCCAGCAGATGAAGTGGCCGGCACAGGCCTTGAAGCAAAACACGGCCAGCCGATGGCACAGGCCTTGCAGAAAACAGCTGCAGATGATCCGGCCGGTACAGGCCTTGCAGCACAGCAGCTGCAGCCGATCCAGCCGGTACAGGCCATGCAGCAAAACAACAGCTGCCGATGAAGCTGGCCAGCCTTCGCCGTTCAGTGGAGGGAGTGCGGTGGTGCTGGCCACTCGGAAGGCGGGCTCGGACCTACCCTACGGTCTCCCTCCCAACCTATCGCCTTTGCCTGTCACTGTCTATACCCACTCCCTTAATTTGTCAAACCCCAATTTAGCCCCAACTTATTTTTTTATTTTTACTTCCCCACTATAAATCGTCCCCTAACCCCCTGTAATGTCCTTGTTCGGCTAACCTATCCTGTCACCTAGCCTACTCCCAACCCCTACGTTCCCTTCCCGGAGGGGAACAAGGGAGAGCTAGCGTCCTGTGTCGAGGCCCAATTCAAGCCTCAGGATGGCCTCCCCAGACTTCAGCGATCAAATCCAAAGTGGGTCCAGCGGCCCACAACGAGAGCGAGGGGATGGATGGTGCGGAGGGGTACACTTCCTAATCTACCCTATCCATTTAACTGTTAAACTACCCCGGGGCTTTCAACAAGCGCCTCGCCCTTAAGCTATTGGTTCTAACAACCCAGATTCCCGTCGCCTGTGTTGGTGTCCTTACAATTTCGGGCCTTTCCCCCCAATTTTCTCTCCGTGCCCTCACATGGTCTCATGGCTGGGACACGTGGCTCCCTTTGGCAGGCACGACCCTCTCGATTCTCCGACGATGGCACCCCCGGGCACTACACTGCCTCCGAGCCTACCAGCTCCCTAAACACCAGGGAGTGCCCCCCATGGCACCTCCCCTGAAATGCACACGTGGCAGGCTGGCTTCCCGGGCCCCTTTCCGAGGGTCACCCGTGCCCACAACACTGCCCACGCGGCTAATGGCGCCCCGGGCCCCCGCACCAAGCAGGCGCACCTGTGCCCACTAAGCTATCCCGGCCCCCCATGGGCCCTTGGCCTACCACGGCCGACTAGCCTGGTGCCTGGGGTACCCACTCAGCGATACTCACTTTTCGCAGCCACGCTCCCAGCCCGTCAACAGGGCTCCTGCACCCCGCCAAATGGGTTTCGAGCCTACTTCCCCACCAACAACAAAACAACCTCCATTTTTCAATTTAACTAACCCCCTAACTCACTTTACACTGACCCCGGGGTCCCTTGGGCGGGAGTCACTCCTCCCCCCAATCACTCATCGCACCATGCAGTCCCCATTCGCTCCTCTCACACAGACCCGCTGGCCTCACTCACTCATCATGTACTCACCTCACAACTTTTCAACACACACACCGCTGAACTCTGCCATCCTTCTATCTGCATCCCCTAACTAACTCGTGCTCCCACGTCGTCCCTTAAACTAGAGCACGTTCCTTTTAACACCACGTAGCTAAACTACGTCCCCGCTACACATTCACAAGTCTGTCACTGTCTTCTAAATAATCCCATACTCCATTTTCCCAACCTAAATCTGACTAACAATCCCTCTAACTAATCCATTCCACGGGCCCCATGAGGACTTACCCCTGCCCCATGGAGCCGGTCTAGCTATGCTAACCCTTCCCCCTAACTAGTTTCCATCCTGTGCCCTGGTAAGGGGGTCTCCACCCCTTGCCCAGGAATCCTGTGCACCCGAAAGTGAGGCTTGCTTTTTTTTTTTTTCTAATTGCGCAGCACCAGCGCGGTAACTCACAGCTCGCGCACTTTGCACCTGCCTGTGACGTCATGCAGCTGCACGTGTACCTCGTCCCTCCTTGGACGGTACCATCCGGCAGGGATACCCTTCCTGCCGGATTCCAACCCCACGTGCAGCCATGACGTCACCGTGCGCATAAAAAAACACAAGCCCCACGTCTCGAGGGGTTCCCCACGCGAACACGTGTGCTTTGCCCGTTGGAGCTTAACACACACGATCGCGTGGAGAACCCGTCCGGTCCAAATCCGAAATCCTGCCTAAACTTTGTCCGTCCGCGGGATCGGCAAATCCACCGCTGGCGTTTCCGGACCGGGACTTCACTCTCGCAAGCGAGCACGTGGGGGCCTCGTGCGTTGCATAGCACGGACCTCGTGCTCACTGCTGGGTGAACCCGGCACGGTCCCCGAAACAACTACAGCCGTTACTCGGCTTTCTTTCCTCACATGTCGCCGTCGTCGTCTCCGTTCCACCCACGCACACCTGCGTGTTACGACGCTCACTCTCCATTCCATTACATTCACCCCGGGAGACACGGCTGCATGTTCACACATGCCCACCGACATCTCCCTTACATACTGCTCTCTCACACACACACGGTCTCCCTTGCACTCGGCCGTTCACTCACGCATGCCATCTCCCTCGCACACGTGGCTCCACTCACTCGCGGCCTTCCACTCACTCGTGCCATTTCCCTCACACAAACCATACTACTCACACACGCGGGGGCACTCATCCGCGGTGCCTCACTCATACTGGCCGTTTCACTCACACACACGGCGACACACACACGGTGCCTCACCCACACGCGACATGCTGGGAAGCACACACTCCGGCACAATCGCCACCACACCACTCACACGTGGTGCTCCATTCATACTGGCCGTTTCACTCACACACACGGCCTCTTCCACTCGCGGTGCCCCTTTTACACACGGCGTGCTGGGAAGCACGTACTCCGGCACAATCGCCACCACACCACTCACACACGGGGTCGCTTCCACACATGGGGACGCACTCACACCTGGGGTCTCGTCCACACACGGGGTCTTACTCACACCTTGCACCATACACACCGGGACAACCACACTGGGGATTTGTGTCCCCACAAGGGTCTCCGGAGCCTCTATACCCCCCAAGCTCTCGGTGCACCTGTCCACAGCACTCCTCCCCTCGACCTCGCAAAGCACGACCGAACTCACCTGGTCGTGACTCGCCTCAAGGGGGTATACTCCCTCCCCTCATTCCTGGAGGAGGCTATCCCGCTGCTCGCACCGGGTCTCTACCCAGTCCGCGAGCTCACCCCCATTATCCTCCACTACCTCCGTGTGTGTGTGCGTCACTTACCCCGTCTTCATCGTGTAGTCTTCCCTCTATCGTTCCCATCTCCCGTGTCTCTGCCAACTCAGTCACCTCTTCACCCTTTACCTCCCTTGTCTCAACTATTATTTCCGTCTCTTCCCTTGTTATCTCCCTCGTGCATGTCTCCGTCAACCCAATTAGTTTGTCCCTCTCGGTTACCGTCACTTTTTCCGTCACGACCCTCGCCCAACACGCCCCCCGAATTATATTGTCCTTACCCGCCTCCACGCGGGCCCGACAGCCGTTGCACCCCCTCCCAGCTCGTTCGCTCCCACACGTGGAGTCGCTATTTTAAGCTCCCTGCTAACGGCCTTCATGCCCGCCTGCAGGCTTCGGCCCATGTTCTGCGTCTCACCCCGCAGCTTTTTCATTTCTTCCTTCATGCCTTTCATTTCGTTTTTCATTTCATTTGTGTTTGAAACCATTTTCGTTTTCATTTCCGCATTCATTTGTTGCGCATCCGCATTCATCTTTGCCAGCATGGTGAATAGCTGGGCCATGTCGGGTGCGCTTGGGTGAGCCGTTTCGGCAGGGATCGGGGAAGGGTTTTGGTGGAGAGGGGGAGGGGAGGTGTCATACACCGCGGCCGCTGCCGCACCTATTTCGGGCTCTGGGTTCAGTTGGGCGAGTCCGTGTTCCTGCACAACCAACATTTCCTGCACGGGGTTTTCATTCTGGACCATGGATCCTACATTACTACACATATACATTTCTAATACCCCCGGCTCCCGCTCACCTTGAGACGCCATCTTGCTTCTGGTAAAGGGTTAATTTAGCTCGCTCGTAATTTGGAGGGAATCGGGGGTCGCTCCTCTCACCCCTGGACCGATTCCCGTGAATTTAGTTGGAGACAGGAGAGCCCGTTTTCCCGTTCTCCAATACCAGTGCCGCGAGGAGGGCGATGAGTTTATATCGCACGACCTGACACCAGTGTTGCGGATTCGCGCCCGCCGGCGTGCGAACGGCCACGTAACTCGAATCGCGGCACGTCGCCCACCGGACGGACAATCCAGTCGTGACCCTCTCGGACTAACGCCGGGAACTAGTCACGGGTGGACCTTTCGGCCTCACCACGATCGTGCCAACCGGCCCCCCGCGTGGGATAGGGTTGCTCGCCAAATTCGACCAACCTAAGTACCCACACGGAGGGTAGACCGGGCGATCGCACCTCGCCGCAGGTCGACTTCGGACACGGGCCACTTTAAGCGACCCGTTCCGTACTATCGGGATGACCGAGCGGTGTTATCGTCGGCCTCGACGGTTCGATTAATTATCGGGCGTTTTAGCCCACGACCAACCCTTTACGTGAAGTAAGATGGAGATTCAATAGAGGAAAAGACGAAGCGAAGCGGGAAAACAGTTCAACATAAAGCACATTTATTTCACGATGAACGGAAAGCACACATATACAATTACACCAAAAGCAAATGTAAAAGAAGAAGAAGAAACACACAATATTACACAAAAAGCAAATGCAACAATGCAGATCTAACCGACTACCGAGCACACGGCAACACTTATACAGTTTTACTTCACAGACGGCGCCGACAACACATATACCCAAAGCAAAAGAAAAGGACCACCCTCAAGGATGAGGGGGGTAGGCGGGCCTGGGGCCGAGACCGCGTCGGGCCTACCCGTCTGGTGATGAGCCGCAAAATGGCGCTGGCGCCCCGACTCCGCGGGCCTCGCTGGGACTGACTGGTATGGGGTGGGAACGGGGCCCCCTTCTCGCACTATCTCAGCGTGGGGGGAAACAGGAGGGGGTTGTTGATGCTCGGGGGGGGGGTGGATATCTCCCTGTCTCGGGTCCCGCGACGATCGTCTCCACCACGACCTCGGTCGCGCCGCCGGCCTCTCCCTCCGCAGCTCCCCGACTCCGACACGAGCACCCCCTCGACCGCCTTCGCCGCCGCCACCTCTCCACAGCTCCGTCCAACCGCCCTCTCCGTCTCCTCTCTTGACTCGTCCCAACTCTTCACTGGCTCCGAACTCTTCACTCTCTCCCCTCCGAACTCTTAACTCCTTTTCCCAACTCCACCGACTGCCAACTCTTAACTGCCTTGACTGACGAACGCAGCCCCTTATATGCCCCGTGGCCTCGCTCCTTCACCTTCGACCCTTTACCTCCGACCCTTCACCTCTAACTGGCTCCCCATTGGACCGAGGAAAAGTGGGCGTGAATGCTTTTTGATCCATGAATTTGCATATAGCGACCACACTCCAACGCCCCTGGAGGCGGGGCCAAATCGCCCTACGCTCGCCGATAGGACGGAACAGAAGTGGGCGTGAGTCGTTTTTGATCCGTTTTCTTCGGAAAGGCGGTCGCTTTTGCACCCCTGCTCGGTGCGCGCCCTGCACGAGTCCAGTATCGGCGCCCACAAGCGGCGTGGGAATGACGGTGATGCGATGGTTATGAGGGCGAGTTGTGACGGTAAAGGTCGTGGCTGTTGTTGTGAAGTGGCGTTGCGGTTGGTGGTTGTTGTGTGATGGCTGTTGAGACATGGTTGGTGGTGGTAGTAATGGTGGCTGGTCCAAAATAAAGATAGTAAAAGAAAAACGGCTATCTAGAAGGGTCGCAGCCCGCATAAATGACATTAATTCCCTCTAAACAACGGGTTTGGGCCTAACTACACATATACTTACCGAGATATCTCACCTAAGGGACCTGAATGGTGGTTTGCGAATTTCGTCAACCACAACAATATATATATATATATATATATATATATATATATATATATATATATATATATATATATATATATATATATATATATATATATATATATATATATACATACTCGTGTGTGCCCATACGTGCGTGGCTGTATGTGCAAAAAAAAAAGAAAAGAAAAGAAGAATTGTGACGTCAATTTTGATGTCATAACACCATGTCCTGTCATTGGTTTGGTAAATAAATGGCCATAACTTCAGAACCACTTGTCCGATTAATATCAAACCTTGAAAAGGCACACCCACAGGGCCCAAGCAATATACCTGGCAAGTTTCAATTAGATCGGTCAGGTGGTTGTCGAGAAACAGCGGTCACAGATGGACAGACACACAGAGATTGCTGGAATTATAGATAGACTAGTGCGTGCCCGTACGTGCCTGCCCGTATGTGCTTGCCCATACGTGCGTGCCCGTACGTGCAAAAAAAAAATTTGTAACGTCATTCGTGATGTCATAGCACTGTGTCCTGTCATTGCTTTGGTAAATAAATGGCCATAACTTGGGAACCACTTGTCCGATTAATATCAAACCTTAAAAAGGCACATACTCAGGCCCCCAGAAATATACCTGGCAAGTTTCAATTTAATCATACCTGTGGTTGCCGAGAAACAGCGGTCACAGACACAGACACACACACACACACACACACACACACACACACACACACACACACACACACACACACACAGATTGCTGGAATTATAGATAGACGAGGTCCCTCTGAACGCGTGCCTGTACTCAACATGAAGTTCCTCTCGGAAAAAATCAGTATCATCGTATCGAGCAAGGTTGCGAATCTCACGGTGAGCCTGATCTAGTCTTGCACGGTGTACGTCCTGATGGCGCAGGGCATCCCTTACTTGCCGGTCTTCTCGCTGGTGAGGGATTTCTTCTGCATGACACCTTGCCTCGCATTCAGTGTTGTCTGCCAAGCGAGAAGCTTGTTCTTCATCCGTTTCTTCTGGATGATACCTTCCCTCATGTTCAATGTTGTCTGCCAAGCGAGCAGCTCGTTCTTCATCCATTTCTTCTGCATGACGCCTTGTCACGCACGTAGCGTCACGTGTCAAGCGAGCAGCTCGTGCTTCATCCGTTTCTTCTGCGTGACGCCTTGCCTCGCGTCCAGTGTTGTCTACCAAGCGAGCAGCTCGTGCTTCAGCCGTTTCTTCTGCGTGACGCCTTGCCTCGCGTCCAGTGTTGTCTACCAAGAGAGCAGCTCGTGCTTCATCCGTTTCAGCTGCACGACGCCTTGTCACATGCGTAGCGTTGCGTGTCACGCGAGCGGCTCTGCTTCGTTTGATTCCATTGCACGTGCACGACGCGCAGCTGCATTCCTTCGTAAACGACGACTGATTTGGGGCATTGTTTCAATTAGATCGGACCAACCGTATCATAAATGGCCGAAACTTGGGAAATACTTGGGAAACAGCTGAAACCAATGAATAAGAACGATATCAAACCTTGAAAAGGCACATACTCAGGTCGCTTGCGTTAGTTGTGACGTCATATCAAATGAAGAAGAAGAAGAAGAAGAAGTGTGACGTCAATCGAGATGTCATAACACCGTGTTCTATCATTGGTTTGGTAAATAAATGGCCATAACTTGGGAAACACTTGTCCGATTAATATCAAACCTTGAGAAGGCACATCCACAGGGCCCCAGCAATATACCTGGCAAGTTTCAATTAGATCGGACCAGTGGTTGTCGAGAAACAGCGGGCGCAGACACACACACACACACACACACACACACACACACACACACACACACACACACACACACACACACACACACACACACATTGCTGGAATTATACAATTGACTAGTGCGGGCCCGTACGTGCGTGCCCATACTTGCGTGCTTGTACGTGCATTGCCGTATGTGCAAAAAATAATAATAATAATAATAATAATAATAATAATAATAATAAAGAAGAAGAATTGTGACGTAAATCGTGACGTCATAGCACCGTGTCCTGTCATTGGTTAGTAAATAAATGGCCATAACTTGGGAACCACTTGTCCGATTAATATCAAACCTTAAAAAGGCACATACTCAGGCCCCCAGCAATATACCTGGCAAGTGTTAATTGGACGGACCAGTGGTTGTCGAGAAACCGCGGTCGCAGACACACAGACACACACACAGATTGCTGGAATTATATATACTAGTGCGTGCCCGTAGGTGTGTGTCAGTATGTGCAGCTTCGTTCCTTCGTTCTCGTAAACGACGACTGGATTGGGGCATTGTTTCAATTAGATCGGACCAACCGTATCATAAATGGCCATAAATTGGGAAACACCTGGGAAATATAATCAGGTCCCCAGCGTCAATTGTGACGTCATATCAAACAAAGAAGAAGAAGAATTGACACCCACTCTCTCTCGCCCCCCTCTCTCGCCCTCCCTCTCTCCCCCCTCTCTCGCCCCCCCCTCTCTTCCCCCTCTCTTGCCCCCCTCTCTCCCCCCTAGTCTTGCCCCCCTCCTCTCTTGCCCCTCTCTCTCACCCCCACTCTCAACTGGACCTTGGAGCAGTGGAAGAAGGTAGGAACATGGTGGTGCCCGGGAATGGTTTGAGGAACATGATAAAGTCCGATGAGTCCCGTTTTCTTTTTGATCATGTGGATGGCCGTGTCCATGTGTGCCATTTACCTGGGGAAGTGATGGCACCAGGATGCACTGTGGGAAGACGACAAGCCGGTGGAGGGAGTGTGATGCTCTGGGCAATGTTCTGCTGGGAAACCCTGGGTCTGGCCATTCATGTGGAAGTCAATTTGACAAGTGTCACCTCCCTAAACATCGTTGCAGACCAGGTACACCCCTTCATGGCAATGGTATTCCCTGATGGCAGTGGCCTCTTTCAGCAGGATAATGTGCCCTGTCACACTGCACACATTGTGCGGGAATGGTTTGACGAACATAATGAAGTGTTCACTGTGTTGCCCTGGCCTCCAAATTCTCCAGATCTCAATCCGATTAAGCATCTGTGGGATGTGCTGGACCGACAAGTCCGATCCACGGCGTCTCCACCTCACAACTTACAGGACTTGAAGGATTTGCTGCTAACGTTTTGGTGCAGATACCACAGGACAACTTCTGGGGTATTGTACAATCCATGCCTCGGTATGTCAGTGCTGTTTTGGTGGCACACAGAGGAACAACAGCATATTAGGCAGGTGGTCATTATGTTTTGGCTCATCTAGTGTTTATATATATATATATATATATATATATATATATATATATATATATATATATATATATATATATATATATATATATATATATATATATATATATATATATGTATTTCGGCACACCCCTTTTTTTGTTCCACCATCAGATTTTTGTAACTGCATGAAATGAAACAAGCTTTGACAGAAAAAGTAATGATATTATTGTCTTCCTTTAGAGGCCCCTCAAAATTTGTTTTGACGATTATCTATATTCATATCGATATTAATATTTCGGCACGCCCCTCTTTTTGTTCCACCATCAGATTTTTGTAACTGCATGAAATGAAACAAGCTTTGACATATATAGTAATGATATTATTGTCTTCTTAAAGAGGCCCCTCAAAATTCGTTTTGATGCTTATGGTAATTAAACAGTTCATGTTCATCCGACTTTTTATTATTCCTACTGCACTTCATTAGAACATAGATTGTGGATTGATGCGCAGATCCCAGGAGAACTAGAGCTGTACAGAACAATTAATATTATCGATGGATAAAAATGATATTTAATTGATATTATAATAAATTGTTTATTTAAAATATCTTCAAATTTTTTGAGTTTTTAGTTTGTTGTGAAATATTAGGTCCTCGGGTCTCCGCATAGTGGCGTACAGGCTTAAGTCGTACTTCTGTTTACTCCCGTAGAAAATCACAGAACCATCCGATTGACATGCTGTTAGCAATTTCAGAATCAGCTAAAATCTACAAGATATGAATATGTAGACGAAACTGATCTGGCCTTTTGGATCATTTTAAAGTAGGGTGCTCTGTAATTTTAATGCACTCTATGGATCCTCCGGAACTCACGAATGGTACACGTTGTGTCGTCACTAAACTACGTGGCAATGTCAACGAAGTGGAGCTACTGTGGGACAGTCGAACAGGAAAACCTGAATGATAATAATCAATGGATAAAAATGATATCATATATTGTTTAAAATACATTCATGCTATCTGTCTTTTACCATATGTTACCAGTGACGCCCGTTGAAGACGGGCACCTTTACTAATATATATATATATATATATATATATATATATATATATATATATATATATATATATATATATATATATATATATATATATGTCTTACAGCTTGGTTTCTGTCAGCCCAGGTTGTAACCTGCTACTCGGTAACCATGTAAACCGCTAGTGTGCTTTTCATTCTTGGGTCGTCGGTGACTAAACCGGCAACCCCGCCCGGGAAACCGGGCAAGGAGCAGGTGTGTGGACACCCAGCAGGATTAAAAATAAGACCTGTCAAATGGCGGAGGAGCTCATGGAAGAGCCAACGGCTATTTACACTTCCTCCTAGGGTTACAGGTTGGTGGTAAGCAAGGGCATGCTCACCGTAAAAATGTATATAGGCTCCATTAACTTCATCATGGCAGGACAACTTCAACATGGGCAGCAACCAGCCTGTAGGTTGCCATGGGCGGTACCGGCTTACGTCAAAAAGAATGGTGCAAACCCTTAAGCAAGATTGTGAAGGCCTGTCCTTCCCTATGATGGTTCTCACGGACCCGATGTGCATTCAAGCTTGAGAGTTGGGAGTTGAAACATTGATTCAATGGTGGGAAGAAGTATGGAGGTAGCAATGGAACTGAGAAAGAGAAAAGTGGGTGTGTGTTGTGTGCAACAAACAAGATGGAAAGGAGGCGGAGCAAGATTCGTTGTGCGATGGGGGTCAGGTATAAGTTTTTGTGGTCAGCTGGTGATGGAGCTGCAGGAGTGGGAGTTTTGATAAAAGAGGAACTGGGTGGTAATATTATTGATTTAAAAAGTATTAGTGACAGGATTCTAGTGGTGGTAATGGTATATGGTAAGCAATTATTTTGTGTGATAAGTGGATATGCGCCACAGGTGGGACGAGAGGAAGTTGAAAAAGAAAAGTTTTATGAAAATCTGATAGCAGAAGTGGAGAGCACGGGGCAAAACAATTTTTTATTGTCACTGGTGACTTCAACGGTCATGTGGGTAAAGATGCGGATGGCTATGAAGGTGTTCATGGCGGTTTTAGTATTTGTAGGAGAAATGATGAAGGAAGAAGTTTATTAGAATTGTGCTTGGAGGCGGATCTGGTTGTCATGAACAGTTGGTTCAAGAATGAGAAAAAGGCAACATTTAGGTCCAGTGAGCAAAAACAGAGATCATTTTATGTTAGTAGGAAAAAGTTGGAGATAGAAAATTCGTAATGTGAAAGTTATTCCTGCTGAACTCTAGCACAGCTTGGTGGTAATGGATGTGGACAAAGTAGATGAGGTGAAGAAAAAGAAACAGCAACAGAGTAAGCATACAAAGACCTGGAAGCTGAAAGATGGAGAAGAAAAAGAAAACTTGCTGAAAGGATGGATATTCTCTGGAAGGAAAAGGAAGAAGACGGAGATATCTGGACAAAGTACAGGAATTGTGCTCAACAAGCAGCAAATGAGGTTTTTTGTGTTAGTAAAGGAAAACCACGTCATGGTGAAACCTGGTCGTGGAACAAAGAGGTGAAGGTGGCCATTGAAAGAAAGAAAGAAAGCTTCAAGAAGATTCAGAAAGATGAATATACAGAAGATGGCTTCTGTCATCATGGCTTCTGCCATCTTCAAGAAGATGAAGATGCAGAAGATGCAGAAAATAAGAAGAAGGCGAAGAAGGTGGTGGCAGAAGCCATGAAGAAAGAAGCTGAAAAAGAGCTGGAACAGTTGCAGATAAACAGACAAGGAATTTTTCAGAAACTGAAGATAATGAAGAGGGAATCTCGTGACATAACTGAAAGCAACTGTATTAAGGATAAAAATGTGAGGATTTTCTTTGTTGATGAAGATAGAAGAAGATTCTTGAAGGAGCATATGGAATCCATCATGAATCAGGAAAATCAGTGGGATGGTTTCGTGGAAGCTGAAAGAACGGAGGGCCTAGTGAAAGAAATCTCAAAGGAAGAAATAAAGAAAGTTTTGGAAAGTATGTAGAATGGAAAAGCAGGTGGTCCATGAAGCATTACGAAGGAGCATTTTGCATCGTCTCCTCATGGATTAGAAGTATTACATCAGGTTGCAAATGAGATAATGCAAGGTAAGAGCATGCCAGAGGATTGGAAGCAAAGCACCTTGGTACCCATCTACAAAGGTAAAGGGAGTGTCATGGAATGTGGATCGTACTGTGGAGTGAAACTACTGGAACATGGAATGAAACTTGTGGAAGGAGTGTTAGAGAAACAGCTCATGGAGGTGGTGAAGATTGATGAGATGCAATATGGTTTCATGCCAGGAAAAGGTACGGTTGATGCGATCTTCATAGTCAGGCGCATTCAGGAGTGCAATCAAGAAAAGAAAAATAAAAAAACAATGTCACACGCAGGGTGACCCGTATCTTGCCAAAAGGTGACCACGTGTGACTTCTTTAAGGTCACACTGAGGTGAACAGAGCTGCAATCCACCAGGAGCGACTCCTTGAGGAATATCTGCCTACGAGAGATTCCGATGAGAATCGTTCTACAGAATAACCATGAAAAATATGTTTTTGCCTCATAACGTCACCAAATTACGTCATAATGTCTCAAGCTTGACATACCTAGAAAGCACTCATCGAGGTGTTCAATTTGAAGTGCTATACGATATGGTTCCTAAAACTTGAAAATTTGACCTTGGGGTCAAATATGTTTGACCTTCGGCGCTAACCATGAAGGTCAAGGTCAATCGCCAGCAAAAATTAATCAGCTGAGCGCCAGACCATGAACTATATTCTCATGAAGTTTGAAGACGATCCGATCAAAATTACTCAAAAAATAAGGGTTTCGTCGACTCCCCTGATTTGCGACAAAGTGACCTTGAACCTTTGACCTTGACCTTCAAAATTTTATGCGCTGAAAGGGACCTCTATAGGCCTCTGATATGCGAAGCTACAAAAATTTCCAATGATAACTGTGCTCTGCAGAATTTTTTATACGTGATTACAGACAAACAAACAAACAAATAAACAAACAAAAAAAAACAAAACATACAAGCTGACTAACATATCTTGCAAAAACTTTGTTTTGGCAAGATAATAAATTATTCATGTGCTTTGTGGACCTGGAAAAGGCGTTTGACAGAGTCCCCAGGAAAGTCATCGAATGGGCGCAACCCAAAAGAAATGTTCCTGAGGCTTTGGTGGAGGTTGTAATGAAACTTTATGAGGATGCGACGACACGAGTTCAAGTTAGTAGTGGTTTCTCTGAAAAATTCAATGTGGCCGTGGGTGTTCATCAGGGATCGGTGCTTTCGCCGCTCTTGTTTGTGACAGTACTCGATGTATTGTCAGAGTCAGAAAGAAAAGGTGTGTTGTTTGAATTACTTTATGCGGATGATTTAGTCTTGATTGCAGAATCAATGGAGGAGTTGGAATCACAGTTCAACAAATGGAAGAGGGCATTTGAAGGCAAAGGTTTGAAAATCAACATGTTTGAAAATCAAAACGAAAATTATGGAATGTGGTGAAGAAACAGGGGTTATTGAATTGGCCAAGAAAGATTCATGTGGAGTTTGTGGTAAAAGAGTGGTAAGTAATGCCATCAGATGTAGTTCTTGTCACAAATGGATTCATGGTAGATGTACAAATGTGAAAAGAGTGACACAAAGAATGGATGGTAGTTTTGAGTGCAAAGCCTGCATCGGAAGAAGAATTTTAAGCCACCAGGATCAGGATCCGGATTCGGAGCAAAGATTGAAAGGTCTTGAGAGAGAGTGAGCAGATTTTGTTATCTAGGTGACACCATCAACAGTAGTGGAGGCAGCGAGCTTGCAGTTACAAGAAGAACGAGATTTTGTTTGATGAAGTTCAACGAGCTTGTATTAGTGTTATGTGGTAAAAAATAAAAAAAGACTGCCTTTGAAGTTGAAAGGGAAGATCTATACCACCTGTGTGAGAGCAGTAATGGTTTATGGGTCAGAGGCATGGACTGTGAGATCGGTAGAAGAAGGTCTCTTGAGAAGAACAGAAAGAGCAATGATTAGAAAGATGTGTGGAGTGCAGTTGGTAGACAGAAAGAACATGAAGGAGTTCATGGAAAGGATTGGTCTGAAAGATACAATAGTGGAGGTGGTAAGGAGGAGTGGCTTGATATGGTTGGGTTATTTGCTAAGAAAGAGAGATGATGAGGGAGTTAAGAGAGTATGGAATTTGGAAGTGGAGGGGAAAAGGGGAAGAGGAAGGCCAAAGTTGAGTTGGAAGGAGTTGGTTATGAAAGCAAGTCAGAAATTGGGATTGGGAGTGGAAGACACAGAAGATAGAAGAAAGTGGAGAGCTGGAGTTATGTCATGGAAGGAGTGAAAGTCAACAACCCCCGTAAAGGGGATAATACTGACTTAAATAAATGATGATGAAATGATGATATATATATTTATTTATTTATTACATAAACGACCAAACTAAATAATAGTGCACAAATCTGGAAAAGACAGAGTGCATTGTACATCATAATGGAGACTGAACAGGTAGCTGCACCTACAACACCGACGATATGCTCAGGTTGTCAAAACAGTGGTGGTTTCCCTCTGGGGCAGTGGATGTCCAAGGTGTGATACCAAATTTGTGCCTGCACGAAGGTGGGGGACTGTTTAAACGCATGTGTCTGTCTTTTGAACAAGTGTTGAGCTCCCATGTCCCCAACATGATGTTGGGCAAGAGCTCTCTGTCATCATAGATGAGATCCTTTGGATATAACATCACCTCCAAATGGTGGATCCCTTCCTCTTTCTTCAGCTCACCACATGCCTTTCCGGCAAGATCCTTTACATGCACCAGGAAGAGACCCCCAAGGGTGATGTCTCCGATGTGAATGGAATGAGTGGAAGCATTTCGTTAATATCCAGCAGCAGAGCTTTCTCGAGGCAGACACAAGTGATGATGGCTCTGAACAGTCTTGTTTTTTGATGTGTCGTCCATTATGGTAAAGCTATGAAAACCTCCTAGCAGACTCTTCCACAGCATCTTTCATGTGTGTGTGCGTGCGTGCGTGCGTACGTGCGTGCGTGCATGTACACGCACGCACACAACACACACACAACCTGCACCCTATTTATTAGAATTGGTGCCAACTGGTGACATTTCAAAACAATAAACACAATGAACTATAAATTTTAAACCCACCCCAAAAAACACTGCAATTCCTTCAACTTCATCTTGTATAAGACATACAAATTGGGGTTGCACATTTTTTGGATCATCAGAATCGTCAATTATATACTTTTTTCATTTTTTATCTTCCTATTTATTGTTTGTTTATTTTTCACTAACAGAATTCTTTATGTCGGCTTTTTTCTCACCCTTTGGTTTGAGAAGCAAATATGTGGTTTGTAATCTAACATTCTTTATTATTCACATTTTATGAGTGGCCTGAAAACCATCCAATCATGTTCCATTACTGTCAGAACATGACATTTGGGATGCTATGCAAGCACCCACAAGCTGCATTTGATCTTGTTTTCTTGGACCCCACAACTCTTCAAATTTTACCGCTGTTTAAGGTCAACCCTTGCATATTAAGAATGGTGACCTTTTCTCCCCATGTATGGCTGCAGCTGGAAGTGATGGCGGAGCCACAAGTGTGGCGAGATGCTGCCACCCAAGTTTTCTTTGCTCTCGGTTTAGGATTCGGGGGTGTCATTGCCTTTTCGAGCTACAACAAACGCGATAACAACTGCCACTTCGACGCCCTGCTGGTGTCCTTTATCAACTTCCTCACATCTGTCCTGGCAACTCTCGTGGTCTTTGCTGTGCTCGGATTTAAGGCCAATATAATCAACAATCAGTGTATTGCCACGTGAGTGTGATTTCGCCACTAAAAGTATCAACAAGAAGGAAAGTGCTGACTTTACTAAGTGTTGGAACCAATAGTAACTCACCAATTATTTTGGTCTGGGTCGCATGAATTTTGAACATTTGGGGCACGGGTGAACAGACGAGAACAGTTATTCCTGAATCGACAACGACAAACAAACTATTGATGAATGTCTCTGAACCATCTGACTTTATTGAAAGTTCCAGTCCAGAAACATCCACTTCATAGATATGTTCATTAATTTAGACAAAATATTCGGTGTTAAATTAATCTATCTTTTTCCTTCTTTCATTGCGCAATGGATTAGGAACACAGACCAAATCCAGAAACTCCTGGAATCTGGTGAGGTTAGTGCTGACCTCATTCCTCGCCACATTAACCTGACCTCGGTGTCTGCATCTGATTACCAGCAGATGTATGATATTCTGCGCTCAGTGCATGAGGAGACGTTTGGTGCACTGGGCTTGCATCCCTGCGTCCTGGAAGATGAACTCAACAAGGTAAGCAGATAGTAATGAATCCTCAATAAACTTTTATCAGGTGCCTATGCTGCCATTTGTTTTTGCTGCTTCGGTTTTTTTGTTTGTTTGTTTGTTTTTTTGTGTGTTGCACCAATCCTCTGCTTTCATAACTTTTACAGGCAAGTGAAAATTGCAAATTAATTAGGATATAGTGGATCCTCTATTGAAAGACTCCATTGAATGAGCTACCACCTCTCATTTCTGACCACTTAATTAATGCACAGGTGTTTCCTTTGAGAGCCACATGAAAAGACCTATCACTTGTAATGCATTACAAACAACCATGAAATCTGGTTAATGTATCACCAGTAACTACAAAATTTGCTCACAATTTCATAATGGAAGATTTTTTTTTTTTTTTTGTATACCTTGGTCGAGGCTCGTATGAGAGCTAACACACAACTCACAGCAAGGAGGCATGAGACAAGAGGGGTGGGAGTGGAAGGGACAAAACAGTGGGGAACAGACACATTAGGTGAACTGTGGAAGAGAGAGGGATGGGGATGGGACGGGGAACATGGCGAAGAGAAGATGGACATTTCAGGGACTTTCAGGAAGAAAAGCAGGAGAAATGAAGGAAGTGGGCTTGGGTGGATTATCGGGAGTAGAAAAGATCGAGGATTTGGATGGGGGAAGATAAGAGGTGGTGGTGAACAGCTGTTTTGAAAGCCTGAAGGGAAGAATGGGAAAGAATAGAGTGATGAAGTTTATTCCAAAGGCGGGAAAAAAGAGGAATGAAAGAGTGAATATGAGCAGTGATTCGTGATTTTGGTAGTTTTACCAGAAGGGGGTTGTTGGCGGACCTTGAGCGCCCTGTGGAAATGTGGTGGGGACAAATCGCAGAGAGAGCAGGGGGGGCAAGGCTGGAGAGGAGTCGGTAGAAGACAGAAAGACCACCGACCAACCTGCGGTGATTGAGTGAGAGGCCCAAAGACTCAGCTTCATTGCGGGAGATGCCGATGATCTTAAATGCCCTGGTTTCGACAGCGTGAAGCCGAGAAAGGTGGGAGGCAGGAGCACCAGCCCAGAGGGGAGAGCAGTACTCCATCAGGCTACGGACAAAAGCTTTGTAAGTGGTCAGGAGCTCAAGAGGGCCGAGGAAGGACTTAGCACGACGGAGGATTCCCAGTCGGCGACTGGCTTTTGAGGCGAGGTTGGAAATGTGACTTTCCCAGGAAAGGTCATGGCAGATAGTGAGACCTAGAAGCTTGAAAGAAAAGACTTCTTCCAGAGGATTGTTGAGAAAGTGGATGGGGGGGTTTTGTAAACAGTCCTTTCGAAGAGACATAGTGAGAGTGTGAGATTTGTCTGGATTGAAAGACATGTTCCACGTGTTGGACCAGTTTGTGGTCCCCCCAAAACTACTCCTTTTAACTGCATAAATAAATAAACTCATAAAGAGGAAAAATCAGATTAACGTTTTTTTTTGTAAATGAATCTGCTGAAGTTGACTGCCTGAACTTTTACTACTCCATGCATAGCAGCAAGTAAGGTATTTCTAGAAAATGATCATAATCTGAAGTTTGTTGAGCATTTGAATCCCACAAGTTCTCACATTAAGCCAATAATATTCCATTTTTAATTATCCCATTATTAAAAAGGTAGACGTAATAATAACATTCTTAATTGTGAGAGTCAACATCCCTCTGGCTGTTGTCAGAGAGCTGCCTCAGCGCTGGCAGTTCACTCATGCAGATTGATTGGGACTGCATGCAGCCATCTCTATTCAGAAATTGTCTACTATATCTACTGCCCCTGATATTAACTCAGCCTGGATATTCTTCCACAGAAACCTGCTCTCTCTTGTGTACTGATTCATACCATCTCATCATCAATTATCCTACCCTTCTTCCTGCCCATGGTACATTGAATCCTGTAGTGAGGCAGTTGCTCTGAAACAATTTAGCTTCTCTTCCTGGAAAGCAAACCTGACCAAAGGCAATCTCAGCTCATTCCACAAAACTCACAAGTGTTTGTTCACTCTTAGGAATCCTACCTCAAGATTGAACTTTTAAATTTGTCTCCCTCCTCTAAAACTTGGAGATGCCTTGTGAAGCATGTCTCCGGAGTGTGATCCTTCTCCATCCTTTCCCTCACTTCAAATGTCACCACAGCTGACTCTGCTCCTGAGAAGGCCAAATGCCTCAATTCTGTGTTTGCTTTCATATTTTGTGACCCCAACCCCTCACCGCCCGACACAGTTGCTCTGGGACTCTGTGTTTTTTGCACCTGAGAAAGTGGAGAAGTTTATGGAAATCGTCAAATGATTCTGTAACTGGACCAGATGGTGTCAGCTTACGTGTCCTAAAAAACCTGTTCTGCTGCTCTTGCATATCCTCTTTCTGCTCTTTTCACCCTATAATTTGCCCTATGTCATCCATTTGCTTGCAAATCAGCCAATATCACTCCATTGCCTAATAACAGTGCAAAAACCGATCCACTTCGCTATAAATCTATTAGCTTACTTCCAATCATCAACAAGGTGTGAGATCCATCATCCTAGTTTATATGAATTCCTTCCTTTTCTCAAACGGCCTCATCTCAGATTCCCAATTTGGATTCAGACTAGGTCACTCTACCTTGCACATGCCGCTCCTACTCTCCCAATAATTGATGGAGGCCCATACATCTCTTTGCTGATGATTCCACTCTCTGCCATTACATCCCTCATCCTTCTGACAGACAGGCAGCAGCCTCTTCCCTCTCCCCATACCACTCTTAGTCCTGATCTCTCTTGCACAAGCCACATTTCAAAGTTAGCCTCCAGGGTCAAATGCTAAATGGGCATCCTCCATCATGCAAAGTTCTTCCTTGGCACACCTGAACTCAAATTCACATACAAGGCTTTCATCCGCAGCTTGATGGAGTACTGCTCTCCTCTCTGGGCTGGCTGCCCAGCTTCACACCTTGCTCAGCCTGATGCCATGAAAACGAAGGCTTTCAAGATCAATGGAATCTCTCATGATGAAGCTGAGTCTATGGGCCTATCACTTCACCATCGCCGACAGTTCAGTGTTTTCTTTGTCTTCTTCTGCATTATTTCTGATCTTGCACCCTCTGCCTTATCTGTGCTGTCTCCCCATGTATCTGCAGAATGCAGGTGGTCCACCAGAAACCCCTCCAAGTAAAACTGCCTAAATACAAAATCACTCCTCACCGCCACTCATTTGTTCCTCTTCTTTCCTGCCTGTGGAACCACCTTCCACATTCTCTTTTATCTCATTCTCCCCTCCAAGTCTTCAGGACATCTCTTCGCCACCATCTCAGATGTAGAGACTAACTCTAACCTCCATCGAAAACCATAATATATTCTACCCCCGTTAGTCCCCCACCCTCACCACCCCCAAGCCCAACTCCTACCAAATTTCCAGTTTTCTCTTCAAAGAGTTTGCTTCTGTTTCCATCTTGCCCACCCTATGCATCTCCCCTACCTCTCCACACACATTATTTGTCCAAATCTCCCTCTATTTTGTCCTTCAACCCTGCTGTTGGTGTTTCCCCCTCTATCCACTGTTCCTTTTGTTCTGTTGCATCCTGATCCGTTCAGTGTTCTCACTCTTCCACGAGCCTTGACAATGTATATAAATAAAATAAAAGCATCTACCCAAGCTTTAACTCGAATGGACAAAACGAAAGTGTTTTTTTTTTTTTTAGGAATACAATACTCACAGTGCTTTTTGGTTTCTGTGATGTCAAATACCTATTTTATCCATGCTCAGTCCACTCGTTGTGTTCCAGCTCATGGATTATCTTTACCCTATCAGAAGATTAATGCTGTTCCTGTGCTTTCTTCTTTCACTTACTGAACTTCTTCTCACTGATTTTTCAACACCACCACACTCCTTCACTGTTATGCTTGCACTGATCCTGAAAAACATTTGGCTCTGATCCTCTTCTTTTTTCCCCCTTTGCCACTTTCATTCTTTAACCAATACCCCTTATTTCCCCATAGGCAACACCCATTCATTCTCACTATAATCCCACTCTGACCGTGTTTTTTCCATCACAATGGCAATCCTATCACTTGTGCATCATTGCACTCTTATTTTTCCCTGATATTCCGACATTTCACACCCTTCATTCTGGGCTGAAATATGACGGAATATCAGGGAAAATGCCTTTATTCCTAATTGTCTTTCCTTGTATCATCTCTCCATTTTACTTAGCTCATTTGCAAAACCACCTATGCATATGAAGCTCAACCTAACTCAGACAATGTGCTGTAAGAATATATATTTTCAAGTCATAAATATTAAAGCTTAATGCTTGTCGTGTATGAGTGTTTTATTGGTACTTTGCTTCAACATTTGTAATTTGTGATTGAAAAATTATCAGTTTTCATTTCTAATTTATTTATTTTTAGTTTGTTCATGAGATGCGTACAAAAATGTCTTCGTGAAATTAAGTCCCTATGTTTTGTAACACTCATTTAAACTCATTATCACACTGTGCCTGGTGTTGGCTTAATGGTTAGTGCGGTGGGCTTGGAATCCTCGGATCCTAAGTTCAAATCCCACTCAGATGTTGAATTAATACCAGGTAGTGTTGACTCTGCCTGTCATCCTTCTGAGGTTGGCAAAATGAGTGTCAGCTTGATGGTATCCTGTGTTGGAGTGGTTACCCATCCAGGATTGTGCCCAATCGCCAAGGAGACCGCTTTGGCAACACTAATGCTCTGCATAGAGTATGGACCCAATTGATGGATGGATTGCAACACTCATTTCATTCATATGTTTACAAGTGTGCTTGCTGCAATTTTTTCACCTATTTTACATTCACTCACTCACTCATGCTCGGAGATTTCCAAAAGCTCACACATTAGTTAAAGGACTTCCGGGAGTTTCGAAAGGAACGGGGGTGTCCTGGTGGTGATAATGCCGGGCCAGCGTCCCAGTGGAAAAAGCATCAATATTTGGTTTCTCCCCTCTGGAACCTATGCCGCTCTCTGAAAAATGAACATTTCACTATCGGACTGTCAGTAAAGAAAAAAAATGGAAAAAGAACCTGACAGGCTCATGAATGACGTTCAAGGTAGGTGGTAATCTGCTTGCCTCATCTGGTCTTGGTTGTTTTTAGTGATGCCACACATTGTGGTTTGAGTCTTAATGCCCTCGTGTCATTTTAGGATGGGCATTAACATGCAGCCAATAAATAGCAACACTGCACAATGTTCTCCAACTGAAAAGGAAGTGATATTGAGTGCATTACATCAGTAATTTTATGTTCATATGTTGAAGTAGAATTCACTCTTATGTTACAGTAATGAAGCTGTCATTGCATTTTTTTGAAAACAAGATGTATTTAAGCTCATGGGAAGAGTGAGGTGAGGAAGGGCACAAAACCAACATACTGACTGGGACAATAGATCCAGCAGAAGCAATAAACAAACAGGAAAACAGGAGAGACGCGAGGGGAGGAAACACAGTCGCCTGAAAGGGAGATTGCTGGCTTGGCTTGGGTAGGGTAAGATATGGTAAAAAGAATTAAAGGTAGGGATTGGGGATAACATGAGATGGTGATTTACTTTCAACTTCAGCCTTGGGAGGAAGAGTGAGAAAGAGATTGGTTGGTTCATTTGAGGTTCCTTCCAGGGTGACAGGGTGAGACTGTAACATTTACTAAGATTGAAAGACATGTTCCATTTGTCAGAGAGAGAGAGAGAGAGAGTGATGAAGAATGCTGTATGCTTGTTAGTGAGATGTGGATGAACCTTGAGACAATGTGGAGTCATCTGCAAAAAGGACAAGAGGGTTATCAAGGAATTGGAGAGGTCGTTTATGTAGATGAAGAACAAGACTGGGGCAATTACGTTGCTGTAGGGAAACCCCATCTCCTATTTTTTTCCAAAGTTCGTTATTTTTTGTTTGTTTGTTTGTTTAAACGGAGAAATTCTCCATTGATAGTCACGTTTTGAGTGTGAGAGTGGAGGAAGTTAGGAAGCCATGTATCTATGTGGCCCTGTACACCACAGCCAGGACAGACAGCCTGACTTCATCAAATGCTTGAGAGATGTCCAGTAAAGCAGCTCTGACCTCTTGTTTGAGATTTTATGGTTCTTGTCCATTGCTGACAAGAGCAGCAGCATATCCATATACTTAAAAATTACATCTGACAGATGTGCCCCATTGGAATTGTTACATTTGTGAGTCAGCGTATTGTTCATTATTGCATACAATGTGTCTTGAGCAATAATGTGGATGGTTGCAATGATATTCGTTACATCGGAGAAGCAATGCATAAGTGATAATGATGAGTCAAGGCTAAGAAGGAAAGTTTAAGGAAATAACAATGGTTCATCCACATTTTGTATGTTAATGATGGCAAAGGACAAATGGTGACAAGATGTATTGAGACATTTCTTAAATGATAAGATTGAATTATAATATTTATTAATAAAACCCTCATCAATTTGCCCAAAGTAAGATTGTACAATGTGTTAGATCACTGTTTCTGCAGATTTTATAATGATGCTTAACTCGCATTCATTTTTGTATTTTCAGGTTTGGTTGAATGATGTACTTTGTAGCACTGTCAGACAGTCTTCTGTGCCATGGCACCAGAATGTTGAACAATTTTGTTCGGGAGTGCCATATACAGTACATATTTCACAAACAAACTTCGAAAAACTTCTACCACTGGAAGATGTATTTTCCCATTCTCTCACTTACTTCCCAATATCTTGCCTTTAATACCCTTCCCCTTTCTTCAATCAATTTCCATACCACCCACCCCCAATCCCCCACTCCAGCCCCAAAGAATTGGTGGGGGGGGGGGAGCAGACCAAAATAAAATTAAGAAAAAAACAATATAGATTGGAAAATAATATTAATCAAAATGTAGTTTTCATCATAACATTCAATATACCCTTTTGTTTCTTTCATCTCCAGGCAGTTCAGGGAACAGGACTTGCCTTCATTGCCTTCACTGAGGCCATAACACACTTTCCAGCGTCCCCCTTCTGGTCCATCATGTTTTTCTTGATGCTCATAAACTTGGGATTAGGAAGTATGTTCGGCACTATGGAGGGAATCGTCACTTCTGTCACAGACACCTTCAAGATTCGCAAAGAGTTTGTCACAAGTAAGTTGATCATACCTTACTGTGCAGAAATATCGAGTAAATGATGAAGTAACTTCAGATGGTATATTCTACTTTGGAGAACCACATTGTCTGAATTGTTTGACAATCTGATTTTTTTTTTTAATGTTGCTGCAGTGAGTGAATTCCTATTTATATCTGAACCTGTTTTGTTTTGGACGTTTTATCTTTCACTTTCTACATTAGCTAATGTTGTTTAGAAATGAGGATGACATCAATGCATCTGCACTTTCTCTTCATTCGTATGCAGCCCAAGGTTGTGGGGTAGCATCGTTGGCTGAGGGCATGGCTGTGCCGCTGATGCAATGCCCTCTACTGGTTAGGACAGGAATTTGGAATTTGGCCAAAGTACCGGTGATAGCTCGCCTACTCTTCACAAAAGGATACCATTGGATCTTTAACGTCCACCAACGAATGCTTGCAGAATGGACGTTTAATGTCCATCCAAGGGACAGCACACAAACTGATGAATCACACTGCCTGTGAAATAACCGGGAAGGCAGTTTCTAGCTGGGTCAGTATTCAAACCCATACTTGTGAGCTTAGAGGTGAGTGTGCGTACCTCAAGGCCATCCTGTTAGCCCACATCCCTCAGATCCCTCAAACCCCTTACCCCCGGTTGTGCTAATGCACCCATCTTCTGAAAAGGTTAGGTTATTGTGTGCCAATATCCTCAGTATATTCCCTGTTTCGGGCTAATCAGCACTTACATATTTGTATTCAGAGGAAGTACTGACATTTTGATTTTATTAAATTGCCACGAGATGTGATGATCCCTTAATCGATCGATCGATCGATCCACAGTGGCAGGTGAGATTATTTGAACTGTGACCTAATTCAGCAAACCAAATGCACCATGGCCCATGGCAATTTTGGGTCACCCCACGAGAAACTGCGTGAAGGGTCCTCTTTTCTACAAGCAGCCTGTGTTTTCTGCGATGCTATCATCTGGAAGTAACCAGGAAATTCTCACACCACGGTGATCATTCTATACAGGTCAATGGTTAGCTAGCCCAACATAATAACCTGTTTCCCTTTTACATACAAATTTTTTTTTTAGAATACATCGTTTACTTCCACGAACATTATATCCATTACATAAATATAACCAGTACGTCCTGTATCTAATTCTCGGTGTACCTTTGCTAACCCTTTGCTATACCTGCAAACCACCCAACACAATTTGTGACATCTTTTGATGAAATATGGTTGTATGGCATAAATGCCAGCAGAATAACATGGACTAGGACAATCCAGTACCATCTCAGATTCATAAATTAACTTTTCACTTAAAAGGAAACCCACAGTTGTTCAGGTTCCCATAAAACAAGTAAAATTGTGGAATTGCATGCCGATAATCATGACGCATCCACAATTGCCATGTTTCACTTGCTTATTTCACCATTTGGTACCACAAACCACAATGTATTTGCCTCATCCTCTCTGCATGTGCTCCGCAGTGGGTAGCTGTCTCATCGCCTTAATGCTGGGCCTCCTGTTTGTGCAGCGGTCGGGTAATTACTTTGTCACCATGTTTGACGACTACTCGGCCACTCTACCCCTCATTATCATCGTCATTTTGGAGAACATTGCTGTTTCCTGGGTGTATGGCACACAAAAGTAAGTCTCCACTTTATAGTGTGACATATTTTTGCCGATAACGTTAGTTCGTTTTTGGAGATATGCATCCACGGATTCCATGCTGAGCAATTTATCCTTCGAATGAGTCAAATTTGCCACATGAAACATGTTACCTAGTCGATTATACTCATCAAAAGGCTTCATGTTTGAACACAGTCACTTTGAAGTCTTAACCACAATGGTGTGTCTGATAAAAATTTGAGATGCCATTTGGCATTCCACTATTATCAGATGTCATGGTAACCTTTCTTGGTGTGATTAAGAATGTGTCTGTTTTTCAAAGCATAACAGACAACCACAAACATGAATGCAGGCTTCAATATTGTGAATGTACAGGGGAAATATGTTACTTTTGAAAATAAGTAACACAATGTGCATCTCAGGTTCATGGATGACCTCAAAGATATGATTGGATATTACCCACCGACGATTTACAAGTACATGTGGACTTACATCTCACCAATTGTGATGATAGCCATGCTCTTGGCTAGCATCGTACAGATGAGCCTAACACCACCAAGCTATAGCGCGTGGATCAAGGAAACGGTGAGAAATGTCTTTACTGAGGTATTTACATGATAGACTGTGTATAAGAATGTTGAACACTGAAATAGTTTGAGAGACTGTGATGATATGGACCCTGAGGAAAGAGGGTAAGATAAAAATAAATTGTTTTATCGACGGATCTGACTAATGTTAACCATCGTGCCAGGAGCTTTTGCTACCCCTGAAGATCGTAAAGCTTTCCAAATTCACATCGGTTCAACTAACTGGCGTTTGCCATTTACAAAACCCAAATGATCACTCCAATCCCTGGTCGAACTTGGCAGTGCAAGCCACAGGAGGCAAAAAAGGCAGGAAAACGTCTCTTTGAATAGAAAGGTTTATTGTCATGCAATACAACATGGGGATAGACAAGACAACAGCACCCGAACATATCTGGAGCACGAGGACAATGAATAGGGGAGGTGAGGCACCAAAAAACTGAACTTAGGTGTAATAGAAAATAAATAACATATAACCCCTGAATGGCGCCATTTACCAGACTCACACACGAACAATGGGGAACAAGTGAGGGCTTGAGCAAGGCACGTTCTGATCGGGGCTCTCGCACAATTGTGTCGTTGTGTGGGTTGGCACTGTTTGAAGTGCAGCCCAGGGAGCGATGGACTTGTAGAAATTGTGATGAGGGAGGGGAGATGAGGGGCGACCTCTCTTCCACGGAGGGCGAAGCAAAGACAGAGTAAGATGTTGACGTCATCGTGTGAAAAGCTCAATTGCCAGGCGGAGTGCAGCCACAACCCTTGTGAACTCTGTGAACGCCCCCATGCATGGTGAGTCCCTGTTTTTTGGCCATCCGCTGCATGTGGGTGCATGTGGGTGGGACCATCTTCTGGGCTGTCCCACAGGGTGAAACGGCCCTGAACAAAAGTGTTCCACCTTCCTACAAGGCTCCACAGCAGACCTCACCACCATGGCTTGCACGGCCAAACGGATTATAATAGTTGTTCTTGTGAAAGTGCAATGCACATATCGCTGATACAAGAGTAAATCTTACCTACATGATGATGTGGTTCATACTATTTTAACATTACCGAGTTATGGATACACCTCCACCCATTTCCATGTAATAATATACACTTCAGATATCTTTAGGAACTGTAATGATATTTTATTTTCGCCCCGATGAATAATTGGTTTAACAGTGAAGTAGAATAATAAGACGTAATCCATCTTTCCAACAGCAGGTTGGAATTGCGAAAAGCCATCAGAGGTCAGTGTTGCCCCTTTCTCCCAATTATAAACTAAAGTGAGGAAAAATGCCCCTCAGGGGAAACGTAGGAAAAGCTGTCCTCCCACTTTAATTCGCACCTCCTCACCTTCTGGTTAGCCCATCCCGCATTCAGCGGGACCATGGGGTTTTCCAAGTGTGTGTGTGTGTGTGTGTGTGTGTGTGTGTGTGTGTGTGTGTGTGTGTGTGTGTGTGTGTGTGTGTGTGTGTGTGTGTGTGTGTGTGTGTGTGTGTGTGTGTGTGTGTGTGTGTGTGTGTGTGTGTGTGTGTGTGTGTGTGTGTGTGTGTGTGTGTGTGTGTGTGTTTTTTTTCTGTCCAAGCCATAACGTTTTCTTATCGTTTGAGCTTTTGTCATCATTTTTTCAACAAACCTTTATTATGAGAATACGTACAAAATAATTAATTATTGGGTCAAAATGTCAAAGGGGAAGACGTCACAGTGAGTACAAATAGGCCTTATCCCATTTGCATTCAGACAGCAACTTCCTGGGTTTTGGTTGGTACACACATTATTGAACTTCTCGATAACTTTATTCAAACAAAAACATCATCTTGCTCCAATAATAGATTCCTCATGGTCAACCGTCAAACAAATGAAAAAGAAGGAACATTAGAACTGAACATCACAAAATAGTGACTTCAATGGGTCCTTGGACATAACAATGCACAACAGCATAATTCAAAAGTCCAAACTAAAAAAAAAACTGCATGCCACTTCTGCAAACACGCGTGATTTGCCCATTACTGCACAGGCCCGAAACCAATGGCCAACTCGCAATGATTTTAAACAAATTCCCTTTATCCATCAAAACTTGCCACTAATTATGGCTTCACCATCTGGTTATTCATGGGAGATATTAGATTCCTCATTCCCCACATTTGTTCCACTGGAGTCTCAAAATGACATGTTTTCATAATCTTCATTTCTCATCAGCAAAGTGAAGCGAACACGACTCCATGGAAGTGATGTCATCAGAAATGCATGATGAGAAGCTGATAGACAAAGGTTCCGATAGATGGCAATGCAAGGCTGAGTTAACACTCCCGATGTCGACTAACAATGAAGTCTCCTTTTAGGAGAATGAGGCCATCAATGCACACACAAATTCTGGACAGAGCTCACGAGCCCTGGAGCTGCTCCGTAGGAGAACCGAGCACATTCTGGCACTTAAATAATTTTCCTTCCACTCCATATGTTAATTTGGGTCCACAAATTGGTCAAAATTTCTGCCACCAGAGACGTAACAATGTCCTCGGTGGTGCATGTTCATGCATCTCATGGTGATCTCTGCTGATTGTATTAGTGAGTTGATGGTCCTTTGGTGGAATAATCTGGTGTTTCTGATTGTACTTGAAGTGAACTTTATGTGGTCGGCCTCCAACCCTCAAGACACCGGTATCAGCAATGAAAGGTCAGAGAATTAATCTCTTTTAGACTCATTCTTTGACCTCCTTCCCCGAGCTTGGAGACCTCACTCGCGAAGCTTTTCCTTCCTACGTACCTCGCAATGAGGTGTTTAGCATCCATCATCTCCATTATAGAGATCTAATCTCACTGATCACAGAATATTTCAGGCTCTTTCCTGAACTTCGTGGTACTGAGCCAGTTAACAAACCCAACCAACCAGGCTGTGGACTTACTTAAGCATAGTCCATGAGGAGTTTCTGTGGACAAACTTTGTCAGTGATTTTTTTTTTTTTTTTTTTTTTTTTTTTTGTATACCTTGGTCGAGGCTCGTATGAGAGCTAACACACAACTCACAGCAAGGAGGCATGAGACAAGAGGGGCGGGAGTGGAAGGGACAAATCATTGGGGAACAGACACAGGTGAACTGTGGAAGGGAGAGGGATGGGGATGGGACGGGGAACATGGCGAGGAGAAGATGGACATTACAGGGACTTTCAGGAAGGAAAGCAGGAGAATTGAAGGAAGTGGGCTTGGGTGGATTATCGGGGGTAGAAAAGATCGAGGATTTGGATGGGGGAAGATAAGAGGTGGTGGTGAACAGCTGTTTTGAAAGCCTGGAGGGAAGAATGGGAAAGAATAGAGTGAGGAAGTTTATTCCAAAGGCGGGAAAAAAGAGGAATGAAAGAGTGAAGATGAGCAGTGATTCGTGATTTTGGTAGTTTTACCAGAAGGGGGTTGTTGGCGGACCTTGAGCGCCCTGTGGAAATGTGGTTGGGACAAATCGCAGAGAGAGCAGGGGGGGCAAGGCTGGAGAGGAGTCGGTAGAAGACAGAAAGACCACCGACCAACCTGCGGTGATTGAGTGAGAGGCCCAAAGACTCAGCTTCATTGCGGGAGATGCCAATGATCTTAAAAGCCCTGGTTTCGACAGCGTGAAGTCGAGAAAGGTGGGAGGCAGTCGAGAAAGGTGATTCATTGCATTCTTCCATGGCAAGTACTGTGACTTCCATTTTGAACTTTTGGCAAATCAGGCAAAGTAGGATGTGTCGGCCATTCAGACAGTGGTTACCATAGAAATGATGGGCTATTGTAATAGCGATCGTGCTGCTTAAACCTTTCGACAGTTAGTCCTCTCAAACATTGGATGTGTCGGCCATTCAGACAGTGGTTACCATAGAAATGGTGGGCCATTGTAATAGCGATCATGCTGCTTAAACCTTTCGACAGTTAGTCCTCTCAAACACTCATCAGCTGCATTTAACTTACCTGGGACATGATGGACTTGTCCATTCAGTTAATGAATGATCTCCCTTATGTCTGGAGTTTGGTTAGCGTCGAAGATCTGGAATCTGTGTGTTATTTTACATAGCATTTAAAGCACAGCCATGGCCATCTATCCAGCATCGAAAAGCATGTCTGACTCTGCCACAACAATGCTCCATGCTCTCAATAACAGCAAATCAGCCTAAGGCTTAACCTTGGAATTGTCTTCATCCCTTTTGATGCCATCAAACATTTCCTGAGTAGAAAATCAACGTAGACTGCACCATTATTTTGTACCACTCTGATGAACAGGACAAAAGTGTAGCCGCTCTCAGTTCCATCAGACAAAGCATGCAGCTCTGTGTGGACAACTGCCCCAAATTCCGTTGGTATGTGACATCTGCTTCTTCGATAGTATATCAGACAACTTGGACAATGAAGTCAGCCAATCATGAAACAACGCTTCATCTTTAGCTTGCATTGGTTTTTCGCATCCGAGTGCATCTTTTGTCAGCTTGTGGAGCAATATCTTTGGTGGAAGTACAGGTGCCAAACTCCCTTTAGGATCGAACAGTGACATCACTTGACTGAGCAATCCCCTCCTCCTAAATGGTTTATTCTTGACATTTACTTTAAATGAGAGGACATCTTCCTTCACATTCCAGATGACTCCCAATACATGATCGACATGATTGTCTGCAAGATCCAATGCAGTTCTCTGTTCCACTTGCCTCTCTCGCGTGGCAAGTGCGAGTACATTGGAGTCTGTCACCACAGACTTTGCCAATTGAAATCCTCCACACTCCAGTAGTGGGACAATTTGATTGATGATGTCTTGGCAAGTTCAGAAGTCGACGACTGTGAAGATCATCCATGTAGAAGTTTTTTTTTCTGACAGTTCTACACACTTCCTCATTGAAGTCTTCTTGATTGTCCATGCTTGTGTGGTACAAAGCATAATCATTGTTGACAGGAGTGTGAGCCAAACAACCTAACAGTTTTTTGATGCTCAAAAATACTATTCGGATCATGATCCCAATACCACAAGAACCTCACAAGATCCAAATTTTCTTGATGCGCACAAAATCGGTTGAACATTGCCTCAACATCGGCGTGGACAGCCACTTCGTCACTGAGCTGAAAGCACAGCAGAACATCCAACAATGAGCTCAGATGATCCTCTCCGACACTGACATGTTCCTTTGTACTTAGCCACCATGTCCCATACAATATGTACCTTATTCGGCTTGCAGGGATGGATCACATGATGGAAAGGGAGGTAGTTTTATGATTTATACAGGACAATCTCCTCCTTGGGAATCCTACATACATAATCCTCCTTCAGGAAGCTTTCAAATGTCTTTCAGTACTTGTCATGCACCTTCGGATCTGTCTGCAGCTTCTGAATGACACTCATCATCTTTCTCTCTGTGACCATTAGGTTTTCAGAAGACTGGTGAAACTCTTTCATTGGTGTAGGTATATTGTATCTCCCATCACACCAGTATGTCTTATTCTCAAGGAACTCCTTGGTGACCACATCCTCCACAGATGTCAGTTTATGCACAGATGTCCGTGTATATATCCAACTGAGAAGTCGTTGGTGGAAGCTCTGCTAAGCTCATGCCATTTGTTTATGTTAAGGAAAATGCTCAATGCCCTCCTTCAGTAGTTGTCACACTGATGTGTGACTGGTTCCTGTTTCAGCTGAGAGTCATCTTGTTGATTTGCGTGTGTTTCTCTCCATGCGCTGCCGTACAGCTTAAATGGTCTCAGACACAAACACCAACACGCCGTCCTGAACAGCCCTTATTTGTGTTCTGTAATGAACCAGTATCTTTCATCTTTCACACTAATACCTTCATTGTTTTGAAAGCAGGAACACGAGATGCTGAGATTCTTCTCTGAAATGTTCTGTGCACTCTCTCGATGACTTTGTTTCACTGTACGTGTCATAAATAAAGGTGCGCTGCTCGATGTTAAATTGCCCATTATTTTTGATACCTGTAAAAAAAGAAAAACAACAACTTGTGTCATAGGCAAACCAAGGAAATGTGAAATTTATTCCCAACTGTATTGCAAAGAAAATCTCAGCATGATCAAATATTACCTTTTTATGGTCCACTCTATATATACATATACACATCTATCCAATCCATCCATTGGGACTATACTATGTGCAGAGTGTTGGTGCTGCCTAAACAGTCTCCTGGGCTATTGGGCACAATCCTGGATGGGTCACCACTCCAACACAGGATACCAGTAAGCTTGTACTCAATTTGCCATTGATGTGGATTTTTCTCCTTGAACCGCATAGTGATAGTTGTAGAATCCTATTTCCTGGTTCTTGTGGAACCTTCCTGGTTGATTGTGGAATCCTATTTAACTTTTCTCGGGTTTAACGTTTAGCCGCTTCGGTTTTAAAATCCTGTATAAAGTCACAGACACCGATAACCAATGTCCACAGACAAGTCTTTTCTTTTGAGAACAATTTTATTTCTAATTCTATCCACCGTACACTTCCCTCACACTGAACCTCTCCCTCATATATATATATATATATATATATATATATATATATATATATATATATATATATATATATATATATATATATATATATATATTTATATATATATTTTTTTTTTTTTTTTGAGAGTGGAGAGGGTTTTTTGATAGCATATAAGCGAAAGTACAGTTTTATCAGAGACCGTTCACCTTGTACTAGCAAAGAATTAAACAAATGCCCAAAGTGGCAAAGAAAGACAAGATTATCAGTAGGTCTTAGGCCTTAACAATTAAATAAAAGAACCGTAGAGAGTCAAGAAAAAAACAAACACTTTGACCGAGTCAGACTCAAACAAGGGCCACTTGTCAAAAAGAGGAATAATTTCCCCAACACTCCCCCCTTGTTGCCTAAAAAGGCAACACAACTTAAGTTTAACAATTCTGTCACTTGGGAATAAATTTTCTCTTGCGTTCGAGTGTGCCCATCTTCTTGGGTAGTCACATCCCCCTCATTCACATCATAGAGCTCAGTCCCTAAGCCTTTCCTGTCCCGCAAGCCAGGTGGCTTCATGTGGTTGTACAGCTTTGGACCTGGTCAAGGTTCCAGTAGGCCTGTAGGCCGATAGAAGATAAGGCTACCCGTTGGGCTGCACGGCTGATTTTCAACAACCTATATCGGGAACAGAGCAGATAAGATGGGCAAACATGGAATGGCAATTCTTGTGAACATTGAACATACTCATTGCGTTGATTTATGGATTTCCATGTTCAGGGTCTATCTTATAAGAGTCGTAGGACTCCATTTCAAAATCTAAATAGGAAGGTGGTGCTTGGGCCACCATCACCTTTTTAGCAGTATTCCTCTTTAGACAAGAAGCAATCAATGCCGGCATTGTAATTGTTGCACATCTAACAAGCACCACAACAATGATGATCCACAATAATCCAACGGAAATCCAGTGCAACAGGGTAGTTCCCCAGCCTCCAAAATCCCTTCAAACCAGGAATAAAGCCCATCTTTCGTAAAATAATTGTGAAACTTGGCTCCTTCTTGCTTAATCTTGTCAGCTATGTTTGTGATTTTCTCCGAGTTATCAGGGATATAAGTACAACACTCAGAGTTAATTACAGCACACGTTCCTCCTTGAGCCGCGAGGATGAGGTCGAGCGCAACCTGGTTTTGCATTGAAACTGCACGCAGGGCGACGACCTCCGAGTTGATATCAACCATGCCTAGAGCAGTTAAATTTGCCAATAATCCAAGCGAAGCAGCTAACTCTGCCAATCCCACAGACGTTTGTCCTACACCGTAGTGAGGGATTAGAATCATTAAAAACAATTCAGTTGACGTGAAACTCCGTTTACCCCGTTTCAAATGCTCAAAAGGTGACTTAGATAGCAGGCGCATATGCGGCAAAATGAATGACAAGAAACAAGATCCACTCCAATTAACTGGAAGCCATGGGTATGCTCCATTTCCACACTCGAAATAGGTATTATTTAAAGCAACTTATGGTCCCATCGTGTGATTTTCATAAACATAATTACTGCATTCAGAATTTCCTAACCTTCTCTCTCCCCATGCCTCTTGTACCAAACATAGTTCAGGTTTTTCTGTCACCCGTTCAACCATAAAATGTCGAGGCATCTTACTTAAATTAAAATTCGGCCAAAACCAGTTACTGAAATTTCGTTGTCGGAGGCAATTTCCATTTCCATTGGTAACGATGTTGTCGTCAAGGTTATTATCTTGTTTATCCCAGTTCTTTTCTTTTGCCCAGTATCCACACCACTCACTTAAATTGAATGGTATTGCCAACAGAGGTATTCCAGCAACTGCTAAATGAGGTATCTTAGTACAAACCCAGCAATTGGTTTTTTTAAAAGCCTTAGCGTGTTTACGAGAAAGAGCCAGATAAGTGTTTATTCCATGTGGTGAACCCACTCTGCCCGTTAAGCTTCTTTGGTCTCTGGGTCCATGGACTTAGTTTGGTGGGCAGTGTGACAGGCCCATCACCAAAGAACATGCAAATAACGTTGATCACAGATAATACGTATCGGCTTAACAGACCAAGTACACATTGTACAATCTGCATTTAGTAGTACAAATAATCCTGCAATGGAAAGAATCATTAAAGTTATCAGGAAGCAATGTTCTCCTCGGGTTCTTTTTGGCCGTGTTACAGTTTGCAGTGTGTGGCATGGATCCATTTTGCTTTTCCTTTACACTTCACAGCTGTATGGGTAGTTAGCAGTATTAGAAACGGCCAACACCAACGTGCTTGAAGAGAGTTCTTCCTTTTGTAAATCTTCACATAAACAAAGTCTCCTGGTTTGAAGTTGTGATGATCAGACGTGGCTGGTTCTGGCAGGGCTTCACCTGCGCATAAAAAGTTATTATAGCATGATTCAGAGAGACACAGAACATAAGCAACGTGTCGTCCATTTGCTGCACGTTCATGTCTTTTACAGTCAAGGGAGGTGAGTTCGGTAATCTCATTGGTCTTTCCATCAGAATCTCATGCGGAGATAAGCCAGTGTTTCGATTGGTGGTAGATCTCATAGTCATGAGAGCAATTGGCAGAGCATCTGGCCATTTTAATCCAGTTTGTTCACAAATTTTGCCCAGTTTATTCTTTAGAAATCCATTCTGCCTCTCTACTGCCCCCGTAGATTGCGGATGGTACAGCCAGTCAAAATGTTGCTTGATTTGCAATACCCGACACATTTCTTTCACCACTTCGGCTGTGAAATGAGTACCTTGGTCACTGGAGATCCTACAAGGTATTCCAAACCTACAGATGAAATCCTTCATCAACAGTTTAATCACAGTAATGGCATCTGCTTTCCTACAAGGGTAAGCCTCAACCCACTTGGTGAACAAATCGACGATGACTAAAGCAAATTCAAAGCCACAGCATTTTGGTAACTGAACAAAATCCACCTGGATATGAACAAAAGGTCCGAATGGAATTGGATGACCCCCTGGCACCATCTGCACCCCCCTTACTGGGTTATGTTTTTTGCAAATGTGACAGGTCCGACAATACTGTTCTGCAATTGGACTAAACCCTGGGGCAAACCACTTTTTCCCAATTGAAGCACTCATGCCCCCCTTGCTGGTATGCCCGGCCCCATGTGCCAATCGTGCGAGCCAGGGTAACAAAGCTTTTGGTGCCACCACACGACCATCAGATGATCTCCATAATTTGGATTCATTTAAAAATTCACATCCAGTCAATATCCACAAATCTCGTTCTTTAGCACTAACAGCTGTCTTCAAACTATTTACATCATCAATGGTTGGCGTCGCCACCTGTCTCAATACACATTGTGATATCAAAAGAGCTCCGGTGTTGGCAGCAGATTTTACAGCTTTATCTGCCCTTGCATTTCCCCATGAGACATCATCAGATCCTCCGGTGTGGGCATCACATTTAACCACTGCAATTTGGTGAGGCAGAAGTATCGCTTCCAGCAGATTTGCAATCCATGCTCCATTCCTCACCCGCGCACCTGATGATGTTATAAAACCCCTCTCGTGCCAGAGGGTTCCGAATTTGTGTACAGCACCAAAGGCATAGCCGGAATCAGTGTAAATTGTCACTATTTGGCCTTTGCCTAAGTGGCATACACGAGTGAGGGCGAACAGTTCTGCTTGCTACGTGGAGCAGCTCTCAGCCAATCTTCCGCTTTCGATTACTTCGTGATCAGAGCAAACGGCGTAGCCTGTTAATAGGAATCCATCAGGTGCACGTGATGACGAACTGTCGACATATAAAATCAATTCAGAATTTTGGATTGGTGTGTCTCTCAAATCAGGACGGGGTAGACACGTGTGGGCGATTATCTCCTCACAATTGTGAGGATCAACATCTTGTACTCCTGGCAGCAAACTAGCAGGGTTCAGCGGTGCGCATCTTCTAATCGTAATGTTCGTGGGTGCTGTGAGTGAGAGTTCGTATGTCGTTGCTCTTGAAGCCGACAAATGCTGTGTTTTTCTTTTTAACAGTACAGCTGTGACTGCATGTGGTACCATGAGAATCAAAGTGTGTCCCGCAACGAGTGCTTCTGTCGCCTGCACCGCGAGCGAAGTGGTTGCAACTGCCTTTAGACAAGATGGGAATCCTTGCGCTACCGGATCCAATTTAGTACTGTAATATGCAACAGGCCATAATTTATTTCCATGCTTCTGTGTCACCACCGACTGTGCAAACCCCCTACTCTCACTTGCGTACAAATAAAAAGGTTTTTCATAGTTTGGTATACCGAGAGCAGGAGCAGAAGAAAGAGCTTGCTTTAACTTTACAAAAGCCTTGTTTGCATCTTGTGTCCACGCCAGTGGACTGGGTGCGTTCGCCGAACCTATTTCCAGCATGGGGCGCACTAAGGCTGCATAATCTGGAATCCACTGCCTGCAATAGTCGGTCATTCCAAGGAAAGATCTCATCTGTTTAGCAGTAGTTGGCTTGGGCAGTTTTAATATTGCAGCTTTACATTCAGGGGAGATGCATCTTGTATCTCCCTTCAAAATATGCCCCAAATATTTCACCTCTTCTTGGCAAAACTGCAATTTGGCTCTCGATGCTTTGTGTCCCTTTCTGGCTAAAGCTCCCAACAGTGTCAACGTATCTCGCTCGCATGCATCTTTCGATGCTGAACAGATCATCAGGTCGTCAACATATTGAATCAGTGTGGATCCACAGGAAAAAAACTACGACATCCAAGTCGTCTTTCAAAGCTCGAGAAAACAATGTCAGACTTTCACTATACACTTGAGGGAGGATAGACCAAGTGTATTGCCTTCCCTTCTATGTGAACGCAAAAATAAGTTGTGCTTCTTGGGCTATCGGTATACTAAATAAAGCTGAACAAAGATCCACGACACTAAAATAGGTTGTAGTACTTGGGATGCTTGTTAGAATGGTAGTTGGATTTGCAATTACAGGATAAGCTGGAATCACTGTATCATTCACTGCCCTCAAATCCTGTACCAATCTCCACGTCGACTTCCCAGGTTTTCTTACAGGTAAAATCAGTGTATTTCATTGACTAACTATGGGAATAATTATCCCTTGCTTCAATAGCGCTTCCACTACGGGTGCAATCCCTACTTCTGCTTCTCGACGCAAAGGGTATTGCGGTTTCGAGGCAGTTTCTTTTCTGGATCTATAGTGATCTTGACTGGGTGCATGCCTCTAATCCGGCCTACATCGTTGGCATGTGTTGCCCACAGACAAGTCGGGACTTGTTCGAGTAATTCAGGTAATTTTCCTGACCCATTTATTTCCGAGAGATCAGCCATCTCGAACACAGCCTTCAGCGTTCCTTGACATCCTGACCAACAGTATCCATTTGCTCCAATCTTCCAAAGTCCGTTTACTTGGCTCGACTCCATCAAAGTTGCTTGTGATGCTTTCTTCAAAGAGGTTACCATGTAACCGATGTCCGTTTCTTGGTAACCTTTTGCAATCGCTAAAGTAACATGTGGTGTAACACTGGACGGTTGGTTCCACAATTTTAATTGTTCCTGCGTGAGCTGCACCTCCAGGCCAATCCGTTGCTTTCCAATCTAATTTGTTCCCAACACTAGGTCAAAGGTCTGGTGTAATTTCGAGAGTGTTTCACTCGCATAGACATTATCTTTTCCTTTGACGTTGCAATCTGCAATGCAATGTAGTCGAGTCTGTACCCCCTGTCTGTCCATGTGGTGTTGACACCCAGTCGTACACCTCGGGTACGATTCCCTCCAAATGTGACACATATTCCTGCAAATATTTAAATGCTTCAAAATTAATCAGAGTCCATTGATATACAAGATTTTCTGTATTTTCCTGCAATAAATTCATCATAGTTATATGCGATTCGTGAGGTATTTCTAAATATACTCCCTCCGGGGTACATTTCACGGAACAGTTCAGCTTACATAACAGATCTCTTCCCAACAGTTTAATTGGTGTATCAGTTGCCATCAAAAATGCATGGTTTCCAGACAATGATCCAATTTCCAACCATAGCTTCTCTGTCAGTGGGATTGTTTGGGCAACTCCTGACATTCCCACTACTTTTACTTGTTCTCGCGATAACGGGGCATCCGGGAAATCACTTTTTGAGCACAGATTTGGTTTCCCCCATGTCGACTAAGAAAGGAATCTCTCGGCCTTCAATTTTCAAAGTCAATTTCGATTTGTCACATGGTTTCAAAGTCAGAAAGGGTAACTCAGACGAAGTCGCTTCTGTTCTTTGTCATAAAACGAATGGGTTTTGGGGTTGAAATGAACCTTGAGTTGGAGGAGGTAGAAATGAGGGAATGAGGGTGGAGGAGGAGGAGGAGGAGGGAATTCAGTGTGAGGTGCAGTGGGTTGAAATGAGCCAGCTTGCTCAAACTGTGTTCCCCATTGCTCCTACTGTCTATAATATGGATCTTCATCTCTGTATTATGCCTCTCGTCTCTCTTCAACCGGTCCATACGTACTATAAGTTTGACCGTTTCTGCAGTTCCAGCACTCCTTGGCCCAATGACCTGATTTCCCACATGTATGACGGACATCTCCGCACTGGTCTCTGTATTGTGGTCTTTGACGGTTATAGGTTGGCCCTCGGTTTTGTGCATTATATCTCGCATTCCTTCAACTCGTGCATTCACCTTGACCTTGAACCTGAGACAGCCTTAATGATGCTTCATCTGCCTCGTCAGAACGTTGTTTTATCAATGAATTGCAATGCTTTACATACTCCATTAAATCTTTCACCTCCTTCGATTCCCAGCCGATACACACTCGCTTAATTTCATTCTGCAATTTGGCTGTCAAACCATGAAGGAATATATGAGCAAATGGTACACCCTCTTCTTTTAGTCCAGAGTGACATTGATATATACTCCGAATGTGCTCTAAGTACTCCAATGGGTCTTTGGCAGAGCGTTGCCTGCATGTCTGTATTTTCGGCCAATCTGTTTTAAGTGGTACCACCTCTGTGACTGCTTTAATGAGAGTGTTGATATGTTCTTTGAGCTCATCTCTGCTTCCGGGGTCTTCATCTGGCCATGCGGCTGTTTGTTTCCATTGTCGGAGTAATCCCCCCGGTACCATCAGTTTCAATAAAAACTCCATATCCATAAAGGTCGGCTGATGGCATTCCACTACTACCCTTAATTCTGTCTGGAATTTTTTCGGGTTCTCTCGTATTTTCGGCATCTCATTTACGATGGCTCTTAATTCAGAGCCCCACAGTCGATATATCGCTTGTACATCCCTTGCCCCCGGGTAATCTCGCAATGGAAACACAACTATAAGTGCCTCATCATCTTCATCCTTCATGGTCTCCGACGTTATTTTTTTTGATCGAGTTTGCATTTTACCCTTGTTCGCAAAAGAAACTTTCTCTCTGCGTTTTGTTTCAGCTTCCTTTTTAACTACTCACCTGGCTCATCGTCGAGCCTCTCCTTGCCCTGTGACATCATCTCCCTCTGTCTCATCCACTTCTTCGTCCTCGAGCGGTTGTGCTATCGGAACTGGGCCCTCTGGCTATGTATCTGTCTTCGTCTTCATCCTCAAATCTGACAGGCACAGCTCGTTGTCTCTTGGTCTTATTTTCAAGTTGTACCGGCATTTGCTTCGGTAATTGGTCGGGCTGACCCTTCAAGTTTAACAACCGTGCCTTTTCAACTCTGTCACGACATTCCTTAATCCAATTTATATAAACGGCCCAGTTTACATGCTTCTGGGCTTTCTTGTCCCGATTCTTCACCTCCAGTACTTTTCTTAAATTGTCTAAACATTCATGATCAAACGTACCATTCTCAGGAAAAGGTAATCTGCTATTTCTGGTCCAATTGCACCATTTTCCTACGTCTCTCACAGCATCAGGTCCATACTTATCAAACATAATTCTTGCACATGTACCTCTCCTTGGCTTTTGAATACAATTTGTCTCGGTATACACAATTTCATTCTATTTCCCATTTCTATTTCAGGTCAGGTCAGGTATGGGAGCATGTGGCAGAACAGCGCGTCGCTGCGTCCACTTTCCGCCGGTACTCCAGGGGCCTCCGTCTGGCCATCCCCCAGGCAGATGCCAGGCCCATCCCCATCTCCTTGAGATGATGGTCAACCTGTTGCAACCATGAGGCACGTGGTCGGCCCACTGGCCTCCTCCACTCATGAGACTCCCTCGCTGAGAGAATCTGGTGAGCAGGATCAGCGTCAGGAAAACGAGCCACATGTCCATACAGCCGCAACTGACGCTCACGGACTATGCAGGTAACAAATCTCATCCGAGTCTCTCTCAGCAACCGCTCGTTGGACACAAAATCCGACCAGTGATAGCCAAGGATTCTCCGAAGAGACCTGGTACCAAAGGAATTAAGTCTCCATCTCAGATCCTTGTTCAGAGTCAAGTCTCGCACCCATAGAGCAAGACTGGAAGTACCAAGGACCTGAAGACTCGGACTGTCGTCCTCCCGCACAGGTACCGGCAGCGCCACACCCCATGATCCAGTGAATCCATGACTCCCCAGGCCCGACCCAGACGTCTATTGACCTCTGACTCGCAGCCAGCAGAGACAT
>NC_140961.1:111434460-111466960 GCF_056783735.1 Eptatretus burgeri | reverse complement strand
TAGCTTGGCCTGCACCTACCCCTCGCAGTCCGCCTACACAATGGAACAGCAGCCGGAATCCATATCGAATCCTAAGTCTCCCTAACCTACACCAACCTGGTTAGGAGACTCCTACCTACTGGGTACGTTGTTCACACTCGCTCTCCTCATTTGCACAATCATGCCATTCACCCAAACACTTTAGTCATTCATTCCACAGTGTTGCACACCCAGCCCACAACACCATCCACCACCTTTCACGTTCATGTGAAAACAAAAACGCACCAGTCCCTCGGATACCACTTGGTCATCAAATTTAACTGGTACACTTGTTCATCAAACCCCAATTAATTTGTCACTCCGTCCGTCGTCCATTGGCCTCCTCCATACAGTCCTAATTGTTTATTTCCAAAAGTTTAAACCAGACATCAAAATCTCTTCACCAGTCCCATGAACCTCTGCATGGTTCCAACCAGGCATTTCAATCCTCCCTCAAACAAGCCACTCTTTGTCATCCACTTGTTTCAGGTGTGTTTAACGCTCTGCCTGTAATGTCTCCACCACTTTTTTTAATCATCACCCAAATCCACTCGTGCCACTCTTATGCTTTCTGTCATCTCTCAATCTTGCAATCACTTTTGGTACAATTTCCAATCAAAACTTTCACATCCCCATATGGCCTGCTTCTTTGGCTCATTGGAAGGAGAGTGAGGGAACGAATCCCTCATTACCCTTTACATGACCCCGCCGCCTTTCCGCCACAACTCAAGGGGGTCGTGATCTACCCCCTCCTTTTCTCCAAGGTTCGCGGAAGTCAGGTAAACCCCAATCAGTGGAATGGCCACCCCCTCTTCTCCATAACTCCCTAAGGACAGATAAACCCCACTCAGTCAGCCACACACCACTCGTGTGCTCAGAAAGGTCCGCAGATCAAGTGACACTTGCCAGTGCTGCCTGCCACTCATCTGCACTCCACTCCAAAGTTCCTGTGAGGCTAATAGAGAAATTAAAATCTAATTTCTAAAATCCAATCTAAAACTGCTCCTGCATGCAGCACCTCCAACTCTGTAAGAACCCATGTGGAGCTGTCCATTATGGTTTCCGTCCACTGGCTCAAGTTCTGTCCTGGTGGCATTTCTATTTCCCCTTGCACCTCAAACCCATTTCCCATGGCTCCACTCATTCCATGCTCAGGACTCCCACGCACAGCAGGCTGCACACATTCCAAGGTTATGTGTTGACATTCCACACCTTCAACCTTGCCTGTGTACTGACCAACTGCCTCGCACTCCAGGGCTACATTCTCGACCGCCAGGTGAGTACCCACACACACTTCAGCCTCGGCAACATATACCGGTGCTGTAGTCTGGACTGTGGGCTCACAGCATTCGTTCACAGGTACTCCACACACACCTTCAGGGGTCACGCATATGTGCACCCCATCGGACGGAGTCTCTTTCTTAACATAAAATTCAATTTCTACCTTAAGCTCCTCGTCCGCACCATGTATGCATGTGCCCATGTACCTGCTTCGTTCCAGAGTCACCTCTGTCCGGTCACTTCTCTCAAGCAGGTTGCTCATCATCGGTTCGCCATACTCCTCTGGGGCTGTCAGCTCCGCTGGACCTGCTCAAAATGTATCTCACTCGTCAACAACCCCGCATGCTCCCTCAATGTCTCAATCACCAGGACTTGCTCCATTTGTGGTGTCATCCGACGAGTGATGTCAATCAAGTTCCGCACCACCAAAATTACTCCCTGTGGTAATGTCACACATCCCACATTATTGTGCTGTTCTACTTCCTGGCGCCATTTTCTTTTCCATTTGAGTCGATCTTCCTCTCTGAGCCTCCTTAGTTGTTCATTATCTTTCCAGAGTTTTTTCCATCTCCGTGGACTCCAACTTTGCTCTCTCTTTGAGTTGGTTAATTTCAAACACGTATTGTTTTTGTTTTCTACCCCACCATCTCTCATGTTCTTCATTCTCCAATCTCATCGTTTCTTTCAATTGGCTTATTTCCTTTTCCTGTTTCATTCGTCGTTCTTTCACTATCTCCACCTACTTCAACCTTGCTTTCTCCTTTAGTTGTTCTTGTCCCTCTTTTTGTTTCCTCTTCCACCGTCTCTCATGTTCTTCATTCTCCAATCTCATCATTTCCTTCAATTGGCCGATCTCCTTTTCCTGTTTCATTGGTCTTTCTCTCACGATCTCCACGTACTTCAACCTTGCTTTCTCCTTTAGTTGTTCTTGTCCCTCTTTTTGTTTCCTCTTCCACCGTCTCTCATGTTCTTCATTCTCCAATCTCATCATTTCCTTCAATTGGCCGATCTCCTTTTCCCGTTTCATTGGTCTTTCTCTCACGATCTCCACGTACTTCAACCTTGCTTTCTCCTTTAGTTGCTCTTGTCCTTCTTTTTGTTTCATTCCTTGTTCTTTTTGTTTCTCATCACAATGTCTCTCTTGTTCTTCCTTCTCCAATCTCATCACTTACCTCAATTGGTTGATCTCCCTTTCCTGCTTCATTCATTGTTCTTTTTGTTTCTCATCCCACTGTGTCGCTTGTTCTTCCTTCTTCAATCTCGTCGTTTCCTTCAATTGGCTGATTTCCTTTTCCTGTTTCATTCGTTGTTCTTTCCCCATCTCCTCGTACTCCAACCTTGCTTTCTCCATTTGTCCATTCTCTTACCATGTCCCTTGCTAATTTCTAGTTCACTTGTCAGTTCATTTCCGCTGGACTTTAATTCCCGAAGCTGTTCGGACTTTTCCAACAATTCTTCCTTCCTTTGCTCCAGAGATTTCTCCCGTCTTTTTATCTTCTGTTCTAGGCTTTCTCTTATCTGATTGCCTGATCTTACCTCTTCCTTCAGTTGTTTCAATTCCAAATCGTGTTCACATTTTTCCTTTTCTAGCTTTTTTCCATTCTTCCTCCAAGTTCTGCCTATCCTAGGAGATACTAATTTGCTCCTCCTCTTTTTTTTTTATTCTGTTCGCTTGCCTTTTGTAGCAAAAACCCATGAAACCATTCTACTTTCGTCGTTTCTCCATGTAGTTCCACGCCTGTGCTGGCTAAGTCCTCTTCCAGCTACTGAATTTGTTCCTGTGCATCGGCCAATCGTTGTGCTTCCGTGTGCACATAATCCTCATGAATCCAGTCTGTTTTGGCTAAGCCCTTTTCCAGCCCCCGAAGTCGTTCCTGTGCATCGGCCAATTGTTGTGACTCCCCGAACACACAATCCTCCTGAACCTCATCTCCGCGCCGCCGTATCTCATCCAATTTAATGGCAAAAGAATGCAATTTCTCTATATAGTTATCACCACACTACCGCTGCCCCAAGGTATGCGACACTCATTCATGAAGCTCATGAATGCATGCGTTGGCGTCCTCATTCGTCTGCCCCAGCGTATACCATGTCCACGCCGCCTGAACTGGTGGGCGGGAGCGTTTCCCTAGTGCCTTGCGGCTCGTTGCACAATAATTAGCCCTCTCTCGCTTCGTGTCGCGCCGAGATGGAGCCGTGCCACCATTTTGTGACTCCATTTTCTTTATAATTTGCCAATTTTTCCTCCGATCTGCTCAAGCATAAAATCACTACCAACTGTTAACACAATTGGTGTTCTGCAAATTTACGGAAGTGGAAGCGGAGAGTTCATCAACCCACTCCTGACACCAAATTGTTAGTCACCGTGTTTGCACTTTCTCCTCAGCGCATTCCGGCTCCGCGCAACGTCAATGATGCGAGATCGCCAAACTCTCTCCAGGGTTCAGCACACGGATCCCGGCCTGGCCTGTTCTCCATACAAGGTCCCAGTCGAGGTCCGAGTTCCACAGGCGGATCACAACGTGTCGAGCCGTGAGGTGAGCAAGGACCGTCCGAAGGTCCGTCGTCTCCTCTCCGGCCTTCCCGTCTCGAAGCCCGACTCCCGCTTCATCCTCTCAGTGCCTCTCTCGGTCGAATCACCGACGTGCAGGTCGGTTCAGCGTCTCTCCCGGCAGATCCAACACGGTGCCTCCTTCGTTCGCTCTCCTCGAAGTGACTCCAACCACGCCTCGAGAACCCGGCCGTTACTCACACACAGCACTCCTTACGTTCCCTTTTCTTTTTCTCACTTCTCTCGGCGAAGCCCGTTTCCAAACTGAGAACTCCTTTTTGCTTTCATTTCTTTTTCTTTGTTCGCCTCGACACACGCCTGTCGTGGCGACTCACTCCAAAAAAAGCTCCGCCCCTTCACGTCACTTCCTTTCCAGGCCACACCTCTCTCCCTAGGCCACACCCCTTCGCGTCCCTGACTGGGCGGGGCCTATCTGGGATGAGGAAGTAACAAGAGCGATCTCTTGTTTCACCACCGTATGAACATAAAAACAGTCTGTGACCCCACCCGACACACACCTATCGTCCCTTATACCACACAACCTATTTATACATGAATATAATGGGGGAACTGAACTAATCCTATACTTAGCATTCCCATAAGGGCCATTTCCGTAACGATATATACATTTTGAGAGTGGAGAGGGTTTTTTGATAGCATAAAGGCGAAAGTACAGTTTTATCAGACCGGTCACCTTGTACTTGCAAAGAATTAAACAAATGTACAAAGTGGCAAAGAAAGACAAGATTATTAGTAGGTCTTAGGCCTTAATAATTAAATAAAAGAACAGTATAGAGTCAAAAAAAAACAAACACTTTGACCAAGTCAGACTGAAGCAGGGGCCACTTGTCAAAAAGAGCAATAATTTCCCCAACACCATCCTCAGAAGGATGACAGACAGAGTCAACCCCACCTGGTATTAATTCAACAGAGAGCAGGATTTGAACTCAGGATCCTAGGATCCCAAGCCCACTACCCTAACCATTAAGCCAACACCATGCATACATCTGCATACCTAGGTTGTATGTAAGGCTTGTTGCCCCACCTTTCCTGCCAGAGACATCTTGTCCCACAATAGTCTGCTCTCCAGTGCAGTTTATTTTTCTGGTACTACCAGTAAAATTAAATATTTATGTGAATAAAGGACTATGGGTAGGCCTGCTAAAGTGCTGGAGCTCCAAAATTCTGTTGACAATTTCTTATCGACTCATTCCTCTTCCTCTTCCACTTCCTCTTCATCCTCTTCTCCTTATTATTTTTCTTATTCTTTCTTGTAAAGCGCATGGCTGCGGGTAAGATCATTGGGGATGCAGCTGTGCCACTGTTGCAGGGACCCTGTAAGTTGGACCAGGGATTTGGAATTTGGTGAGGGTGCCAGCGACAGCTTGCCTGTATTACCATGGCTGCATGGTGGGGACAGTTTGTAGCTCAAGATATTTAATTAATGAACAGTGTTTTACAGTGTGAGAACACCCAGTCATGACAGCAATAGTAGCATGCATTTTGTGTCGCATACAATTCTTTATAATAATTGTACACCACTCCTTCCCAATGCCATTTCCAGGAGATGTATGACATCATCGCCGGGCACTGAAGGAAGGGAGGACTCAGTCATTCTGTTTGCTTTCTTGTTTGTTTGTTGTCTTGTTTGTTTTTTCGGGCGATATGTGAGCCATCCTTTGAGCTCGGAAGCTGAAATTTTGGGACAAAAGTGAGGAGGTATTTTAGCAAAAACGGGATTTTTTATATATTTTTTTTATTAATCAATTAATCGATTACTTACTTAATTATTATTGATTTATTAATTCCTTATTTATTTTCTTTCTCATCTGGGCAATATCTCGCGCACCTTTTGAGCGAAGAAACGGATATTTGGACAGTGAACAAGTGATTTGGCTGTGAAGGATATTTTTGATTTCTTGATTGATCAATTAATCGATTAGTTATTCATTTTTCGATGAATTGCTTAATTTTCAGTTACAGATTCAGATGAAACGGTGGAGGTTTAGGTATGCTATTGGCCAATTGATTAAGAAATTATTTCATGATTAATAATTATTTATTTTAATTATGCAATCAATCCATTATTGTACACCACTCCCTCCCAATTCCATATCCATGTGCTGCACGGCAGCATCGCCGGGCGCTAAAGGCACCCCAGCAATGTCACGCGCACTGGAGGATTAGTTATTTATTTATTTGGCATGAGGGTCGTGTACTTTGAATGTACCTGTACTTTTATATACTTTACTTCATTCGGGCCTTTGCACCAGGATAGATGGCTCTGATTACAGATGACAATCTTGGTGCCAACACTGTCTGCCACTGATCATTGCTTTTCTACAGCTGGTACTTAAAAATACAAAGCAAACATTTTCCTTTCATTGGTGCAGAACAAAATAAAATGTTATTTGAATATGAAATTTATGCTCATGGAAGAGGGAGATGATAGAGAGTAGACGCAAATTAACTGACAGTGAAGCAGTGGAGGCAACAAGTGGACACAACAATGGGATGAACAAACAGCTGGAGGAACACACAAAGTTAAGGAAATGTAATATCTGCACCTGTACAAAAAAAGACATCTTATTTGTGTAAGGGGAGAAATAGTTTTTACCAGCAAAAGCAGCTAAATATGTTACACACAAGGAACATTGGTGCATGAGGAGGCCATTGGGCCCATCAAGCCTGTGCTGTACCAAACCCAGCACACATCTCCCATCCACACACAAGCTACTTACAAGTCCTGCCAATATTCCCATGCCCTTCTATATCCAATGTATCTAGGTACCTATCTCATTCCTATTTAAGCCTATTCACCCCCTCCACGACCATGACCTTTCTGGAGAGACCATTCCATGCATTAACTGCATTCAGACAGAAAGACCTTAAAATTATCCTCTGATCTTCTTTACCCTCAAGCTATGTCCCTGGTCCGAACACTGTCCACTCTGCTGAAAAACTCAACTGCACCGATCTTGTGGATGCCATTCATGATTTGAAACATCTTTCAGATCGCCACATAATCGCCTCATTCTAATGTAAAAAGTCCTGTTTCCTTCAGCTGCTCTTCACAGCTGAGTCTACCTTGGCCTGGAATCAATATAGCAGCTACAGTATATGCTGTACCCTCTCTATTAATCAGATGTGGTGACTAAAACTAAACACGATATTTTAGATGAGGCTTCGCTAAATTTCGGTAGAGTGAAAACACTACATGCTTTGATTTATAATTTATTCTCCCATGAATATAATATAAAACTGTTAACTTTACCGATAGCTGCCTGGCACTGTGCTGTATCCTTACCCCAGTATCAATTACAGTGGCTTGTAAAAGTGGTCACCCCCCTCCAAAAGTTTCACATGTTGATTCCACCTGAGCTTATTTCATGATGCTTTCAAATCAAACTTAATATATAGAGTCTTCACAAACTATTCCAAGGTGATAAAACTAAAAAATGCAGATAAAATGTGAATAAGTTAGATTAATAGAGAAAAATCAGATGATTCTCAGTTCAATAAGTATTCAAACCTGTTTCTCAAATTAACCCATCACTTCAGGAGCAAATTATTTGTTTGAAAGATTACAAAATAAGTGTAATCGGTTTCACCTGTATGTAATCAGTGGTTTAACTTAAAAATTAAGTTCCCACACTTGTCCAAGGAGTTTTAAGGTACAACTCACTTGGTCAACCAATAGGCAAACATGAAGACCAAGGAGCTTTCCAAAGAAGTCAGACATAAAGTGGTGGAGAAGCACGGTTCAGGAAAGGGTTACAAGAGGATTTCAAAGTCACTCATTATCCCTTTGAGTACAGGAAATCTATCATTAAGAAGTGGAAGGCGTACCACACCACCCAGACTCTACCCACATCAGGTCGACCATCCAAACTCAGCAGCTGGGCAAGAAACTGCTTCGGGATGTGATTCTAAATCCAAGAATATCTGCAAGGCTCTATGTCCGAGATAGGGGTTCGTGTTCATCAATCAACAATATCCCGTTCTCTTCACAAAGCTGGCCCCGATGGACAGGTGGCAAGAAAGAAACCATTATTGAAAAAAGACGCATCTAAAAGCTTGTATGGAGTTTGTGACAAAGCATCTTAGTGATACTGCAGGCATGTGGAGAAAAGTTTTGTGGTCAGACAAGGCAAAAATTGAACTTTTTGGTCTAAATTTAAAGCGTTACATCTGGTGCAAGCCATACACTGCACATCGCCAAGTCAACACTATCCAGACTGTCGAACATGGTGGTGGCAGAATCATGTTATGGGGCTGTTTTTATCAGCAGGGACTGGCAAGCTTGTCTGGTTAGAAGGGACAATGGATGGTGTAAAGTACAGGAGACTCCTTGATGAAAACCTGCTCGAGTCAGCCATGAATATGAAACTGGGTAGAAGATTCACAATTTAGCAGGACAATGATCTGAAGCACAAATTTGAAGCTACACTGGAGAGGCTGAATAAAAATGAAATAAATAATCTTGAGTGGCCCAGTCAAAGTCACAAATTGAACCCATTTGAACATTTATGGTGAGACTTGAAGATTGCAGTCCATCGATGATCCCCATAAAACTTGGCAGAACTAGAGAAATTTTCACGTGAAGAATGGGTAAAGATTTCACCATCTCACTGTTTAAAACTGGGAGAGATCCACCCAAAAAGATGCATAGCTGTCATTGCTGTAAAAGGTGCTTCCACCAAGTGCCGACCGAAGGGGATATTACTTTTACAACCAGTGAATTTTGATTTGTACATGTAGGTATTCCTGACATGTATCCTGCTGCAAATATAACAGTGTTTAGTTTGATCTCTGCAGTTATGAATAAAAAAGTGAATTTGGAAAAAAAAATTCTGCATAATTTGTAATTCATCTAAATGTGGTGTTATTGGTTGGGGGGTGAACACTTTTTCAGGCCACTCTACCGAGCATAATTTAAAAATTGTGAAATTTTATGCAAATTATCTTTATGAATGGTGGTCAAAAAGTTTTTATAAGCATCATCGGTTCACAATATAACATTATTGTGAGTCCATCATCGTTCCAATCCTTGTGAGTCTACGGCAGGGGTCGGGAACCTTTTTGACTCAGAGAGCCATGAAAGCTAAATATTTGGAAATCTATTTCAGTGAGAGCCATATAATATATTTTAAGACTGAATTCAACTAAATGTGAGTATAATAAGCCTCTGAATTTATTATTTTAAATAATGTTGTTATAATACTCACCATTAATGGGACTTCTGGTGCTGCATGGAGTTGCTGATGGCTTTGTAGTCTGGTTGGTACTTGGTGAGGTTAAGCTTCATGCAAGCATTGAAGCTTTCATCCGTTAGACGTGATCGTAGGTTGGACTTGATGTTTTTAAGATGCGAGAATGACTGCTCACATGCATACGTAGATCCAAACAAGGTCAAGACAGCAATACTCACACGCTGCAGTGTGTGGTATGTGACAGGAAGCGCGTTCCAAGTTTTGATAATCAGCTCGTCTTCGGGTTGAAGTTTTTTCATTTCTGTCCACATGCGCTTGCTCGCCAACTCCGCTTTCTGTCGTGCGATTCTTTCCAAATCTTCATTCAGTGACTTGAACTTATTCACCCACATGTCTGAGGCCTTCAGGTCAGCCACTTCTGCTTCAAAATCTCTGACGGAGACACCAGGAATGTAACTCAGGTCGGCTGTGTTCAGTGAACACTCGTTTGGATGGGTGATGAACTTAAAAAGATGAGTGTGCTCACGAAATTCTCCAAAGCGTGCTTTGAATGACTGTAGAAGACTGGATGTGAAGCCAGCTAACTGGTGGAGATCAAAGTTTTGAGTGGGCTCACTTGCTGTGCATGCATCTTTAAATTGTCTCAGTTTTTCAAAATGTAGTAAACGACCTGTTTCAAGATCCATGATAAAGAGCTCCAGCTTGTTTTCAAAAGCAAACACGGCTTGTTGAAGCGATAACACTGTATTTCCAATGCCTTGCATTTTCACGTTGAGCTGGTTCAGATGTTCAGTCATATCCACGAGATAGTAAAACTTGAGGAGCCACTCAGTTTGGCTAGCTCAGGATGCTCAATCCCTTTCATTTCAAGGAAAGTCCAGATTTCGTTCAGGCAAGCCGCAAAACGGCTAAGCACCTTCCCTCTTGACAACCAACGCACATTGCTGTGCAAAAGCAGACCGTGATAGTTATTTCCAACTTCATCCAGCAGTGTTTTAAACTGGCGACCATTTAAGGCTCGGGCAACAATAAAGTTGATCACACGAATGACCAGCAACATCACTTCGCCAAGCTGCCCATCACACATCTGAGCACAAAGTTCCTCCTGGTGTAGAATGCAATGGAAACTTAGGATGGGTCTATTTTCATGTTCACGGAGAAGCGCCACAAATCCTTTGTTTTTCCCCACCATACACGGAGCACCATCAGTACACACTGAGATAAGTTTATCCAGAGGTAGATTTTTTTTCTTGAGCGAACTCCATGAAAGACTTGAATAAATACTCACCTCTTGTGGACCCTTTTATTGGCAGAACAGCAAGACTTTCTTCGCGCAGTGTATCACCAGCAGCATATCTTGCAATCACACTGAACTGCGACAAATGGCTTACGTCTGTTGACTCATCCAAAGCCAGGGAAAAGAACGGCGCTGTATTTATGTCCTTCACTTGCGTTTCCTCCACTTGGTTTGCCATTATGATGGTACGATCATGAACAGTTCTTGCCGATAGAGGCATGTCTTGTATCCGTTTGATTATCTTGTCTTTGTTCGGAAGATCATCAAAAAGTTCATTGGCTACATCCAGCATGAACGTTTTAGCATCCTCGCCATCTGTGAATGGTTTTCCGTTCCTCACTATTGCTAAAGATCCAGCAAAGCGAGCGGAATTATAGTCACCTTGCCGGGTCCATACGCGGAGTTGCTGCTGGCTGGCTTGCACCCTGCTCAGTAGCTCTTGGCACGCTTTCTTTCTGCCGTCTCCCGCAGGGTATTTTGATGCAAAGGTAGCATGGCGTGTGTCGAAGTGCCGCTTTATATTCGACCGTTTCATCGATGCAATTTTGTCATTGCAAATTAGACACACCACAGAACCTGCTCTCTCCACAAAGGCGAATTCTTCAGCCCATTCGTCCTGAAATGTACGATACTCCTCATCTTTTTTTTCTTTTCGCCATCTTCTTCGTCGAAGGGTTAGCTTTGAGCAAGTGAGAGAGAGAGAGGGAGATGTTGACCCAACTGAGGCTTGACAAATAGTGAGTCTGGCTGGCCTGCGCACGGGCTTATATACTCGAGAGGTGTGGCGTGGCCGGCCGACTCTGGGATGCTGTCACCTCAGCGGTGGCGCGTGATTGGTCGAGATGAATTCCGCTACGCGTGTCGGCGGCGGCACGTCATCGGAGGAACCGAAATCACGAGTCACCTCGGCCGCATGACTGGACGAAACAAAAACCGCTTCAGCCAATTCGGAGGCGTTTTTTCTTCTCTCCTTCTGGCAAGTTCAGCCCTGCACGTGAATGAAGCACGACACCATTCAAACTATAGGTAAAGCTTCCGCGAGAAATATTGGGCTTTCAAAGTTTCAAACTCCAATTTTATCTGCGAGCCAGATGCAATCATCAAAAGAGCCACACCTGGCTCGCGAGCCACACGTTCCCGACCCCTGGTCTACGGGCTTAATGCAATTTGGAGAAAATATATACATTGGGTCTTGTGGCTCTTTTTCTTGAGTCAGTCATTCAATGAACATTTTGGTCATTTGTCTTGAATATTTTTTTCCAATGAAGGAATATTTTAAAATCTGAAGATATTGTACCACTCTTGACTGTTTTCTTGTTGTTGTTCATGAAATCCAAATTAACACTTTGCTGTGCGTTTTGCATATGAGACTATATATGCAGTATATGACTGTGAAAAAACACATTTATGTGACAAAACGAATCTACAAATGATAATTGCTGTTATTGGTGCTATTAATTTTATTGAAATAAAATCAACAAATCTGGCAAATTTGCTGGCCGATTTGGTGCATGTGCACGCAGATATTCACTGCACAAAGGGAATGAGAATGTACCAAATGTCAGCATTGAACTATTATATTTTTGCATGTTCTGCAATGGAAAGCCAAAAGCCTGGTGTTGGCTTTGTGGTTAGGGTGACTAGCTTGGGATCTTAGGGTCCTGAGTTTGAGCCCTGTTGGCTGCTGAATTAACACCAGGTGGGGTTGACTCAGCCTGTCATCCTTCCGAGGTCGGTGAAGTGAGTACCAGTGTACTGGAATAGAGGCAAAGCATGAGCGGCATACTCATGCCCCAACAAAATAATAGCGACCTGGCAACCAAGCTGCCACATGCAAGAGGAAGAAGAATAAGAATGGAAAGCCCATAATATACCTTGTACCCTTGTACATTGTTGTAAACATTGCCATTTACAATTATCCATCATTCATGGAAGAAAGGAACCACAAACAACCAATAAATTGTGCCAACTACTGCTCTACCAATTTGGTGACGATTAGGAAAGACCAGTGCTCGCCTGGAGTGACATTTCATCGGATTTCCCATGGATTTTACATGTCTGGCTGAAAAACAAAAACGAATGTACAGATTAGAAAACTTTTAATTACTTCTCTTACACGGTTTCACAAAAAAAAACAGTTGTGCATTTTAAAGGAATGTGAATTTTCTGGCTTTATTTCCTGAACACAAAACATTTATTTATTCCCTTACAATTTGCCTTTGTTCATGTAAATTACATACAGGTATTGTGGATGCAGATGAAATATATATTCTCCCACCGAAGCTGACTTCAATTGAGTCACGATGGCACACCAGCAATCTGTGTGCCAGCAGTGATGATAAAAGCAGTTTTAAAACAAGAGAAGGGCACTCGGTGGAGCACGTAACTCCGCCACGTAATGCCTGATCCACAGAACATATCGGGCCCATTACATTTTTAAAATATCATGCTCCACAGTACAATATCGTTTTTAGCCCCATCTCTCAATGGTGAAGAATTGCTTTAAAAATCAAATAATTCTCGTATCCAGATCCGGAATCGGATCATCACGAAAATCGAATCAATTCGTCTTTGCCACATGCCTAATCTGTTCAGCAAGTTTCCTTCGAATCTGTCCACAACTTTTTGAGATATCGTGCTATATATAATTTTTGGCCCGATCTCTCAATGGTGAAGAATCACTTTAAAATGTTCTAGTAGTCGGATCCGGTTCTGTATCTCCACTAAAATCGAATTATTTCGTCCTTTCCACAAACCCAACCTGTCCACTAAATTTTATCCGGATCTGTCCACAAATCTTTGATGCCTCCTGTACACAAGCAGACAAACAAACACAAACAAACAGACAGACAGATAGGGGTGAAAACCTAACTTCCTTCACCTTTTGTGGTGGAGGTAACAAAAAGCTTATGGAGTATGCTGTACTTGGGAGTAGAAATTTAAGAGAAAGGAAGTTTTAATTAATAAACACTTGCTGATGGGGAATAAGAAGGGTATAAATGCATATATAGTGGAAATTATTTGTTGAAGTGGGGGTGCTGGGTCAAAAGTATTGATCAGTGATTGGAGTGGAAGGCAATTCATTCATTGCATTGTTAATTCAGTCATGTACAGGGGGGTCTGAAAGTCACTTTGCCCTTGCTAAATTTCTCCCGCCGCCCTCCCCTGCCGTGGTATGTGGCAATGCTTACTCACTTACGCGGGAGTCAGTAGGATGGCAGATGGCATGGCGGACACAAATTATTAGTGTCGAAGAGTGGTTGGGTGCATGAAATGGCACACACAGGCCAAACAATTGCTCAAGTGCGGACAGCTTTCTCAGAATGCTTTAGCAAATCCTCTCCACCAAAGCAGACGTGAAAGTTGGAAAAATGTCCTTTTGAAACAGGAAGTGTGTATAGTAGGACAAGAAGCACTGTGGAAGACCGGTAACAAGAAGAAGCTTGTGTACTGCTGCGTTGGCATCCGTTGACCGGTCACTGAGAAAGTCAACAAGAAAGACAGCTAGTGAACTTGTCATACCACAGACCACTATGCAAACTAGCATGAAAAAAGATCGTCGGTTGAAACCCTGACGTTCATCATTTGTGATTGAACTGAGTGATGCTGACGTGGATCGGCAATGCGCATCATGCGTTGACTTTATTGACACCTTTCCGACTACCCCGTCTCGAGCAAAAGTGTTGTTTTCGGATGAATGTGCAATCTAACGAAGTTCACGTGCATGAAACGTGGTGTTCTGGTCGAAGGAAAATCCAGAATTCACATTGGAATTGGAGCATCATCCTCCACACTTGCTGATATGGGCAGGAGTGACCTGAAGACATTTATATGGTGCCTATTTTTTTTGATATACTGGGAAAACAGCACAGCTTTGGCATATGTTCATTAACTGGCTGCGACCACGACTTGTTGCTGCAGAATAGCTGAAAGTTTCTGGTTCCAACAAGACGGCGCACCCACGCATTTTGCTTTGCATGTTCGGGACGATCTCAATGAAATGTTCCTTCAATGATGGGTTGGACGTGGATCACCAACATCACCAGCTCCTCTACTGTGGCCACCACATAATCCAGGTCTAACGACTACAGGCAACTCTTTGTGGAACTTCATCAAGGAGAAAGTGTTGACAAACTGGTATAGAACGATTGAGGAATTGCCCGCTGCACTCGTGGCTTCTCTCGTACAGGTGACTCCACAAATGCTACACAAGATGTCAAAGAGGACTTGGTGACAAATTTGGTGTGGGAAGGAGAATGATGGAGTGCAAACAGATGCAATGATTTATTATAAGTACTGCACAATAAAACTGTATATTAAAAGAGTTTAAGAACGAATGCTTTACTGGTGAGGGGTAAAACAACTTTCAGGCCACCCTGGAACATAATATGTTCGCAATAATTGAGTGAAAATTTTTTTTATGTGCTTTTCCCTTTAAAAGATTCTTTCTTTCTTTTTTTTTGTCGCTTTTATATGCATGTCAAATTTAGATTAATCTCTTGAAATTATCTTCCCCTTCCTTATTTTGTATCACCCTATCTTTGTTTCATCATTAGTCAAAAAGCATGATGCAGATAGTCCACATATTCTATCATTGACATTGCGCATGACAACAAGGTATGCTATTGATGCAGTGCCTTCTGGCAAATTAACGCATTGGGTGGTTTGCTATTGCCGACCCAGTAGTGTTTGGGTTTGAATCTGCAACCATCAGATTACAATATAGAAGCACAGCCATTTGAGCTAACCCAGAATCCTTTGTTTTCAATTCCAACAAGTCATCATTGCTTTTTTGTTTAAGTGTTGACCACCAAGATACTCATGTAACTACTTTCACTCATCCTTCGTTTTTCGCAGGCCTCAGAGGTGAAGCTGCCATACCCACCATGGGCTTTGGGCCTGTTGACGTTCCTGATCATCCTCGCTATTTTACCAGTTCCATTTGTCTTCTTGCTACGAGTATTTCAATTCCGTAAACCTCCTGCTGCTAGTCTCGCCAAAGTTTCTTTCCGCCGCGGTAAAATCCTCCAAGAGTTATCTCCCATGGAGGAAAGGGACGATACAAGTCTGATTCATGGTCACGGTTATCGGCCCACTCGACCACCTCCCATTAAGTCTGATCCCACGGCCACCGCAAGCCCTGGTGGTACACTTTCTCCTGATGTTGACACGCCTGCTGGTGCTCCCTATGGCCTGGGCTTCAATCTTGGAGAAATTCTGGACGATTAGTGCAGGCTCTGGGACTATTCGAGTCAACGCCTTCCTTATTTCTCTTGTCCTATCGTCCAGACAATATGTCCAGTGCTGTTGTGAAATGTAATTGCTTTTTTCGCCTTATATTTTCATTTCGTTTTATACACAGATGGAAATTATATAAGAAATGAACTACCATAATTATTTTCCTGTTTGAGAAATAATGGCCTTTTACTGCATTTGCCATCGTCTACTACCAGTATTATTTACTGGATTACAATATTTTGAGAGGAAAAAAGAAAAAAAAGCCGAAATAGAACACACAACGGGTACACAAAACAATTGCACACAGATGCAAAAAGGAAACACGGGTACACAGAATAAGTGCACGGGTACATATAATCAAACGCGTGGTCATGACCCTATTTCCAAGCCAAGACATTTGTATTCAGCCTGTAAAATCTTTGCTGGATGGATGTTGTTGTTCGATCCTGTTGGACATTACCACCCAAGTCTGAAAAGTCAGGTCATACTGAAATACAGGTGAGGTGATACAATTCGAGCAGAGATTGCTTGACGTTAAAAAGCAGTTGTTTTTCCCAAAGTGAAAGAAACATTTGCCTCCAGGCATTACACTATCGTTTAATCAGTTAGTCATTTGCCCAAATATAGTGTTGAGAAAATATAGTTGATGATTGTTTCATTGAAAGCATAAATTGTTGGATAAAGTAGTGCAGTATGTGTAAACAATCAGGTGAAATTGTTTTGAAAGCACTTTGAGTATTGAAAGCACCAAGGGATGAAAGCACTTGATAGATTCTGCCATTGTTATGGTTTTTTTTGGTTTTTTTTTATGTTTGGCTCCAGAATTATTGATCACCTTTTGTACATGAGAGGAAAGTCACATCCTCATTTTTATTTATTTATTCGTTCTCATCTGAATGGATAACCATTTTGTACAATGGTCATGCGCAATGTTTTACACTTTTGGTTGCCCGGTAACAAGATAGCAATGGCCGTGAGTTTTAAATCTTCTTTTGTGATCACCTGAGCTGCAGAAGTTATCATCGTTGATAATAGGGCACTTTTCTAAGGTGGTAACACCACCAAATTTTTTGAAGCAACATGAAAACACTAAATGCATTAAATCAAGCCTAAATTTTGAACCAGTGAAAAGTCGTAAGAATAAACCGGTTTCATTTCATGCACTTCAGAAGATAACGATGTGCTGTATTCATCAGAATAATGAAGAACTAGTCTTTCTCGTGAAATCTAGTGTCGATCTGCGTTGGTGTACAGGTAGAACAATGGATGAAATTAGTAGGACGATCCAGGTTTGTTCACTGTCGTGGGAAGCAATGGCAAGCTGAGGTTTCTGGCGTTAACCCTTCGTCGGAGCGAAAGAGCATACCTCAATCAACGTCCCGTTTATTTCATCAATATTTCTTCATCACTTGCCTGAGTGAGGATTTTACGATCTCTTGCGCCCATAACTTAATTTACATGGTGATTGCATAGCAGACTCAACATAAATGCAGTTTCGTTCATTGTTGTTGGTTTTTTTTTTCTTCTTCTAAGTTCTAACACAGCCCCCAACCATAAGCCCAGACAACCTACAATATTTGACAATTCCCTTCCATTTCCACGAATTATGACTCAACACTTGATGCGCCGGAACTCTCGGTCGGTGTATCTCTTTCATCTCATTAATACAAGATCTGAGGACTCCGTGCATGAAGATTATTCATGTCACAAGTTCGATAAGCAAAGGGATCCATGTGATTCACAAGGGAAACGGTTGTATGAGTCCACATGGCTTGGCTATCTCTCAAGGAAGCGCCTAATATCATTAAGCCGTCCCATAAAATAGTTCATTAGATCTCTCTACTCTATAATTTTTGGGGCAAATATTTACCAGCACCACGAGTAAAAAAGGTACACCGCAGGCAAGGAGAATCAGGGGGAGTCGCACACATACATTCATCGTGGAAGTCACAGAAATGTTGAACAGTGGCCAATATCACGACATGTGCACATCAATTATATCGGATCTGAAATGGTTCAATCCATCGTGTTCCATCCTTTTACAGCTGCTTGACTGAATGATCTAACGAGTGACCGCACTGCGGTCACAACCTGCGACATATCTGCAGTACAGTACCACACGCTACAATTTTCCCCAATTTATCTTGCTTCGCTTTTATTATGCAAGAAGTGAAAGCAAAAACTGCGATTCTATTATGGAGGTAAACAAAATAGTTATTAGTTAATAGCGTTACGTAATGACACTGGAAACACCAGTCCAAACCCCCTTGTAACGCTCCGTAACGTTTGTGTTATGTCATTTTTGAACGACCTCTATGCGTACACAAGTTACGGGCAGTCGTGACTCCTCGTTCACACTTTCAGTTTGCTGTACATTTTATTTTACATCAGACAAATAAATTGTATACAAAAGTTTATGGAGGACAACTTTCAAAAAGAGCACGTAAATTGAGCAGACAACTTTCGTGAAGTGGTGGTAAAGTTTTAATTATGAGTAAAGTTTTAATTTAAGCCCATTTTACTCGGTTGGGGAAGGGATAATAAAAGATGGATGCAGACTGCATCATGAGCAGCAAAGCTGATGGAAATTGGACCATGTTTTAAGGGGAACCCAAACGCTCGGACCACCTCAACGCTAATCTATCCCTTGATACAAACAAAATAGATATGGTGTGTCTTTTTCCTATTTGCGATTTATAAAGCAAGTAATTTTGCGATGAAACGTTGAGATCTTCTTAATATTCTTCTTCATGCTTCTCTGTGATGTCACACCCGGGAGTCGACCACCATATTCATATTGTTTATGGGTTACATCGCAGTATGATTTAACTGAAATGGCAAATTTTCAATTTTCCACAAATATGCCAAGTCGATGCATCCACAGTATGTCATAATAGAAACCGAGATGGTTTCATGCTCCACCAATGGCTGAAATACCTTAAGTTTGACAGAAATTGGATGAGGTTTGCTCGAAATACCTGGGTGTGGATCGGGCCAACAAAATGTTCGCTTGTGTGCTTGGACCATTTCACAGAGCTCCGTTATGAAACACCAGAGATGACTAGATCTTGTTATCCGCCACAATTGAGAGAGGATGCCATCCCCACGATTAAGTGTAAGAAACAGTCGTTGCTCAAAACTGTAACACCATCTCGACACGGCTACCAGTCGGATTCATGACTGTGAGAAACACATGTGCATGGGTGATTTGAGCAGTGAATCAAGCACCTCACCTCACCAACACCAAAACAACACCATCACCACACTAGCACCACTCTCTCCCCTTCACTGGGGCGAGACATGGACACAGCACGGACACGACACGGACCTGGCATGGACACGACAGGACGGTGGGATGTGACACAGCACGATAAGGCACGGACATGATGGTTGGACACCACACAGCATGGATGCAATGGTGGGACTGGACAAGGCACAGGCATGATGGTGTGACACAACATAGCATGGACACGATGGTGGGACTGGACACGACACAGGCATGATGGTGTGACACGGCATAGCATGGACACGATGGTGGGACTGGACACGGCACAGGCATGATAGTGTGACACGACATAGCACGGACACGATGGTGGGACTGGACACGACACAGGCATGATAGTGTGACACAACATAGCATGGACACGATGGTGGGACTGGACACGACACAGGCATGATGGTGTGACACGACATAGCACGGACACGATGGTGCAACTGGACACGGCACAGGCATGATAGTGTGACACGACATAGCACGGACACGATGGTGGGACTGGATACGGCACAGGCATGATGGTGGGACATGACATAGCACGGACACGATGGTGGGTCTGGACACGGCACAGGCATGATGGTGTGACACGACATAGCACAGACATGATGGTGGGACTGGACACTGCACAGGCATGATAGTGTGACACGACATAGCACGGACACGATGGTGGGACTGGACACGGCACAGGCATGATGGTGTGACACGACATAGCATGGACACGATGGTGGGACTGGACATGACACAGACATGATGGTGGGACAAGACATAGCACGGACACAATGGTGGGACTGGACACGACACAGACATGATGGTGGGACACGACATAGCACGGACACGATAGTGGGATACGACACAGCCACAGACGCAAATGACATCCCAGAAAAGTTTGAAATTGGATAATGACGTAATATACAGGACACCTGGTCAGCCTGCAATGGTGGGACAAAGCATTTGCCATCCATTTTGATTGCGGTGTCCATGGTGTGTCTGTGTTGTGTCCCTGCTGTGTCGTGCCTTATCCGTGCCATGTCATGCCATGTTTCTGGTGGAGTAATATAACTGATTTATAAATTTTCAACAAAATCTCTTATAAACCATCAATTGAACAGAAAAACAAAACCTACCAATCTGTTGTGAACATGCGACCAGTGTTTTCACCTTCACTCACACTTCCATGGTTGCCATCCTCCTCTGAATCGCTCACATAAGGCTCAAAACTATATGGCTCCATAATTCCACTGAAAGCATTTCCATCACTTGTATTGTCTCCATTAGTTTCTTCAAAATCCCACTGAAACAGTTTCAACAATCTGAGATCCTTCAGAGTTGCTAATGACGGTGGAATCAATATCTGAATCCGAGCTCGAAATACACAGTTTCTCTTTGTGAGCTGCCATTTGAATCAAGGTGGGTCCTGGGTGTGATGTCACTGGCAAAATTGAAAAACGATACTTTAGGGCTTTTTTTCGGCACCTTGTGATTGGCAAAAAAATTAAAAAAAATTATTTTCCTTCAAATTATACAAAATTATAAAAAAAATATATAATTATTTTAAAAAATGCATTTTGGTTCCCCTTTAATAAAATTAGCACAGGAACGGCTTTAAGGAGGCACGCATTGTGCATGCTGATGGGCTTGATTAACCTGACTAATAATTTTATTCGACATATGATTAGATTTTGCAGTGTCTCTCATCATGAATAACACTCTACCCAATCAAAGCCAAAGGAAATGTAACGCAACAAACCCAGGCAATGTTTCATCGGCAGAGGCCAACAGGCCTGATGTGTTCGGCCCACAGGAAAACCAAGGTGGCGGCCATATTATTTCTTCTGGGTGCCATGGTGGGTGGACTTAAGTGACACATCTGGGTGGGGTACGGCAGCTGTCCGACCAATGGGTGCATATTTCAAAAATCTATCCACAACAAGAACAGCAACAACAACCATGAGGGCTCTCGTAGACCTTTGGCATGTCACAGGTAAAAATATAGTTTATCGATGGTGTAAATATGAAGGTTATCTCATCTCAGTTATAACTAGAATGGCACTCGGTAAAGTGTATACCTCTGCAAGCCCGAGCAGTTTACGTTTTGTATCCCAATGATAGGCAGGATATGCATCTAGACCATTTGTCCTTGTCATGCAGCAAAATCTAATTGGCTTGTTATTCTCACCTCTCCAACTCATCCACGAAGTTTTGTCATAAGCCGTCCACAACTTTTAAAAATATCATGCTATATATCGTTTTTGGCTCACCTCTCAATGGTGAAGAATCGTTTTGAAAATTATCAACTTCTTGTATCCGGATCTGGATCCAGATATTCAATGGAATCAAAGCAATTCCTCCTTGTCACACAACACCTAACTTGTCCACAAAGTTTCCTCCGAATTTATTTATAACTTATCGAGATATCCTGCTCACAGACAGACAAATAAACATACATACAGACATGGATGAAAACATAACCTCCATCCACCTTCGGTGGCGGAGGTAATGATCGGCCTGATCTGTATCCAGATCTTAACCAAAATCTAATTGGCTTGTTCTTGCAACCGACCCAACTCATCCACCAAGTTTTGTCATTATCTGTCCATAACATTTTGAAACATGCTATATGTCGTTTTGGTTCCATCTCTCAATGGTGAAGAATTGCTTTGAAAATTCCATTGCCCAGATCCGGATCTTCACCAATATCTAAGGAATTTGTCCTTTCACACATTCAACCTGTCCACCAAGTTTCGTCTGTTCATAACTTTTTGAGATATCCTGCTCACAGACCGATGAACAAACAGACATGGGTGAAAACATAATGTCCGTCCACCTTCAGTGGCAGAGGCCAGGAGAGCGAAGTCGATGGCATGCCATCGCAAATTCACACACTTCCCACCTCAAGCTAAGTTGAAATATGGCAAAAACTTCCACTAGGAATGACCCAAAATCCAATTTTGTTTCAAAAAATGTTCTGTTTTGACCCCTGTGACCTTAAGTCCCCACCCCCTGGGGTGAAATTGGGGGTGAAATCCAAAAAATGATTACATATTTTATGCATTCCCCAATGTTGATTGCAAACACAAAGTGTCATTTTTTTTTTTTATGTGTTAAAATGTGCCGAAATTGCATTTTTGGTATTTGACCTTTTGACCCCGCCCCAGGGCCCAAGGGGAGCGGGGCCAAAAATGATAATGCTCTCACACATTCATGCCATGTGGTGATCATAACTACCAAGTTCGGTGAATTTCTGCCCAACCGTTTAGGAGGAGATACTGGACAGACAAACAGACAAAGCCGATTACAATATCCTCCCCATTGTTTTATTTTTTTAAAGCATGGGGATAATTATTGATTAACAATGGAAAACAATGAACCCCTTGCTCGATAGCCTTGGACCAGGATAGTAAGCAAAAATAAAAAAGGCTGATTTATCTTTATCTCTGTTTCATCAAGGGAAACTCAATTTTCTTTAAAACTAAATAATTTGAGCAATTACTAATGATCTAAAACTAAATATGGCAATGCATTTCCCAACAGTGACAAAATAAAGTTCTTCTGAATAACAGTTTCTGAACAATGAGAAAGTCTCATTTACTGCAGTTCAGTATTGTTTTGCATTAGTCTCGCTGTGTCTCTATGATTATCAAAGCTTTAAAATTCATGAATTGCATCCCATCATGGCTTTTTCATTGACTCATATAGAAAAAGGAGGAGCAAACCACCAGATTTTGTTTATGGATTTAGGGGGATCATTTGTGGGGACGATGAGGACATTCCTTCCAGGTAAATCGTAACTACGTATCCCAATTTTTGTAAGAGACTTCCTTGATGCTCTGTTCACACAATTCCTTGCACATAATATCAAACCTTATCTCTGTTTGTGTCTTTCATGGCAATAACAATGATTTGGGGGTAATTCGGCTCGGGTACAACAACACATTTAGCTCCCAATTTGAAAGGAAGTTCAAAGGAATCCTTACCAATGGGTTTATTATTCCAGAATTATGGATAAGTTAATTCCTCCAGAATTGTTGTATTTTATGATGACTTATAATGCCTCCTGCCACCAAGCGTGGTACAACATGAAACACATTTACATCAATAGTTTTTGGCCTCCCCATCCTGAACCCCAAGGACTACTATGAATATTTTAAATGCCAAAAACCTTCCCATGCATACCACCATCACACCCTTCCCTGTGTGCAATGTGAACATATTTAAGATATATCATCGGTGAACTGTGAAAATGCTACACACTCTTTTTAAGACTGAGTTTGGGGCTTATGGAGGAGCTGGATGACAAGTGAGGGTCAATAAACCCTCGGCTGAATAGAAGGGAACAGGTTGACAGACATACGGACAAAACAGTACAAAGACTAAAAGAAAGACACCCATGGTATGGTTTGGGAAAGTGGAAAAGCATTTCTCATGATAGTATAGTGAGCTACTCTTTTGAAGAACTGAAAGCAAGAGCAAGAAAAGACAGAGTTGGGGAGTCAATTCTTTCGAAAATAGAAAAGGGGACAGATGATTGAACGTGAGCAGAAAGTTTAGACTTGGGAACCACAACAAGGAATGGGTTCCAGGATAAATGTGTACAACTTTTTAGGGCGGGGAAGTGGCAAAGGGCTGGAATGATCAATGCAGTACAGTATCAGATGTGAAGCCATCAACCATCTCGGAAGAGTGGGGAGCAAGCTTTCTGTATTTGCTTCCTTCTGAAAGATGACAATTACTCTCAGTGCCTTGAATGCAAATGACTTGGAATGCAAAACGAGAAGCAGAATCACCAGTCCACGATGGGGTGGCCGACTCGATGATGCGGTGAATTGATTCCTTGTATACTTAACAGTTGAGCTTATAAATGGAAGGACTGAGCTATGTGAATCTTCAGCAGGCATCACTTGACCTTGGAGATCATGAATGCAGATTGTGAGGTCAAGGAGCTCAAAATACTCTTCATCAGCTGGTTCATCACAAAAATAAATTGGAAGGTTTGCCAAATGATCTGTTTTGGAGGCAGTGTAAGTGTGTAAGATGTACCAGCAATGAAGATCACATTCCAAGTGGTTGGCCAGTTATACATGTTGAAGTTGCAAGACAGGGAAACAGCTACAATCTATCCATCTATATGATGTGAAAATTCCCAGCACAGATTGAATAATCTCCAAAGTGGAGCAGAAGATACTTTCAAGAGGCAGGGTGTGGTAAAAGAGGAGAAGATCGTTTCAGAGATTGACTTGATAAGTTTATACCAGGTTTTTGAGGAATATGTGAAGTCAGAAAGATCGATTTTCAGGTATGTCTGCCATTAGGCTCAGTTGTAGCAAACAACATCCACACTCGTGTGCATTTGGAAGTGACTGCAGGTTGCTTTACCCTTGCTAAATTTCTTCCTTATAAAGGCATCTGACAGAATAGTGCTTTCCAGACAAATCATGCACAATGCCTGTTCACAACTGCCACACCACATTCATGAGTGTGCTCAGACAAGGACGTAGTGCAGGAAAGCTACAGACGAGACAAGACAGGCTGAACTGGTGAAGAGGTAAGAACATACCTTTGATGAAAAAACAAAACACCCTACACTATTTATATAGTGTAAAAAACATAGCAGAAATAACTGAAAAAAATAAAATAGCTGACCATTCCGCATTAGTGAAACACTGTACCTGCAAAACAATAAGGCAGCAATTTGGAGTCACTCGCTCTTCAGGAAAAATGCATTTAAGTGTAAATTGTATCATAGCTCATTACTTTCAGCAAAATGACAAATTATCACCTTTTTTGAAAATCTTTTTACTTGGTGTATGTTAAACTGCTTATTGTGAAAATAATGTAAGTATATAAACAAATTAATGATATATTGTTTCCTTTTATTACTTCTCTTTCTCTTTCACTGCTCAAAGCACTCTGCAACAATTTGATGTGGTTGACTCGATTGGGAGATATTCTTTACAGCTGAGCATATCTGAAACCACACTGAACTTTGTTTCTTTATATTCTCCTCGATTATTTTACATCATATCAAATGTATTCCAGCTGGGCTATTTTATCATAATGCTTCACCAAATGCTCCTAATTAGTTCCAGGCCGTGCTTGTGTTGCACCGGTTCCTTGTATTTCAGTGCCATGTTTTCCCTCTTCAAACCATACCAAAATACTCATAGAAAATCATATATTTGAAATGACACTTGGTAAGAGAAATGAAGGAATTTATTTTGTGAGTGAACTGTGAAAAGAAATACAAAGTATGTCTTGCAGAACCTGAAAGGAGAAACAGCCTAATGAACATGTCTATGATGATGTCACTGTTTAAAGCTATATTGAGCACATCAGAGAGCACAGCATGGAGTTTTCATTGCCAACACATGACTTTAACATTATATTAAAACAGTTTAATTTTGTATTTACAAATATATAGTAAGCAGCATGTTCCGTTTGACCAAATAAAGTAGCAGTTCAAAGAAAGGTTAAATAAATTTTCACCAATGTGGAAGTTTAGATTGGTTTTACCAGGTGTTGGGGAAGAAAATTAATTTCTAATTTCAGGAGTGAGGTGCAATCCATCAGAACATATGTATGTATGTATATATGTATGTATGTATGTATGTATATGTATGTATGTATGTACTCGCAGATTTAACCGGTGTTGTGTGGGAAGAGAAACATGAATAAGTAACACTCTGTAGCCAAATGAAATCTGGCAATTGTAATACCCTCTGTCACCACCACTTGGTGGTGCTACATGGTACACATTTACACAGATAACTGATGCCCCTTCTACCACCCCCCTTCCCCCCACACACCCCCATGTGAGGCTATGGCCACATAGCCTATGTTACCCCACAAAACAAAGTTGTATTTATACCCTGAGTTTGGAGTTTGCAACTTAAAAGATGTGGCTATGCATAGGAGAGAGAGAGAGAGAGAGAGAGAGAGAGAGAGAGAGAGAGAGAGAGAGAGAGAGAGAGAGAGAGAGAGAGAGAGAGAGAGAGAGAGAGAGAGAGAGAGAGAGAGAGAGAGAGAGAGAGAGAGAGAGAGAGAGAGACACAGAGACACAGAGACACAGAGACACAGAGACACAGAGACACAGAGACACAGAGACACAGAGACACAGAGACACAGAGACACAGAGACACAGAGACACAGAGACACAGAGACACAGAGAGACACAGAGAGACAGATATATGGAGATGGAGATATTTTGCCTTTTATAGGTGTATATATATATATATATATATATATATATATATATATATATATATATATATATATATATATATATATATATATATATATATATATATATATATATATATATATATATATATATACATACATGATATGATATGAACACACTTCAGCTTCTGATTAACTTTGTCAATTTATAGAGATGCCTGGTCGAATACTTCTCAATTAAAAAATACATTGTCGGCCTAAGTTTATGGACTATCAGCTTGAATGTGCCCCCAAAAGAGTTGAGCTTTGTATGTTTATGACATAAATGGAAAGCTGCCTCTTGTAGTCTGAAAGAATAACATGCAGATTGATGAGTTGGTATAGTGCTTGCTTTTGAGATGTCTGCTCCTGGTTTTGTTCTCATGCACAGTTTAATCTGACTAAAACTGCCAATTTTGTCTAGATCTGGTAAATATCTCACAGTATCTCTTGAGACCAGTGGGTATTAGTCTGCCTGGAGCAGGGAGAAATCCCCTGGATTGATATTCAACAATATATGCAAGTTAATTTTCATGTAGATGGAAAAGAAGTTATATTATATTAATAGTAAAAATTGAGTTGGTGCAAAGTACAGTAATAAATGGATAGATTAACTGGAATGCGGATGAAGCTGGGCCCAATGGTCTCCTGTCTCTATGTTTCCTTCTTGTTCCTCGAAAATTACTTCCAAAAGAATATTTATTCATTGAAGAAAAATATTATCTTGCAATGGCTATTCTTGTTTTCTTATGAGTGTCAAAGCTTTTACATGACTCAATATTATTCACATACGAGTCGTATATTTTGCTTGCAATTTAGAAACTAAAATACCCTAATTCATTTGATGAGTAATACCCGCTCCTGGGAATGAGAGGACGTGTATTCAGAATTGGCAGGGTTTCCCCACCCTCAAAACACCTCACTCTGGTCGGGGTCAGTGGTCAAACCACTTGCACTATTCCACCTGTACAGGTGAAAAATCGCAAGTCGTCTCCCCACACTCGCTGGGGGGTGGGGGGATATTCATTTAATGCCTATTACCCGACCCTGGGTACCCCAAACACGAATGCAAAATTTGATCATTAGCTTTCCAATAGGACCATTTTTACTAATCTATGACAACAGGAATTGCTTCATTAAAGCTTGGTCCTGCTTCTTCATGTGACGAATGGATGGGAGGGCGTGGGGGGAATTATTTTATTTTATGTCCATGACCTGATGTTCTGTACCCCAAGCAGGTGTGTAAACTTTGCTGGAGTTTAGCCCAGCCGTTTTTTATTATATAATGAACATACATACACACATACATACATACATACATACTTATAATTGTCTTATTTTAGCATGATTTCCTCACAATATCTTCAACATTATCATTGACTATGACATCATAATAAATTTGCAAGTGTTGTAAAAATAAAATACACAAAATCAAATTGTACAGAAGAGGCAATATATTTTTTTCAAACATCCATGTTGCCCTATTCATCGTCATAATGGTGCTAGCAATTAGCTAACCATGAGCTTATCAAAATGTTATCTGATCAAAATTATCAAAAAAATGCTTATCACAAAAATGTTTTTGGGAAGGGGGGGGGATATTATTGAATCTTCAATGGAAGTAATGGTTTCATCAGTTTGAGTTTTATTTTCGAGTAATATTTTTGGAGGACACTTCATGCTCAGATCACGAGCTATAACTTTTGAAGAGGGAGAGCTTCATTTAGTTAATTTCCATTTGACAAAAAGAGATGAGCACAAAGACCCAGCAAGCCTCTATATCAAGGAGGTAAGGCTTGGTGGGAGTTTCTCTTGTAAACGGGGTTCCACAGCAATTTCATAATGTGAATTCTACTCTTGGAACACAGCAGCATTAGTTCAATATACTGTATAGTATTCAATATACTGTGGCTTAAGCATTGACTGGTGATGGAAGTAGTACGTTCCGTTGAAATAATTTTCAAAAGTTAATTCAAGGCAATGTTTATATTTTATGTATACATATTGTTGTGCATCCCAGATGTTGTTAAATTGTGCAATAAAAAGAGTGACAATAGCACATCTGACAGTCTACTGTGGTCTATAAATTATTTATATTTTAAGTACGTTCAGTTCTTTCATCATTGCTTTGGTGAAGTGTTCTTCCAACACAATCGTTAATATTAACTTGCGGTGTTGTTTGAAATAGAAATAGACGTTTTGTACTGTTTTTTTTTTCTTCCTCTTGTCTAACTCCCACCACCTGTGGGTCTCCACCTGTTCTGTGATCACGTCCTGCCGCTTGGTGGCTCCCTCTTGTGGCTCAATGTAAAAGCATTCCAGCTGTGCAAACCAAATTCACTTGTCACAATGTGTAATCATGACTGTAGAACCTTTTAAAGTGGCACTAAGAAGTATATTATATTATGTTGTGAATCAAGAAAATATATGTGACAATTCTGCATCAAACAAAATATAATTTAAAATAATTTATTTTTAGCTGTACGTGATGTCAGCAGTGCCTCTGTTGTCAATATTGAAATGAAAGTAAATCTCAGTCTGCAGATTTACGATTTCTTTTTCCAATGATTGTTGTGCAAGTATTTTTTTAACCCCACTTTAAACCATGATTATTTTCAGTATCTTACTGTTGAACTCATTCATTTTATTTTAGCCACAGATAGTGTCAGCAGTTTCCAATGGAACAAGATATCTGTGATCACAAAGTAATCACCAGTGGTTAAGCTTCCCCTGGCCGTAATCACCAGGGGTAAGCCTGCAATCCAATGATGGAAGTATTCTGTTCAGACTGCCTTATGACCTTGACTTTCAACATTTAGAGACAGATTTTAAAATAATAATAATATGTGTCCCCATCCTACAGTTTATCCAAAAAACTCAACATCATGAAAATCAGAGGAAAATTATTTAAGTAATGATAAAAAAGGAGTTTTTTGTTAATTGGGTCACAATACTAAAAATGTGCATCAAGGACAATAATATATCAGGTGTGCGACTTCAATGTAGGTACACTCATATGATGCAAAAACTTCTTTGAAGGCTAAGTGGTCTTTCAGATTCCGCATTGGCAAAATTGAATGATGACAAAAAAAAAGCGTTATTTTTTTTCAGACCACAATTTGACCTTGACCTTTAACTCGGAGGTGTATGATGTAAATTAAGCATAAATGTAACTTAGTCTAGGCGATCTAGAGAAAGCAGTCATTCTGATCAGACAAACCTGTCGAGTTATGGTGAAAAATGTTTATAATTCGGTCATGACATTAAAATTAGGTCAAGGTCAAAGAAATTATGTCAACCCCGCATGCGTTCTATTCCCATTTTTAGCCCCTGTTGGACTTAGATTGCCACAAATAGGGGCTTATGGATTTGGCCTCAAATTTCATGCGCGTGCATCCGCAACCATATCTCTGACATTTATGGACCGATTTTATTTGTACTTGGTGTAAAGACAACCCATTATGGTATACATATGCACATCATTTTGTTTCATGATGTGATCAAATATGGCTGACTGGCAGACGTTTATTTGTAAAAAAAAAAAATAAAAAAAAAAATGTCAAACACATCTTCAACCATTTATCAGACATGCATGGTCCGATTTTGTTCAAGCTTGGTACTATCGCAGTGCATGATAGCGTACATGTGCAGCTCACATAAATTTGTGATCTGATCAAAGATGGCTGACTAATAGACTAGCGGCCATTTTAGTCCTCAACTATTTCTCAGACATGCATTTACTGATCTTATTCAAACATATTACACATATAATGAATGATGGCTTATGTAAGCAAGTCATTTTGTTTTGAGATCAGATCCAAGATGGCCAACTGATGGCCATTTTATTTGTAAACAAGCTCAAATGAGCTAAGATCCTCATCCTCTTAATGATGACGTCATAAAAACGAATATGACGTCTTTGTGATGTATCAGGTTTGCGATTAATTATCTGTGCTAATGCCCGGCTTGATTCCCACAAACAAAATTCAAACAGTTTGCCTAGTTTCGGAGATAATGGTATAGGCGATTTCCATTAGCGGCGATATTATGACGTCAACTTTTTTTCTTGGAAGAATTTGCAAAATCAGAGATGGTTACTGCCTGCGGGTTGGCTTTCTGCATATACATGGCAAGTTTCACAAAGATCCTATGAAAACTCTGCGTTGTGAAACAAAAAATGTCAAAAAACAGGAATGACGTCATAAAAATTGATATGACTTCATAGTGATGTATCATGTGTGTGGTGCTTCATCTCTGCTAATGCCCTGTTCGATTCCCACAAACAGAATTCAAAAAGCTTGCCTAGTTTCGGAGATAATTTTTTAGGTGATGTAAGCCATCATTCATTATGCGTGTGCCAAGTTTGATCAACATCAGTACATGCATGTCTGAGATTAGCGTTCCATTAGCGGAGATATTTTGGCGTCATAACTTTTTTTCTGGGAGGAATTTTCAAAATCTGAGATGGTTACTGTCTGTGCAGGGTATTTTTACATGTATATGCCAAGTTTCAGGAAGTTTCAATGAAAACTGTAGGCTGTGAAACAAAAAAGTCCACAAGAAGAAGATGAAGAACAGCAACGTGAGTAAGACTGAGAGATCCTCCACGAGGATCTAAAAACCCGATGTCAAACACGTCCTCAAGCATTTCTCGGACATGCATTTACCAATGTTGTTCAAACTTGGCACACATATAATGAATAATGGCTTACATATGCACTTCATTTTTTCTCGAGATCAGAAGCTCCAAGATGACCAACTGTACTGGCAGCTATTTCAGTTGGAAAAAATAACCTGATGGTGAACTCGTCCTCAACCATTTCTCAGATATGCATGTACTGATGTTGATCAAACTTGGCACATGCATAATGAATGATGGCTTACATATGCACGTCATTTTGTTTCGATATCAGATCCAAGATGGTCGACTGGTGGCCATTTAGTGACTTAAATATGTCCCCAACAATTTCTCAGAGATGGATGGTTCGATTTTGTTCAAACTTAGCCAAGCTCAGTACATGACGGCATACATGTGTACCTCACTTTATTTTGTGATCTCAAGAAAGATGGGCGACTGATGGACTGGTGGCATTTTAGTTTTACATAAATATGGTGCTCGCCCTTTAACTCCGCACAGAAAAATTACTAAGACAGAGGCAATGCCATTTTGTGTCTTTTTCACTTGTTGATGCAAAACTTTATTCCAAAAGTCCCAGCCAGAAATGAGATAAAACATCACTGCATTACATTACATTACCCTCTGCTCTTTCCGTGCTTTGTCGCCCTCCCCACCCCCAAGTTTCTGCAGCTCACACATGGTGCACCACCAACCCCCTTCTGGTGAAACTGCATAAACCCAGGATCACTGCTCACCTCCACCTATTCGTTCATCTTTCACCCACCTGTGGAACCAACTTCCATATTCCTTCAATCTCATTCTTCCATCCAAATCTGCAATACAGCTGGTCACCACCATCTCAGATTGTCCCTAATCCAAAAACATGATATTTTTTATCCTCATTAACCCTGCCCCAATCCCTCCTCCTTCCAATTTTACAGTTTTCACTCGTGAGAGTTTCCTTGTGTTTCCATCTTTTTCTCCCCCCCCCCCCATAACCATTCTTTGTCCATGTCTGCCTCTATGTTTGCCTTTAACTCTGTGATTGGTGTTTCCCCCTCTCTCTACTGTTGCTTTTGGCCGGGTGCATCCTGATCGGTTCAGTTTAGTAGTACTAACTCTTACATAAGTCTCTATTATGTGTACCAAAAGAGTACAGAAATATCAGTTTTTAGGGACGTTCTAAGGACACAAACAACAGGACGTATGAAGAACCAATTTAACGTGTTAGATAAAGTCATGTTAAAGCATCAACTGTGCCAAACTTCTGGAAAAGAAAAACAATTCCTGCAGTCTTTAAAACCTTTATTGTATTTCAGTTGAATTATATACTTGAATGCTGAAGAACACAAATCACATTATTGGTATTTCCATAAACCTTCTGTTTGGCAGTACTTGGAAAATATTTATGCTGCCTCATGCCCTGAGAGCAGAGTAACTGTGAGATTCAGAATTCAGACAAATATGGTGGCACCAAGTGCTGTTTGTTTTGTGCAAAACATAAAGCAACATTTGAAAAGACCCTTTCCAAGTCCTTTTTTTCTCAAGATTGCATGGGGTAAGGAGTTATATTAACTGTCTTGTTGAGTAGTCACAAAGGTCCAAAAGACCGGCTTGCCACATCCCAGTCATGAGAATGGCCGAGCACTATTACCTCTTATGACTATGGCTACCAAATTTAGTACAATGGTTTTGGAAGTGAATGAGTCAAAGAAACTAATAGGAAAACTGGTTGTACAAGAGATAAATGCTGGAATTATTGGAAACAATGCCATAATCATTATTTAAAGATCCC
>NC_140961.1:111416960-111426960 GCF_056783735.1 Eptatretus burgeri | reverse complement strand
TTCCGAGTGAGTGTGCCAGGATGCATGAGGGGGTCTGCTCACACCCACCGCTCGGCCTTCGACCCTGAAGCTGCAAGCCACATATAATTCCGTGGCCCGATGGATTGCTAGACAACTGTGGATGCTGGTTGAGGTAATTAAATCTAACAGGGTCCCGTGCACAGCGTCGCGTTGCCTTATTCTTATGATTTAGTCATCCCAACTGGGGAACCTTGCTCTTAACGTTCACCCATCTACTTATTACATACGACCGAGCGAATCGGGGGTGGATGTTGGCTATCCTACTGGAGTGAATCACTGGGCTACAATATCCCATCGATTTAATACATACAAGCCGTGTCAGATCAATGAAGGAAAAGGACAAAAGGACAGGTTTGAAATCACAGCTTATCAAAGCAAGGGACATTTTTGCAATCATGATGTTCAAAGCACATATTTACAGGCACAATTAAACAATGGTCAAACAGTAGTCAAAGAATACTCAAGCAATACAGGCAGACAAAGACGCATGAGAAAATAAGCTAGCCATAGCACGTGAGAAGCCGCTTCCACTATCTTACTTATTTCCAGACAACGGAGGACAGGTGCGCCATCTCAATCATCTGGGAAATTAGACAGACAGAAAAAGCAAAGTAGAGGAAGAGTGGAGTGTGGTTGAGACTCTTGACTCACGGCACACAGACAGGTGAGCCTGTGTCGGTCACAAGTGAAGGACAGGATAGGTAGGTGGAGATAGGGGATATAGTGAGTGTCAGAATGTGGGGTGAAGTGGTTGAAACCACCAGTTTCAAAGATCTCATACTGCAGTCCACCCTTGGACCTTCGCATTAGCTCTCCTGTCCAGACAGTAACTCATGCAGGAGATGGCGCAAGCACAGTGTCAGCTCATTGGGGAAACGGGGCAGGCTCATTAAAGTGGCTCATGGCAGAGACGGTTCATCCAGGCACAGTGCAGGCTGATGCTTGTAACAGGGCAGGCATTCTGATAGCTCAGCGTGGCTTTCTCTCCTCTAGACGGCTCCGCTTGTTCACTCGCTCCTCTCCCTTTTATTGAGGCTGGTGTGGGGCATGGTAAAGGAGCCCCTGTGGCCCTTACGACCCGCTCATGGTCTCTGCCCATTCGTCCTCTGCCAGCCGGGTTTTTGAGACTTCCAGAGCGGTCCCTCACAACCGACCAGTGGAGACCCTTATGGAAGAATCTTCTCATGCGATTCTCTCCATATTAGCACTGGGATTGACTTGTAATGTGTGTATAAATGGGGAATGAAGGAAGGGAATTCTTTAAACTCAAGGATTAATTGTGTTCCATATGAAGAAGGAAGCAACTCCGAAGTGAGAGGGTGATGGATTTGGATGGATGTTGAATGAAGAAAAAGGGTTTTTGAGGGGAGCACAGGAAGTATAGGTTGGAAAGCGAAAAGATGGGGGATTGGAGATGGATGGATAAATGGGTGGATTGATGTTAAATGAGGAGAGGGAAGTTTCCTATGGGGTGTGAGGTTTGGGAAGCAAATGGTGAAGGGTGTTAGGGAGGACGGGGAATAACGGCTTGGAGGAAAAAGGGTAAGGGATTGGAAATGGATGAATGGATTGAAGGATGGATGAAATGTCAGAAAGTGGGAAAGTTGGAAAGTTAGTTGGAAGTTGGGGAAATGCATGAAGAGGATGACCTAGCTAATCCCACACAACACATTGTCTCCGTCCCCTGAACAAAGGGAAGGGACCTATCAGAGCACACATTCTCATGAAATAACTAGCTCAGGGTTCCCTACGTGTTGGATGCAACTCCCTGGGGATCAATTTTTCACACCTGTAACAATATTATCTCACTACCTTCTGCACATGCATGATTGGTACGAATTCAGAGCCAAAATACTGATAAACTCCAGGTTCGTTTTCTGATCTGTCTTCAGATTCATGTTCAAAGTATAATTTTTGCGCAAAATATAATATTGCCTCATGCGCAGGATAATAACCAAACTATATTAAGCATCTTTCTCCCACAAGGAGTCATTTCAATAAATATCTTTCTCACGATTTACTCATTGACTCACTCACTGACTCACGTAAAAGTTAAGGTACCTTCTAAGTAGTTGTAGAAATCTGAAAATTTGTCTGATGGTACAGCTCAAAACCACTATCCCAGGAAATATCGAAACAATTCGTCCTTGTCATACACCAAACCTGCCCACCAAGTTTCATCTGAATCCATCCACAACTTTTTGATAAATTGTGCTATACTCGTACATCGTTTTTAGCCCTATCTCTCAATGGTGAAGAATCACTTTAAAATTCTAGTAGTTGGATCCAGATCCGGATCTTCACCAAAATCGAATCGATATGTCCTTTTCACACACCCAACCTGCCCACCAAATTTCACCCAAATCCGTCCACAACTTTTTCAGATATCCTGCACACTAGCAAACAGACAAACAACCAAGACAAGAAAAAGACGTCAGTGAAGAGCACGATACTTGCAAAATCCACCCCCTCTCCAAAGGTTGCAATGGATACTTCAAATTGTCCATTTCATTAAGATTAAAATTGACAATGTCAATCACAGCTCAGGTCAATCAGAAGAAAATTGATTATTTTTCAGATTGAAATTGATGATTTTAGAAGTTTGACCTTCAGTTAACCTTTGACCTTTTGACCTCAAAAATAGTTGCTGTAGTTTCCAAATTCAGTGATGCACTGATCAATTTCTGCTTAATTTTCAGGTTAATCGGATGTAAATTGACATTTTTTCAGTTGAAAATTGATTTTCGATGTTTGACCTTGAGTTGACCTTTGACCTTTTGTCCTCAAAAATCAATAGGCTTCTCAGTTGAGACGACCTCTACAACTTGGTAGTTTCATGACGATCGGTTTGGAATTGTGATCTGCAGGTGATTGACCAACACAGACAATACCAAAATCAACTGACCAATATACTTCAAAAATCTTCGATTTTGCAACTAACAAACAGACAGACAGGGGTGAAAACATGACCTCCTTCACCTTCGGTGGCAGAGGTAATAAATGTCAGTGCATGTCAGTCAGTCACGGTCAGTGTGTGTCTCCTCCATAACTCCAAAACCATGAAACCGAGCAGCCCCAAACGTTGCATGCACACTCAAAGAACTCCAATGGAGTGCGTGATTGAAAATTGGGTGTTTGGGTTAATTTAAACACCACTTTTGAAGATAATTAATGGCCTTATTTGATTATTATCCTTCATCAAGGCATCATCCTCGGTCACCTTCCTCTCCATCACAGGTGTCGAAATTTGCCAATTTTTTTTTTGCCCTGCTCAACAATGCCTTCACTTGGAACAGGCCGCAATGGTTTCTTAACGGAAAGGTGCGAATTTCTTTTTTTAAACTCTCCTCACTCATATATCATCGATTGCATGATCTTTAGATCTACGAATCACTGAGTATATCGCAATACTTATGAATGCCCGGAGACACCAGTGTTTGTCACTTCATTTAATTTCCACACATGTGATAAGCTCAAGAATCTCTTAACCTTAGACAAATTTAAAGCTGCAATGCTGAAAAACGTCCAGAAACTTGTATTTGCCATTATTTGATGCTCCAGATGTGTGCAGACAGTGGTTCTCTCCTGACGTGTCTGGATGTTGTTTGTTTCCGGACAGTGTTTGTGTCCAGATGGCGTTTGTCTGTGGACGTGTCGAGGCGGTGTTTGTCTCCGCACGTGTTGGATGTGTCCGGATAGTGGTTCTCTCTGAACCAGACGGTGTGTGTCTCCAGACGTGTTCTGACAGCATTCATCTCTGGACATGTCCTGACAGTGTTTGTCTCCAATCGTGTCCAGGCAGTGTTTGTCTCCAGACATGTCGGACATGTCCCGGCTGTGGTTATCTCCGGATAGTGCTTGTCTCCAGGCGTGTCCGGGTGGTGTTTATCTCCAGGTGGTGTTTATCTCCAGGTGGTGTTTATAGTATGGCCGGTAGAAAATGTATTTCAGCATTATTCCTCTTCCATCTTCACTGTTATTCTACGCAGAATAATTTTGATAAGACAGTATGAATCGTAATTAATGCTCCACCGCATGTCTGTCTTCCCTTCCCCCTTACCTCATGCTGATATCCTCCCAAAACTCCTCCCCCCTCCATCCCCATAAACTCTGGATGTTTATAAGCTTTACAGCTGAAATACGATAAGCGCGAGAATGTCTTAACCTGAACCAATTTCAAAATTTAAACTACGGAATTGAACTTAGCAGGAGTTCCAACTGCGAAAAAAATAAGTGTTCATTTGTCCAATTCGCACATTGCTTGATACTCCGGATGTCTCCGGACGGTGTTTAGTCCGACCCACTCAGCTGTTCCTTATCAATTATTTTGTTGGAGTGCTTGCTTGAGTACTTAATGGTAGTGGGTGGAATCCATTCCAAGGTACTCAATTTCAACCAGAGGATCCAAAAGGAATCGAGTAGTGAACCAGAATTAACATCAATTTCAAGTAAGTAGCGTTTTTTCGGGAAAAAAATTTCATCCCTTTTTGGCATGTTCCGGTTACACATGGTCTTGTCATGCATTGTAACTGCCGGGAGTTTGCCACAAGGGGAAGCACTCGAGTGTCTCCCAAACTCCCAGTCCTGAGGCTGCAGACCAGAGGTAACTCCACGGTTCAATGGGCACAGCATTCTTACACAGCCATAGCTGCTTGACTTCGACTCCCAGCCTAGCAGGGTTATGTTTCAATGTTTCCACAATACCTTTCTATTGGCACAGCAACCCAACTAGAGGCCACGGCCTCAGCGCCACACCTGATGATCTTCTGCTGAGCAGAACAGATAGGTGCAGCACTGGCTAACAGGGAAAATCAAGTGGGGTACAACTTCCCGTCCAACGAAAGGAAAACCTAGACAGATGTGAAAGAACAACCATCAATTATTAGCTCATTTGGACTTTTGTTAGGTGAGCTTATGTGATCGAGCAGTGTCCGTCGGTGAGTGAGTCAATCAGTGAGTCAGTCCATAAACACTCCAGTCATTATCGCTTGAACCATACACACAATTTTGATGAAACTTGGCCATAAGCTTCATATCTGATGCCAAACGAAAGTATATTGACCACGTCCAAATCTGTGCTCATTCTGGGGTCTACGGGAGCTTTTTTGAGCCCCCCCTCAAAAAAAGTAGTTGCTGTCTTCTCCAAAATGACACACACACACACAATTTTGATGAAACTTGACCATAATATTCATCATGTGTGATGTACCAAAGTGTGTTGGCCGCTACTCATTAAGGGGTCTATGGGGATGGGGAGTGAACATCCCCAATATAGGCTTTTGCTCTCTTCTCCAAAACTACAGAAACAATCTTGATGAAAGTTGACCACAACCTTCATCACTCAGGACATACTAAAATTTATTGACCACATCAAAATCTGCATTCTTTAAGGGGGTCTACGATGTGCGGTTTGACTCCCCCCCCCCCCAGAAGGTGTGGTTTGACCCCCCCTCCCCCAAATATTTGCTCTCTTCTCCAAAATTACACACACAATTTTGATGAAACTTGACCACAACCTTCATCACCCATGATGTACCAAAGTTTATCAATCGCATTAAATTCTGTGCTCATTAAAGGGGTCTAAGGGAGGGTTTGATCCCCCAAAATAGGTATTTGCTCACATCTCCGAAACTACACATACGACTTCGATGAAACTTGAACACAACATTCTTCACCTGTGATGCACCGAAGTGTATTGACAGCATCAAAATCTGCATTAATTAAGGGCGAGCGGGTTTCTGACCCCTCAAAATAGGTATTTGCTCTCTTCTCTGAACTGCACACATAATATCAATGAAACTTAACCATAACCATCATCACCCTTGATGTACCAAAGTTTGTTCACGGCATTGAAAAATTCAGTGTCTCAGAGGGTCTGCGGTGGGTTTGAGTGACTTGCTCCTGATCAGATGAGCTTCGGGATAGGCGATCCTATATTTTTTATTTACATACACACACACAAGCAAGCAATCATTTTAAAGTGAGTATTTAAAGGCAAAAAGCATAAAATAGCAGATTTAACCCGAACACGTATTCTTATGAAATCTTATTTAGACAAAATACACATGGCCATCATTCAATCCGGGGAGAAGAAGAAGACAAGAAGAACTGAGAAGAAAAGAAAAGTACAGTGTGGGGTCGACTCCTTCCCTCACCTCACACGGCCCAACGGGGCTGTGCCAGTCAAATCTACTGGGGGAGGGAGGGGGCAAAGGATGGGGAAGATGAACAGTGGAGTGGCGATGCGGTGCAATGGGATGCGCAACCACATATCTGAGGAGTCCAGACCCAGTAGGCAAGTGTTCTCTCACATCTAAGACATGTGAACTGCAAGCAGCTGTTTCTGCTGTGCCTACGGGACCAGCAGCTCCCCCCGAACCAAGCTGCGTTCTGAGCTTTCTTCCTTCCCTCCTCCACACTATGAGCTCTTTGCTTCTCCTCTCACACTCTGCGCACTTGTCTGTTCCTCTACAGACTTGGCTTTCACCCGTCTCATCTCGTGCAAGCCTCACTGTCATTGGTGCACATCTGATGTGGATGTGTCTACGATGCAGCTTGTGGACAAATGCCACTGTTTCTGAGGGAAGTTCAATGCAGCCCTCACCCCTCCCCTCACACATGAAAGATGCAGAAGGCGCCCCCCTAGCCCCTCCCTGCGCGCAAACATTTCAGTCTGCAGCACACACTGTATCATCATGCATGTGAGAAGGAACAAAGTCCGACGTGGTGAAGGTAATCCGATCGGCCTGAAGGACGAATGACCACAGACAGACCGAGTGAAGACCGACCAGCGGCAGGGTTAAAGGTAAGACTGATGGGGTGAAGCTGTTAGTTTCAGAGGTTGATCAATGATGTCATCCGTGGTCTCCCTTTCATGGTCGTGGACAATCTCCTAGTAGAAAGCCTGACAGAGGAAGAACACGAGTCACACTTCCGATTACTTTTTAAGTACCTTGCTAAATATGATTGTCATCAATCCCAGCAAATCCCAGTTTGGGGTCCCATCACTTACCTTCCTCGGCCCTGTCATCGACAAACATGGTATCTGCCCACTGGAGGACAAAATCAAGACCATACAAGCCTTTCCTGCACTCACGCGAGTTGAGGAAGTTTCTTGGCCTTGTCAATTTTTCCAGGCATTTCGTCCCTGACTGCGCAGACGTATCTCAGCCGTTGACAGACGTACCACGTAACAGGAATAAGAAAAATCAGCCAATCATGCTCGATGAAAAAGAATTGTCTTCCTTTGAAGAGGTGAAGGTTAGGTTGGCTGAGGCCACATTTCTTGTTTATGCCAAAGCTGAAGCACCACTATGCTTCTCAGTCAATGCATCAGGCGTGGGAGTAGGAGTTTTGGAGAAAAATGTTGATGATGTCTGGAAACCACTCTCCTTTTTCTCAAGGCGTTTGGAACCTGCAGAGACCAGATATCGCACGTATGGTAGAGAACTTAGAGCAGCCTACCTGGGTGTCAAACACTTTTGGCATTTGCAATAAGGGAGGACATTATCTATCTCTACGGACCACAAGCCATCGGCCTGTGCTCTCAAGTCAGGACCTCATCATCATTCTCCAAGAGAAGTAGTACATCTTGATTTCATCTCCCAGTTAACAACCGACTTGAGGCACATCAGTGGTAAAAACAACTCTGCTCCAGACGCACTCTCCTGAGTTGACAAAAATGTTATGGATGAATCTACGATCATCAATTTCACATCCTTAGCTGAAGCCCAACAGCATGATCAGGAGCCACAAAGTCTGCAAACCAATCCAACATCACTTCAGTTCAAAGAGATATCACTCCCCACTTCAAGGGTAGGATTATCTGTGTTGTTTCCACAGGTGATCCTCGCCCTAACATCCCTGACAAGTGTCAACGTGCACCTTTTTGACACTCTACGCAATTTGTCTCATGGTGGCATCAGAGCCACTCAACATTTAGTGACTCGCCCTGTTATCTGGCAGGGAATCAATCATGACATCAGAGACTGATCCGGAACCTGCAGAGCATGTCAGAAATCCATAAAAGATTGACACATCAGGTCTCCTCTTGGTACGTTTTTTTTTCCACCAGACATCAGATTCGACCATATTCACATTGATCTAGTCTGACCTCTACCTCCATCAGATGGCAACACAAACCTGCTCATATGCAATGATTGTTTTGCTCGTTGGCCAGTCACAATATCCATCCCTGACAAGACAGCAGAAACGGGAGCACAAGAATTCATCTCACATTGGGTAGCTGTGCTCGGTGTGCCCTTAACAATAACCACAGCCCAAGGTCGCCAGTTTCAATCAGCACTTTCCAAGCTCTGTCTGATCTATTTGGCAGTAGTACCACTCAGTAGTACCACTCCACCTTATTCCCTTCGTACAATACCCTTTGTTTTATATGATCCAGAAACTCAGGAGAACCCGAACCACAGCTCATCCATCACCTAATGGGCTCATGGAACGATTCCATCGATAGTTGAAAGCATCTCTGAAAGCAAATACAAGATGGACGGAGAGTCTTGCTGTCGTCTTGCTCGGGATCCGAACTGTGGTTGAGTCTAATTGAATTTTCTGTGCTGCTGAGTTAGTTTTTGGCACAACTCTCAAGTTGCCAGGACAGTTTAAGGCACCTCGTCAGTTTAATCACGACTTGAATCCAAGCAACAATGTTCATATATTTTTTCATGAATTTTTTTTTTTTTTTGCATTTTCCTCCTTGGATCTTGTGTGGACAGATTAGTTTGGTGTTCACGCAGGCATGATGAGCTGAATGGCCTCCACCTGCGGTGGATTTCCTTGTCCTTGTTTTATCTCAGCTCGAGCGTTTGAACATTGCTATTGCAGCACTCTCTGAGGTTCGGAGACCGGATATTGGCGAGATCGTTTTGGGTGATCGTGGTGGGATCGTGGTGAGCACCATGAAGGACGCATTCCATGTCACTCTCAAGTCTGTGGTTGTTCAGTACCCCAGACGAGATACTCTTCGAGTCTTAGGGGACTGCAATGAAACGATTGGTACTGATAGGGATGGTTATGAGGCACGTGTTGGTCCCCATGGGTCTGGAACTGTGAACCACAATATCACTAAGGTCCTTGACTTTGCAAGAAGTCATGGACTTAGGGTGGCTATTTCATGGTTGTAGCTTCTGCAGGCTCATCGCTGGACTTGGTATTCCAATGCTGATGGTGTGGCAAAGGAGATTGACCATGTGCTCGTTGATGGTCGCTGGAGGATGATCCAGAACAGCAGGGTCCACAGGAGTGCTCAGTTCCTCAATACTGTCTCCAGGCTTGTTGTTGCAACTCTTAAGTTGCAGCATAAATCCGGCAGAATGGTCCCATCCCAACCTCAGCTGGATGTTGGCCAGCTCACGGATTAGAGGGTAGCTTAGGAATTTGCAAACAGGCTGAGTGGGGATCTCGGGGGACTGGGTGCTTTCGGAAATCCTGAAGGGTTGTGGAGTTCCTTTAAGACCACCATCCTTGATATTGCCAGGGGATGTCTTGGAACTCACCATTTGGCAAAGAAAAATTTTGTCTCTCAAGGGACACTGGATACCATTGATCAGAGTCGCAGGGCCAGATGGCAGAGCTGAGCTGTTCAGGGGGCTGAGGTGTAAAACTGCTCGTGCGCTAAGGGTGGACAAGGAGGTCGATGTGTGAGAAATCTGTGAGGGGGTAGAGCATCACCTTTGGTCACGTGATTCTCATCCTGTTTGCAAGGGAATTTGTGCATTGCATTCGTTCAGCCCATCAGTCAGTGTACTCCAGTAAGAGTGGAGGGTGTTGGGGTCTTGACAGAGGAGTCCAAAGTAAATTCGCGCTGGGCCGGTTACTTTCAGCGGCTGTACTGGGGCGACCCACGAGATGTTTAGTTGCATGTCAGGGGTGTGACTATCCCAACTGCTGACCCTACAATCAACTGTGATCTATCTTCATTTGTGGAAACACAGGATGTGGAGAACCGGTTGAAATGGGGGTA
>NC_140961.1:111276960-111411960 GCF_056783735.1 Eptatretus burgeri | reverse complement strand
TGACTCACGTCATATTTGTTTGGGGATATAAAACTGACATGGGGATATAAATTACATGACCCATGTAATTTATTTTTCGGGGTGGTGGGGGGGGGGGGGTATGGAGCGGAAATTGGCATGTCAGGTACATTATAATTTGTCGGGTACAAAAAGCTGGTGGCCATTTTGAAAAAAACAAAATCATTAAAAAGGGCCTCCTTCCTTAAAAAAAATCCAGACAATCAACTGGTATTTTTTATTATTATTATTATTTGGCCCAATACAGTACTTTTTTTTTCCAACATTACCCCTTTATTCATATAGCAGTAATATATTGCCCAATCAAACAGTGTCTGATTACACACCACCTTTTAAAGAATCACAAAGCAGGTCGCTCTACTTGCAACACAGGTGAGAAATTGATATGCACAAACAAAGCAGCTGATATGCCATAGAGCTTGATAAGCACCTTGAAGGACGTGGATGCCATAGAGAGGGTTCAGCGCAGGGCTACCAGATTGATTCCGGGCCTAGCCAGACTCAGCGATGAGGAGCAGCTGAAGGAGACAGGGCTTCATACACGAGAAAGGAGGCGGTTGCGAGGAGATATGATCGAGATGTTTAAGATAATGAAAGGTAGAGATAAAATAAGTGCAGATGAATTATTCAACAGAGTTGACACTGATAGGACCAGGGCCATGGCCTGAGAGTAAAGAAGGAGAGAGTTAAAATGGTAGCAAGGCAGGAGACTTTCACTCAGAGTTTCATTAATGCATGGAATGGTCTCCCTGGAAAGGTAGTGGCAGCAGAAAAAGTAGATACGTTTAAATTAGAATTAGATAGGTACCTGGAGGTTATGGAGATAGAGGGGTATGGGGATGTTGATAAGACTTTTACGTAGTTTGAGCATTGATGGATGATTGTGTACGGAGTGTTGTTGGTGCGGGTCTTGTCAAGGGGGGTTGTGTGTTTGATGCTGTGTGTTTTTAACCAACCCATGCCCCCTCCACGAGGGGCAGAAGAGGAAACAAAAAAAAATACCCCAAAATACAAAAAAAAAACTACAAAAACAAATTATTTCATAAATTAAAAACAATTTTTTTGCATTTTCTTCCTTGAATCTTGTGCTGATGGGTTTGTTTGGTTTTTACGCAGGCATGATGGGCTGAATGGCCTCCACCTGTGTTGGACTTCCTTGTTATTTTCTACACCATCCCTCCCTATTTCATATCCAGGTGCTGCATGACATCATCGCCGGACAACGAAGGCGTTTCGGTGATGACGTGCGCTAAAAGAGCACACTCAGTTTTCACTCCGTTCGTTTGTTTTGTTTTCCCTTTCTTTCTTGTTACTTGTGAAAGTTTTAATAATTTTCAAGGACAGTATATTTGTTGGTCACTTTATGACGAAAATTGAATAATTTTCATAAAACGTCGGTCTGTCTCGTTTGTTTGTTTGTCTGTGAGTGCGATAACTCGTGAATGCTTTCAGCTATGTTCATCAAACTTTACCAGGCGATTTCAAAGGACAAACCTGAAGCTGTCAATGTTTTTTGACTATATATGTCAAAGGTCAAGGTGCCAGTCACCTCATTTGCATCAAATAGATACAACTAAAAGTGTTTGCGCGATGTGTTTTCACACTTGATACAAATGAGTTCGAAAACATCACTTCCAAATTCCGAGCAGATTTGATAATCCGATGGTTATTAAAATGCAAGATTTCTGTAGGGGTTAGGGGACAGATGACCCATTTCCAAAATGGCAGCAATCCGTTGATGTATAACATCATTTCCATGACAACAAAATCACCCATGTTATAAAGTATTGGGTAATTTTTTAGGGACCAAACAAGATAACTCGGAAAGGCTTCAAGTTCAAGGAAATGCTTTGAAACATGTTCAAAGTTCAAGATTACAGTGACGTCATTTGCATGATTTTCGTCATACCTGTCGGGCTACCGCCTGACGTCCTTTTGTTGGATTCGCTAGATATCCCTTATTGTCGGGTTTTCCGTGTGTGTGTGTGTGTGTGTGTGTGTGTGTGTGTGTGTGTGTGTGTGTGTGTGTGTGTGTGTGTGTGTGTGTGTGTGTGTGTCTGCAACGCGAGACTCCACAGCACAAACCAGCAAACCGATTTCGATGAAACTTGGCGACCAGGTGCCATATGGTCTGGGAGTGTACGCGTTTCAGTTTCGTTGCTAAACAACCACCAGTTGCTGTGCAGCGGCCGAAAAACCGCACATTCACGATTTTCAATACTTGTCCTACAGTTTTGAATGTGGAGAAACGAGACTTCGGAATTAAACACTTCGAGATATTTAGAAAATTTCACTCGAGTCGATTTTTGATTTAGGTTTTATTTTTCAAATGGTAGTCCTTTAAAAATAGGGTGTCTTTACCGTCATTTAATGTGTGTATACAGTGTTTGTAAGGAACTACACCGTCGTTCCACCTTCGATCTCTCCTCTATCCAAACGTTATTGACCAAAGTGAAAAGGATCCAAAATAAATGGAATCCCCGGCATTTCTGTCTTTGTGGATTTCTAATAATATGGTATAAATCAAGTAATGTGGAATTTGAAAAACATCTTTAAAAAAAGAATTTCTACACCCCCGTTATTTTATCGTCCGCTACACCGCCAGGTTCATCAAAAACAACCGACCAGGAAGTCTTCTCGCGCTACCCACGGTCTGGTTCGTATTTCCCTGAACATGTGTTCTGTTTATGGTTATATTTTCCTTCTCTCTCTTTCTCTTTTTCTCTCTTTCTCTCTTTCTCTCTTTTTCTCTCTCTCCCTTCACGTTACGTTTTGTTTCGTGTTCTTCTGACGTCCACTCTGTTTGCCGTCATCTGAGGTAATGTCAACAAAAATAATGACACATTTTATTGGATTCGCTATATATGCTAGATATCCCTTATTGTCGGTGTGTGTGTGTGTGTGTGTGTGTGTGTGTGTGTGTGTGTGTGTGTGTGTGTGTGTGTGTGTGTGTGTGTGTGTGTGTGTGTGTGTGTGTGTGTGTGTGTGTGTGTGTGTGTGTGTGTGTGTGTGTGTGTGTGTGCGCGCGCAACGCGAGGCTCCACAGCACGAACCAGCAAACCGATTTCGATGAAACTTTGCCAAGAGGTGTAATGTATACTGGGGATGTGCACGTTTGAATCTCATTGCCTAGCAACCACCCGTTGCTGTGCAGCGGCCGAAAAACCGCGTACAGTATTTTCAATACTTGTCCTTCAGTTTTCAATGTAGAGAAGCGAGACTTCGGAATTAAACACTTCGAGATATTGAGAAAATTTTACTCGAGCCGATTTTTGATTGAGGTTTTATTTTTCAAATAGTAGTCCTTCAAAAATCGGCTGTCTATTTACCGTCATTTTTTTATGAGGGGCTTAGGAAAGTGGGCGGAGCTTAGGGAAAGTGGGAGGAGCGTAGGAAAGTGGGCGTGGCTTGAGGAAAGTGGGCGTGGCTTATGAAAATATTGTGTGCCTCAGGAGGTGTGGTCAAACAAGAGCATTGAGAGAAGTTTATCGGGTTTTCCGTGTGTGTGTGTGTGTGTGTGTGTGTGTGTGTGTGTGTGTGTGAGTGTGTGTGTGTGTGTGTGTGTGTGTGTGTGTGTGTGTGTGTGTGTGTGTGTGTGTGTGTGTGTGTGTGTGTGTGTGTGTGTGTGTGTGTGTGTGTCTGCAACGCGAGGCTCCACAGCACAAACCAGCAAACCGATTATTTTTCAAATGGTAGTTGTTCAAAAATAGGGTGTCTAATTTACCGTCATTTTTATGAGGAGTGCCAGTTGGCAAATACGCAATAGGAAAAATCTTGCCAGGTAGAGGAACAATTGTATGTGAACCAATACTTCTTGGCAATGAATCTTCGTCGGTGGATCGGTCAGAATGAAAAGCATCGTATCCAGCGCTTTGATCCTAGCGAATTCCTCGTCGCCTCCCTTCTTGTTTGCTTCTTTGTTTGTTTGTTCGGGAGATATCTCAGCCATCCTTTGAGCTAGGAAACTGAAATTTGAACACAATAGTGAACATGTGCTTTGGCAAAAAAGGTATTAAAAAAATTAATCACAAACAAATCATTGATAAATTTTTAATTATTATCGATTTATTAATTACTTATTTATTTTCTTTCTCATCTGGGCAATATCTCAGGCACCTTTTTTGCTTGGAAGCTGATATTTGGACATGACAGTGACCAAGTGATTTGGCTATAAAAAGGTATTTTTGATTTATTGATTAATCAATTCATCGATTTTTTTTTTTTCATTTTTCGATGAATTACTTAATTTTCAAAAAGTTACAGATTCGGATGAAACATTGGTGCTTTTGGTATGCTATTAACCAATTGGTTAAGAAATTAATTATTTTACAATTATTATTTCTTTATTTTAATTACACAACTAATCAATTAATCAATCAATTATTCGACACAGCTCCCTCCCAATTCTGTCTCGATGTGCTGCACGCCGCGTAAATAACAATTGCACACATTTACTTCAGAAGTATGTACATTTGTACACATAAACTATGTGGCATTTGTACACATTCAACTCAGAAGTGCACCGCTCCCTTCCACTTCCCGTCTCCATGTGCTGCCCAGTGGCATCGCTGGGTGTCGTTGGCACCCTGGCATTGTCGCAGCTGGAGGATTTGTTATTTATTTATTTGGCATGCGGACGGTGTATTTTGAATATACCTCCACTTGTTTCAATAATGTATTCACACAATTTTTAAAGAATGAAAGTTAATTTTTACTTATTTAGTCTTAAAACCTGTCGGCCAAAACACTACACCATCTATTTATTTTGTAAGCAAAAATGGTAGAATTTCCCTCTTCCCCTCTGCACTGTGTTCCCCATACATGAGGACCGAGGGGTGGTGAACTGATGTGACATGGTACTTCACGGAGGGGAGAAGACACGTGACCTCAAAAAACTTCTCACGTGCATATGTAAAAATCTGTATCATAAGAGCCGTGTCTGTTTGTCTGTTGTGCTATAATTTGACAACAAATTTCAATGAAGCCAATGACGGTGGATTCAGGGAACTCCCAGGAAGGTTTCTGATGCAAAAAAAAAAAAAGGAAGGAAGGTTTGTGTGTGGGTAAATGGGCACATGTGGCGAAACTACGAACGCCAGCTTGTGACGCTTGTTATCCCCGCACGGAGGGCAGGATCTCCCAGAGATCCTCTTTTGTTCTTGCCCCGTAGATTAAACATCGCAGCAAAGATTAGTATTCCCCATCAGCAAAGCGATGGGTCTTGCATGCTCGTGGTAATGATAGTGTTAGTGCAGATAAATGACAGTAAAGATTTGCTCAATGATTTTTATTTTCCTGGATCGAATTTGAGACTCAGTAGGGCGGGGGGGGGAGGGCAGTTGAAGTCGAATGACTGTACTTTTTTTAGGATATTATAGGCCTCATGTGGAGTAGAATCGGGGTGGGGGAGATGGAGGTTTTGGGAAATGGGGTCGGGGTTAGTTGTGGTTGTTGTCTTGAGAAGAGTGGGGGCGTAGCACGTGAATCCCCCTGAGCGCTTGGTACTTGTTTTATGCCTTTTTCACACATTTCTATAACACAGCTGTTGCGAGATTGTTAAATTGCACAGCGGTTCATGTCAAGTGATGACGTGTACCTTTCTGATTGAACATATTCAGAATTCAGTTTTTCACAACCTATGGCCAGCAGATAAATAACACTCAACAGTTTATTTTACTCGCAACCCGACTGTCAAATATGTTGTAAAATGAAGCTTGTGTCCTTTATTTAACTCGATGTGAAACAGTAAGAAATAAGGCCCAGATATGGGAGGGGTGGGAGGGACTGTCTCCCCATGAGCCTTAGTATTATGAATAATTGCTTCCACTTTCAGTGCAACAACAAAAGGCAGAACTGCATATATAATCACAGCTCTGAATTTTTCCAATATTGAATGAATGTGTCATGCAGAAGATGCATCATTTATAACCTGACTTGGTATGACTATTGTTAGTGGTAGTTCTGGTGACGATGCATGGTCTTGGTTATACAATGAATTTTTTATCACTCAACAAAGCATCTTCAAGAAACACGAATGTAAATAAAGTTTGTGAGGTTTTCTCTCCATAAGATATAATAATATAATTATTGATGGTGGACCATTTGAGCCCTGCAGAAACATGAGGCGGGATGGGAAACAAGCACAGAAAGAGCAGAGGATACAATACCAGAAAGGAGGTGGTAGAAGACAGAGAGACCACTGATCTGTCTGCGATGGTGATATGATAAGCCCATAGACTCAGCTTCATTGCAGGAGATTCCAATAATCTTGAAGGCCTTCATTTCCAGGCATCAAGCTGAGCAAGATGTGAGGCAGGAGAGCCAGCCCAGAGGGGAGAGCAGTGTTCCATCAAGCTGCATATGAAAGCCTTGTAGGGTGGAAAGGAGTTCAAGTGTGCCAAGGAAGGACTTTGTGCGACAGAGGATGCTCAGTCTGCGGCTGCTTTGGAGAGCATTTTAGTGGTTTCAGTGATTCGGTTCTGCTCGATGGGTCCTTTCAACCTGCCATTGCAAGCACGAAATGTGTAATTCAAATCGCCTTTTAAATATAATTTCAGCATTTAGATGAAAGAGTAGCAATTTTAAAATGTTGAACTATTTTTTTCATTTTCAGGAGTGATTGAGGCAGCTGGCAGTTACCCAAACACCACCTAAATAATGGTATGTGTCAGAAGAATGTGTTGCAGGCTTGAAACAAGATCGCCCGCAGGGCAGGTATTCTACTTGTACAGGAAATACGAGAAATATCCTTGGATGAGAGGTGTCTATATCGTACCATTTCCTGGTAGGACAAGCGAGTAGCGGCAGTGGATATATAACACACGCGCACATACACGGATGCTAATCCTTTTTCCAATAAATGCAAAAATCTCCAATAAATTATCTTGCAGCAACGTCCCAAACAAAGAAATATATTTATAATGGCCCTCACAGTCTATAGAGCCCACACTCCCACCCCTCCCCACCAATATAATAAGTAATTTGATGAGCTAAGTTCGGATAAGTCTTCATTCTGAACAAAAACTAGAGAAAATGAATATGCACAACTTGGCCGCCTGACTTCCTTAGCTCACGGTTGTTGGTGTTCTTTTGTTTGTTGCAGGTCAATTCTGCCAATTATACAAGTTTTTTTTTTTTTTTTTTTTTTTTTTTTTTGTATACCTTGGTCGAGGCTCGTATGAGAGCTAACACACAACTCACAGCAAGGAGGCATGAGACAAGAGGGGTGGGAGTGGAAGGGACAAAACATTGGGGAACAGACACAGGTGAACTGTGGAAGGGAGAGGGAAGGGGATGGGACGGGGAACATGGCGAGGAGAAGATGGACATTACAGGGACTTTCAGGAAGGAAAGCAGGAGAATTGAAGGAAGTGGGCTTGGGTGGATTATCGGGGTAGAAAAGATCGAGGATTTGGATGGGGGAAGATAAGAGGTGGTGGTGAACAGCTGTTTTGAAAGCCTGGAGGGAAGAATGGGAAAGAATAGAGTGAGGAAGTTTATTCCAAAGGCGGGAAAAAAGAGGAATGAAAGAGTGAAGATGAGCAGTGATTCGTGATTTTGGTAGTTTTACCAGAAGGGGGTTGTTGGCGGACCTTGAGCGCCCTGTGGAAATGTGGTGGGGACAAATCGCAGAGAGAGCAGGGGGGCAAGGCTGGAGAGGAGTCGGTAGAAGACAGAAAGACCACCGACCAACCTGCGGTGATTGAGTGAGAGGCCCAAAGACTCAGCTTCATTGCGGGAGATGCCAATGATCTTAAAGCCCTGGTTTCGACAGCGTGAAGTCGAGAAAGGTGGGAGGCAGGAGCACCAGCCCAGAGGGGAGAGCAGTACTCCATCAGGCTACGGACAAAAGCTTTGTAAGTAGTCAGGAGCTCAAGAGGGCCGAGGAAGGACTTTGCACGACGGAGGATTCCCAGTCGGCGACTGGCTTTTGAGGCAAGGTTGGAAATGTGACTTTCCCAGGAAAGGTCATGGCAGATAGTGAGACCCAGAAGCTTGAAAGAAAAGACTTCTTCCAGAGGATTGTTGAGAAAGTGGATGGGGGGGTTTTGTAAATGGTCCTTTCGAAGAGACATAGTGAGAGTGTGAGATTTGTGTGGATTGAAAGACATGTTCCACGTGTTGGACCAGTTTGTGATTTTATCCAGATCTGCAGTGAGCGAAGAAGCTGCTGCTTGCCGGTCTGAGGGATGACAGATGGTACGGCAGAGGGTGGAGTCGTCGGCAAAGAGAAATAGAGGATTTTCCAGAGAGTCCGAGAGATCATTGATGAAAACCAGAAAAAGAACAGGGCCCAGAACGCTACCTTGAGGAACTCCAGCCTGCACAGGAAGAGGGGATGAAAGAACTCCGTTTAGGGCCACACGTTGACTGCGACAGGAGAGGAAGTCTGCGAGCCATGAGTGGAGATGGCCTTGAATACCATGGGAAGAGAGTTTGGTGAGTAGGGCAGGGTGCCAGACTGTGTCAAAAGCACATGATATGTCCAGGGATACGGCTCGGATTTCCTGTCTGGCATTGAGGACCTCCATCCATTGATGGGAGAGCAGTAGCAGCATATCCAGGGTAGAGTGACCTGGTCTGAAACCAAATTGATGATTGGAAATCAAGCCATTGGAGAAGAGGAAGGATTTCATGTCTGAAGCAATGATGGATTCCATAACCTTGCTGATGATTGGGAGAAGGCTGATTGGTCTGTAGTTACAGGGATCTGTTTTTGCACCTTTTTTATGCAGGGCAGTGATGTTAGCAGATTTCCAAGCAGATGGCAGATGACCTTGGGAAAATGAGAGGGTGAATAGAACAGAGAGAGGGTAAGCAAGAGCAGAAGAGCAGGCTTTGAGGACACGTGGGCTGATGCCGTCTGGACCGGTTGCAGAATCTGACTCGAGGTTTGAAAGCAAGCTCTCCACCTTGTCAGGAGAAAAGGATACAGAGTCCAGGGACAGTTGGGTGCGACTGGGTAAAGTGGGTAGAGATAGTGATGGGTTTGGGACACAAGATTTAGCTGCAAACACCGAGTTTAGACATTCAGCTTTATCACGTGTGGAATCAGCAGTGCGGCCATTTGAGGTAAGGGAGGGGATGGAGGGGGAACATACACCAGAAACAGATTTGATTAAACGCCACCAGGATTTTGAGGAGGGAGAGAGGTTTGAGAGTTCAGACTTGAGATGAGAAAGATGTTGTTTTCTGGCTCTCCTGAGGGTAGATACACACTTTGAGAGTGTTTTTGTTTTTTTTTGTTTTTTGAGAAGTTTTTGAGAAAATAATAATAATATGATTGTTTAAAGTTATCAGTGTCATGATAACAAGTGCAATGTATCCTTGGAGAATTAAAATTTCATTATAATATTATATTTTTTTTAATTTATTTTTTGTACCGGGAATAAGTATCCAAATAAAAGAATGATGTTTTACAGTTACTGTCACTGATCAGCACTGGCTGTGAAAGAAGTGAATCACAAATACAATTTCATATGTTACCTGGTCTGGTGACAGGGCCCTCAAAATTAAGCGAAATAGTGAGCAGAAATAAATATAAACTTTTTTTTTGTATACCTTGTCGAGGCTCGTGTGAGAGCTAACACACAACGCACAGCAAGGGGGGCATGAGACAAGAGGGGCGGGAGTGGGAAAGACAAAACAGTGGGGAACAGAGACATTAGATCTGTGAAAGAGAGAGGGATGGGGCGGGAAACATGGGGAATACAGGATGGACATTACAGGGACTTTCCGGACGGAAAGCTGGGAATTTGAAGGAGGTGGGCTTGGATGGATTATCAGGGGGTAGAAAAGATCGAGGATTTGGATGGGGGATGTGTTGGGGACCTGAGTATGTGCCTTTTCAAGGTTTGAAAAGTGGTGGTGAACAGCTGCTTTGAAGGCCTGGAGTGAAGAATGGGAATGAATAGAGTGAGGGAGTTTATTCCAAAGGCGGGAAAAAAGAGCAATGAAAGATTGAAGGTGAGCAATGATTCGAGATTTTGGGAGTTTTACCAGAAGGGGGTTGTTGGCGGACCATGAGCGCCCTGTGGAAATGTGGTGGGAACAAATTGCAGAGAGAGCAGGGAGGGGGGGGGCGAGGCTGAAGAGGAGATGGTAGAAGACAGAAAGACCACCGACCAGCCTGCGGTGATCGAGTGAGAGTCCTAAGGACTCAGCCTCATTGCGGGATATGCCGATGATCCGAAATGCCTTGATTTCCACAGCGTGAAGATGAGAAAGGTGAGAGGCAGGAGCACCAGCCCAGAGGGGAGAACATTTCTCCATCAGGCTGCAGAGAAAAGCTTTGTAAGTGGGCAGGAACTCAGGTGGGCCAAGGAAGGACTTTGCACGATGGAGGATTCCCAGTCGGTGACTGGCTTTGGAGGCGAGGTTTGAAATGTGGCTTTCCCAGGAAAGGTCATGGCAGATAGTGAGACTCAGAAGGTTGAAAGAAAGGACTTCTTCCAGAAGATTGTTGAGAAAGTGGATAGGGGGGGTTTCTAAACGTTCCTTTCGGAGAGACATAGTGAGAGTGTGAGATTTGTCCGGATTGAAAGACATGTTCCATGTGTTGGACCAGTTTGTGATTTTATCCAGATCTACAGTGAGCGAAGAAGCAGCTACTTGCTGGTCTGATGGATGACCGATGATACGGCAGAGGGTAGAGTCATCAGCAAAGAGAAAAAGAGGATTTTCCAGAGCGTCAGAGAGATCATTGATGAAAACCACAAAAAAACAGGGCGCAGAACGCTACCTTGAGGAACTCCAGCCTGGACAGAAAGAGGTGATGAAAGAATTCCATTTAGGGCCACACGTTGACTGCGACGGGAGAAGAAGTCTGCGAGCCATGAGTGGAGATGGCCTCGATTTCCATAGGAAGCAAGTTTGTTGAGCAGGGCAGGGTGCCAGACCGTGTCAAAAGCATGTGATATGTCCAGGGATATGGCTTGGATTTCATGTCTGGCATTGAGGACCTCCATCCATTGTTGGGAGAGTGGAAGCAGCATATCCAGGGTAAAGTGACCTGGGCTGAAACTAAATTGATGATCGGAAATCAAGCCATTGGAGAAGAGGAAGGATTTAATGTCTGAAGCGATGATGGATTCCATAACTTTGCTGGTAATTGGGAGAAGGCTGATTGGTCTGTAGTTGCAGGGATCTGTTTTTGCACCTTTTTATGCAGGGCAGTGATGTTTGCTGATTTCCAAGCAGATGGCAGATGACCTGTCAGCAATTGAGAGGGTGAGCAAGAGCAGAAGAGCAGGTTTTTAGGACATGTGGGCTGATGCCCTCTGGACCGGTTGCAGAATCTGAGTCGAGGTTTGATAGCAAGCTCTCCACCTTGTCAGGAGAAAAGGACACAGAGTCCAGAAACAGCTGGGTGTGACTGGGTAAGGCGGGCAGAGAAAGCAATGGTTTTTGGACACAAGATTTAGCTGCAAACACAGAGTTTAGGCATTCAGTTTTTTCATGTGCGGTATCTGCAGTGCGGCCATTTGATGTAAGGGAGGGTATGGAGAGGAAACACACACCAGAAACAGATTTGATTAGATGCCACCAGGATTTTGAGGAGGGAGAGAGGTTTGAAAGTTCAGACTTGAACTTAGAAAGTTTTTGTTTTCTGGCTCTCTACTTTCTACTTTCTGGCTCTACTTTTCTGGCTCTTTGAAAGATACTTATTCCTGGTACAAAAGGGTAGATACACACTTATTCTGAGCTTTATGGAAGGAACTGAGATACCCTCAGTTGGGTTTGCTTTCCATGAGGCAAAGGCAAGTTGTTTCAGGACAACTGCCTCGCCACAAGCTTCAGTGTACCATGAGAGGGAGGAAGGGTAGGACAACTGAAGACGAGAGGCGATAAATCAGTGCATGAAGGAGAGCAAGTTTCTTTGAAAGAATTTCCAGGATGAGTTGATATTGGAGAAAGTGGTGATAGGAGACCAGTCTATAAGTTTGATGGCTGCTTGGAGACCCTGCCAGTCGGCTTCAGTGAAATGCCACACTCGATGGCGGTGAGGTGGTTCTCTGATAATAGCCAGAGAGATGTCCACTTTGACAAGGACGTGGTCAGAAGAACCGATTGGAGCGGAGAAGAGCAGCAGATATTGTCAGGGAAATTTGTCAAAATCAGATCCAGAAGAGATGGAGTACCATTGGTTGAGATCCGGGTCGGGAAGTTGACCGATTGAGTCAGTTCCAATGAGTCACAGAAGTCCTTTGCTGAAGTTCCATGACAGGTGAGAGAGGTACCAACACCTAGCCAATTGGCGTGATGACAAGTGAAGTTGCCACATAAGAGGAACAGAGAATTTTAATGAGAAGATAGAAGTTGGTCCATGTTTTCGGATAGTGAGCTGTAGATGGAGTCATCACTGTTAGGTGGACGGTACAGTACGCATATAAACATGAGGTGGGAGTGCAGGATAAGCTGTAGCCAGAGGTATTCCTGGGGGTGTGGGGGAGTGAGGGCAGTGCATGGAGAGTGAGGAATAGAGTCTTTGATGAAGAGAGCAACTCCTCCACCAGGACGAGGCTCAGGTCTGTCATACCGGAGGAGGGAGTAACCGGGGAGAGGTACTTGGGAGTCAGACACATCCTGGGGGAGGAAAGTTTCTGTTGGGCAGATTATGTCTGACTTGTCAGTGGCAGCCTGTATGGAAAGATCTAAAAGGTTTGAGCGAAGGCCCTGCGTATTTGTGGTCCACACTGTTAATGAAGAGGGAGGGGAAGAGGCTTTGAGTGCAGGGGATGGGAGGAGAGGGGGAGGGTAGGACAAGGGATGAGGGAGGGGGAGCTAAGGAGGGTTATTGAAAGAGTGTGGGGGATTGCAGAATAGCTAGGGGGTGGATGAAGAGGAGAAAAGGCTTTGTGGTGCTGGGGAAGAGGGGACAAAAGAGGGGGAAGAACGCAGTTGAGGATTTGAGGAGATGGAGGTGAGAGGGCAGTGGAAGGAGGCAGCTTTGTGGATGAGAGGGGGGGCAACATTGAGAAGGTTGAGTGACGGGGGTGATTGGTGGGAGAAAGGTGAGGGGGGAGTATTTGAGAGAGGTGAGAGGGAGGCTTGGAGGGAGAAGAGTGTGATGGTTGCTTTTAGAGTGAGGGGTGAGAGGGGTGAGTTGACACTGAAATTGGAAAAAAAAGAATGTTTGATGGGAAGTGAACATTCATAGCAAACTGGGTTTTTTTTTAAGTTTTAGGTCAGAGATGCGATTAAACACGTTTCTTGATGGATGCAATGAAGGCAAATTCAGAGAATGGAGAGAAGAAACGCTGTAACAGTTGGATTTTTTAGGCAAGGTATGAAGGAAAGGTCGAATTGAGAGCAGTCTGTTTAAATAGTAGAAGAGTAGTGAATTATGATACAGTAAAGAGTACCACATGTGTGAAAGAGGAAGATGAAGCATTATAAGAGATCGTTTTTATTATCATCATTATTATTAATATTATTTTTATTATTATTGTTTGAGAGAGTTTTCATCAGATTAGATAATGGAAGTGTTGAAGAAAACATTGTGAAGTGAATGTTGAAATTGGATCGATAAATGCAGGGGGTCTAAACAGATCACGTGGTTATTGGAGAAGCACTTGGCTCTGGGAGGTGTATCGTCAAAAGTGAAATTATTTATTTTAAATAAGGATTGCGTAACATTTGGAAAAGGGAAGGTTGAAGTGAAATTGTGGAAGTGTGTGGTGAATTTGGATGGTAAACGCAGTGTGAAGCTGCTGGGTCGATGAAAAGTACCAGGAAGAGGGGGGTGACAGACAGACAGACAGACATGGTTACAGGAGATGTAGAGATCGAAAGGATACAAACAAAAAATGAAATGAGAAAAATGTTATTATTCTTAAAAATGACTCCAGATTCATTCATCCCTCAATATGACCTGAATAATAGACCATAACTATTTAAACAACCAATGATAAGCCGTGTTCAAAAATTCTTTGTGGTTACCAGCTATGACAATTTTTACCTCAAATAATGCTCTACCTCGACATTTCTTTGTTTGCGTCATCGTGAAGGCACAGGCGCTTCAGAATAAGGATTAGCGGTGGAATCGTTCTTCACATTGTCTGGTGTTGGTTTAGTGGTTGGGGTGGTGGCCTGGGATCCTCAAGGTCCTGAGTTCGAGCCCTGCTCTCCACTGAATTAACATCAGGGAGGTTGACTCAGCCTGTCATCCTTCTGAGGTTGGTGGAATGAGCACCAGTGTACTGATAATTATCCCTGCATGTCGAAACTGATGAAAGGGTTGGTGTCAGGAAGGGCATCCGGCCGTAAAAACATTGCCACAAGAAAAGGGTACCATGATTGGAGCCTGTAAAAAGCGAACATCTGCTCATAGTGGGGCAACTTAGCTAAATATAGCATAACAAATGTGCATTTTGTGAGGAAACCACTAAAGTTGGCACACTAGTACCCTATCATATTATGAACAGATTTGGATATTGGGCCATCTCAAATTCAGCCGCTGCTGGCTGTGGCAGCCATTTTCCACTGCCATCAAAATTTTGAGATGGCCCAATATCGAAATCTGTTCATAATATGATAGGGTACTAGTGTGCCAACTTTGGTGGTTTCCTCACAAAATGCACAATTGTTATGCTAAGTTGCCCCACTATCAGGGAAAATGGTTTTCAAATGGTGTGTGTGGTGGAATTGATCTTCGCTTGCTTTTTATCCATGAGACATATTAACTTCAACTTTAGAGTTGGACAATTTTGAGTTGTATTCCTCTGCTACTTTAGGTCATTCAGTCAACCAATTTTTTTTAAAACTTAAAAAAAACCCGAGATACATGGACGTGTCTCCGATCGTTTTATGACTTGATTCCTCCAGAAAATTCAATCTGCCCATGGCCGTCTATTTTCACTCGGTCAGTCCATACAATGCGTTCATTCAGTATTCACATTTAACTCACCCACAACCTCTACTTCATATGTTTGGTCGATAACTGGTATAAATGTAAATAGGAACTTTTATTGTGGTGATTACATTGCAGTTTGGGACATAGCAATTTCCCTTCGCACGTCTTCAGAAAGAAAGTATTGGCACCGGTTAGTCAGCTCATATTGTAAACATCAGGGAACAAAGATGGCGGATCTGACCCTTCCATTTGAGGAGAAACTACCTCATGACTCTCTGGAAAATCCTCTTTATCTCTATGCTAATGACTCCACCCTCTGCCATACCATCTGTCATCCCTCAGACTGGCAAGCAGCAGCTTCTTCACTCACTGCAGATCTGGATAAAATCACAAACTGGTCCAACACGTGGAGCATGTCTTTCAATCCAGACAAATCTCACACTCTCACTTTGACTCTCCGAAAGGACCATTGGGAACCCCCCCTCCCCCATCTACTTTCTCAACAATCCTCTGGAAGAAGTCCTTTCTTTCAACCTTCTGGGTCTCACTATCTGCCATAATCTTTACTGGGAAAGACACATTTCAAACCTGGCCTCCAAAGCCAGTCGTCGACTGGGAATCCTCCATCATGCAAAGTCCTTCCTTGGCCCACCTGAGCTCCTGACCACATACAAAGCTTTTGTCTGCAGCCTGATGGAGTACTGCTCTCCCCCGCTGGGCTGGTGCCTCCCACTTTTCTCGGCTTCACGCTGCGGAAACCAAGTCATTTCGGATCATTGATATCTCCTGAGATGAGGCTGAGTCTTTGGGCCTCTCACTCTCCCACCACAGGCAGGTATGTGGTCTTTCTGTCTTCTACCCTCTCCTCTCTGGTCTCCCCCCCCACCTGCTCTGTCTGCAATATGTCCCCACCATATTTCTGCACGGCACTCAAGGTCCTTCAACAACCCCCTTCTGGTAAAACTACCAAAATCACAAATCACTGCTCACCTTCACTCTTTCATTCCTCTTTTTCCCTGCCTTTGGAATAAACTCCCTCACTCTGTTCAATCCCATTTTTCCCTCCAGGCCTTCGAAACAGCTGTTCACCACTACCTCTTATCGTCTCCCTTCCAAATCCTCGATCTTTTCCACCCCCATTAATCCACTCCAAACCCACCTCCTTCAAATTCCCTGCTTTCCTTCCTGAAAGTCCCTGTAATATCCATTTTGTATTTATTAATATCAAACAAAAATTTATATCTAAATTTATATCGAACGAAGAGTTCGTTCTGTCGATAACATGTATATGTGGGACAAAGTATCAAAATCAATGATCTTACTCTCAACCCCACCGTGTTTGTAAATTGTGTCGACTATGTCACCTCCTACATCACCCCACATTGGAGGTCATCACATTTGTTCACATTGCATTGTGGGTCTATTTGCCAAAATAAAAGGTAAACTTTTTTTTTCATTTCACACAAGGATACACTCAAGGAAAATGGATGTAGGTCGAGGCCATTCAGCCCCTCATGCCTGCATCACATCAGCACCGCACAAATTCATCAACATTAGTTAAAAAAGTAGAAAATGAAAATAATTTTTTTAAGTGTTATTTATTATTATTATTTACATCTCACTCGCCAAAAACATGGACCAACTTCTATCCTCTCATCCCAAATCTCTCTTTCTCGTGTGTGGTGACTTCAACTATCATCATGCCAGTTGGCTGGATGTGGGTACCTCTCTCACCTGCAACGGCACTTCAGCAAAAGACTTCTGTGACTCATTGGGACTGACACAATCGGTCAACTTCCTGAACAGCATCTCAACCAACGGTACTCCATCTCTTCTGGATCTGATTTTGACAAATTTCCCTGAAAATATCTGCTGTTATTTATCCGCTCCAATCAATTCATCTGACCACATGCTTGTCAAAGTCGACATCTCTGGCTGTTAACAGAGAACCACCTCAACATCGTGGAGTCTTTCATTTCAATCCGGCTGACTGGAAGGGACTTCAATCATCCTTCAAACTTCTAGAATGGTCTCCCATGTATGCTTCCTCTGATATCAACTCGTCCTGGGAATTCTTTGAAAGAAACTTGCCTCCGTCATTCACAGATTTATCCCATCTCGTCTTCAGTTGTCCTACCCGTCCTTCCGCCCATGGTACATTGAAGCTTGTGGTGAGGCAGTTGTCCTGAAACAACTTGCCTTTGCCTCAAGGAAGGCTAATCCAACTGAAGACAATCTCAGCTCCTTCCATAAAGCTTGGAAGAAGTGTGTGTCCACCCAGGAGAGCCAGAAAACAACATCTTTCTAATCTCAAGTCTGAACTCTCAAACCTGTGTCCCTACTCCAAATCCTGATGGCGTCTTCTGTTGTATGTCCCCCCTCCATCCCATCCCTTACCTCAAATGGCCGCACAGCTGACATTGCACGTGAAAAGGCCAAATGCCGAAATTTCGTGTTTACTTCAAAATCTTGTGTCCCAAACCCATTACCTTCTGTAGCACATTACCAGTCGCACACAGCTGTTTCTGGACTCTGTGTCCTTTACTCGAGACAAGGTGGACAGCTTGCTGTCAAACCTTGACTCAGATTCTGCAACTGGTCCAGACGGCATCAGCCCATGTGTCCTAAAATCCTGCTCTGCTGCTCTTGCTCACCCTCTCTCTGTTCTATTCACCCTCTTATTTGCTAAAGATCATCTGCCATCTGCTTGGAAAGCGGCAAACATTACCACTCTGCATAAAAAAGGTGCGAAAATTAGATCACTGCAACTACAGACCAATCAGCCTTCTCCCAATCATCAGCAACGTTATGGAATCCATCATCACTTCTGACATCAAATCCATCCTCTTCTCCATTGGCTTGATTTCTGATCATCAATTTGGATTCAGAACAGGTTACTCTACCCTGGACGTGCTGTTTCAGCTTTCCCAAAAAAGGATGGACGTTCTCAATGCCAGACATGAGATCAGAGCAATCTCCCTTGACATATCACATGCTTTTGATTTGGTATGGCACCCCACCATGCTCATCAAACTCTCTTCTTATGGTATCCAAGGCCATCTCCACTCATGGCTCACAGATTTCCACTCCTGTCACAGTCAACGTGTGAACCTTAATGGAGTTCTCTCATCCCCTCTTCCTGTCCAGGCTGGAGTTCCTCAAGGCAGCATTCCGGGCCTTGTTCTTTTTCTGGTTTTCATCAATAATCTCTCTGACTCTCTGGAAAATCCTCTTTATCTCTTTGCTGATGACTCCAGCCTCTGCCGTACCATCTGTCATCCCTCAGATCAGCATGCAGTTGCCTCTTCACTTTCTGCAGATCTGGATAAAATCACAAAGTGGTCCACCATGTGGAACGTGTCTTTCAAGCCTGACAAATCTCACACTCTCACTATGTCTCTCCGAAAGCTCCCTCTGGAACCATCACCCCCTTCCCAATCTACTTTATCTACAGTCCTCTTGAAGAAGTCCTTTCATTCATATTTCTCTCACTATATGCCATAATTCTGGGTCTCACTATCTGCCACGATATTTCCTGGGAAAGCCAGATTTCCAAGCTGGCCTCCAAAAGCCAGTCACCGACTGGGCATCCTCCGTCATGCAAAGTCCTTCCTTGGTACACCTGAGCTCCTGATTGTGAGAAGTCTTATTAATGGTCACATTTGATCCATAGTCAATACGTATATAGTAGTTAGATGTAGGGATTCTAACTAATTTTCTTGTACACTCTGAAATGCATTTTTAAGTCTTTATAGTTTTTAGTTTTACTGTTTCCACAAGCTAGCCCCACGCATGCCTTTGGGAGGAGATTTCTTTTTTGTTTACGGCCAACCCACACATTTCAACTCCGGGAAAAGGGCTTTGCTTTCTCTCTCAACATATGCCAGCGATAATTCAAAGCCTCGCATAGGGGGGGGGGGGGGTGGGGGAAGGACTGCCGAGGAGAAGTTGCAGAGCACTAAGATAAGCGGTTTTGAACATTTCAACTTTCTCTGGGAAAGGGAAAAGGAGCCCATTGGCACATTTTTGAGTCCACACCTGGTGCTCTTATCACACCAACTAGATTATAAATAAGATGGTTTTGGAATGTGGATTTTCAGTGTGGTTTGGTGGCTCTCCTCTGTTCAGTTTGAGCTGTCTAACCACCTCCGCATTTGTTGTGTTTCTTCAATAAACCGTATATTCGTGAATCCTCTTCGACTCTCTCTTCATGCTCGGCCGAGAAAAGGAGTCTTCACACTGAACACATACAAAGCTTTCGCCTGCAGCCTGATGGAGTACTGCTCTCCCCTCGGGACTGGTGCTCCTGCCTCTCACCTTTCTCGGCTTCATGCTGTGGAAATCAAGGCATATAGGATCACTGGTATCTCCCACGATGAGGCTGAGTCTTCGGGTCTCTCACTGCAGGCAGGTCGATGCTCGTTCTTTCTTCTCTCTAGCCTCACCTCCCCCTGCTCTGCCTGTGATATGTCCCCCCCCCATATTTCCGCAGGGCATTCAACGTCTGCCAACAACCCCCTTCTGGTAAAACTACCAAAATCAAGAATCACTGCTCACATTCACTCTTTCATTCCTTTATTTTCCTGCTTTCAGAACAAACTACCACACTCTCTTCAATCCCACTCTTCCTTCATAGTCTTCAAAACAGATGTTCACCCCTATCTCTTATGTTCCCCCATCCAAAGCCATGATCTTTTCTACCCCCCCTAATTCACTCTAAACCCACCTCCTTAAATTCCATGCTTCCCTTACTGAAAGTCCCTGTCGTGGAAGGACCTGAAATTCCCTGTAGTGTCCGTCTTGTTTACCCCATGTACCTCACCCCATCCCTCTCCCTTCCACAGATTTCCTGATGTCTTCTTATTTTTCTTCTTCTTCTTCTTCTTCTTCTTCTTCTTCTTCTTCTTCTTCTTCTTCCATATAGCAGCTTAGCTGCCGGGGTAGCTATCATTTCACGGAAGAGCGAGTGTGTCGCTGATGCAGTGTCCCTCCACCAGAACACACTAGTACTCATTTTGCCGACCTCAGAAGGATGACAGGCTCAGTCAACCCCCTGGTGTATTCATTCAGCGGCCAACGGGGCTTGAACTCAGGACCCTAGGATCCCAAGTCACCACCATAACCGCTGAGCCAACACCAGGCTGTATCTCCTGATGTGTATGTTTCCCACTCGTTTGTGCTTACCTCTCCTGCCCCTCTTGTCTCCTGGTACTCTTGTTATACTTTCTGTGTGTTCACTCTTTTAAAAGCCTCGACATTGAACACAAAAAATAAGTGTTTTTTTTTTGTAGTTTTTGCTTTGTATTTTTTAAATATTTATTTTTATTTGCAAGGGAGGAGGCATGGGCATCGACGGTCTTGAGTGAAAAAGAAAACACACAACAACGACACAACACCCCTTTACGAGACCCTCACCAACACTCCAGCCTGATGTTGGCTTAGCAGTTAGAGTGCTGGCTTGGGACCATCGGGTCCTGAGTTCAAGCCCTATTGGCCGCTGAATTAATACACCAGGGGGTTGACTCAGCCTGTCATCCTTCCGAGGTTGGTGAAGTGAGCACCAGTATACTGGTAATAGGGACACTGTATCAGCAGCATAGCTGCACCTCGAACCAATGATGCAACCAGCAGCCAAAAAGGCAGCACACTATGGGAACCAACACTCCGCGCACATGCATACAATCACCCATCAATGGTCAAACTACCTAAAAGTCCTGCCAACATCCCTATACCCCTCTAATTCTAATACTTCCAGGTACCTAATTCCAATTTAAACATATCTACTCTTTCTGCTGCCACTACCTTTCCAGGGAGATTGTTCCATGCATTTACTCTTCTCTGAGTAAAAAGACCCCTACCTTACTACCATCTTAACTCTGCTCTTCATTACTCTCAGGCTATGCCTCCTGGTCCTGTCACTGTCTACTCTGCTGAATAATTTTTCCGTACTTATTATGAGGATACCCTTGATTATATCTTTAACATCTCTATCATATCTCCTTGGAACCAACTCTTTTCTCGTGTATAAAGCCCTGTCTCCTTCAGCCGCTCCTCATAGCTGAGTCTAGCTTGGGCCGGAATCAATCTAGTAGCCCCGCGCTGAACCCTCTCGATAGCAGCGATGTCTTTCCTAAGTTGTGGTGACCAAAACTGCATACAATGTTCTAGATGTGGCCCTCACTAAATTCCTATCCAATTTTAACACCACCTCTTTTGCTTTTAAAACGATCCCCCTCTGAATAAGACCTGAAACCCTATTTGCTTTACCTATAGCTGCCTGGCACTGTGCTGCCTGCTTACCTCCCGTATATATTATCACTCCCAAATCCTTCTCCTGTGTGACACACTCCAAAATTACTCCTTGCATCATGTAATGTCTATTTTTATTATTCTTCCCCTTCCCCAACACCTTACACTTGCTCAGGTAAAATTGAATCTGCCAATCTTTTGCCCAATCTATGGAAGTATCAATACTTCCCTGAATTGGATCACTACCCCCTCTGCTTTCCACCTTCATTCCACACTTTGTGTCATCTGCAAATTTGGAAAGCTTACTCTTCACCCCTAATTAATGTCTGCAACACCTTCCCCACAACTGAAGTCAAACCAACAGGTCTATAGTTTCCCAATTCTTCTCTGGATTCTTTCTTAAATCATGGTGTTACATTTGCTACTCTCCAATCCTCCGGTATCTGGCCTGACTCCAGTGAGTTATTGAAAATATCCGTTAACATCTCACTTCCCTGCTCAGCCACTTCCGTCAATACTCTCGGGTACATATTATCTGGCCCTGGAGCCTTATCTACTCTAATATTTCTCAGCTGATCCTTTACTTCCTCCACTCCAACCTGGATCTTCTGTAAAAGCCCTTCCTCACCTCCTCGATAGATACTCTCAGCTATTGGCAATTCTCTTGACTGATCTTGTGTAGAAGTTGAAGCAAAATACCTGTTTAATAAGCCTGCCATCTCACCTTCAGCACGAACCACTCTCCGAGTGCTATTCCTCAATGGGCTCACACTGGTCCTAACCTGTTCTTTTCCCCTGATATACTTAAAGGAAGCCTTGCTATTATGTTTACTATTCTTAGCCATGTACTTCTCATGCTCTCTTTTGGCTTGCCGAGTTATTTTATTGCCTCTGTTTACTCCGATGGTGATATGAATCTACCTCCAGTCCTGTTATTTTAAACCTAATAAATTCCTTCTGATTCTCCTTCATAGCGTTCCTTATCTCACTACTCAACCACCCTGGCCTGTTTCTGCTTCTATTTGTACACCTCATTGGTATATACCTAGTCTGCATTTTTGCTCCTTGAAGGTTTCCTATTTTTCTGAGGCTGATTGTCCTGTTGGAGTCTCCCAATCTACATCACCCAACTATCTCCTCCTACCCTCAAGATTTGCCTTCCTGAAGTCTCATAGCCTTATCCTACTATTCTCAACTCTAACCCTTAACAAAGTATTTGCACACACAATGTTATGGTCACTTGCTCATAAATGCTCCGCAACCTCCACCTCCTCCACCATAATGGGATCGTTACTTAAAAGGAGGTCGAACACTGCACTACCCCTTGTGGGCTCATCTAAAAACTGGATTAAAAAGCAACCCTGGACTAAATCTCGGAAATCATCATCTGCTCTTCCCTTTCCCTGTTCCGGGACCCAAACTGTCTGCTCCTGCTGCACCCATGCCACTGCTTGCACCATCAGCACTACCTGCACCCATTGCATCATCAGCACTACCTGCACCTGTTACACCATCAGCACTGCCTGCACCCGTTGCGCCATCAGCACTGCCTGCACCCGTTGCACCATCAGCACTGCCTGCACCCGTTGCACCATCAGCACTGCCTGCACCCATTGCACCATCAGCACTGCCTGCACCCGTTGCACCATCAGCACTGCCTGCACCCGTTGCACCATCAGCACTGCCTGCACCCGTTGCACCATCAGCACTGCCTGCACCCGTTGCACCATCAGCACTGCCTGCACCCGTTGCAACATCAGCACTGCCTGCACCCATTGCAACATCAGCACTGCCTGCACCCGTTGCACCATCACCACTGCCTGCACACATTGCACATCATCACTGCCTGCTCCTGATGCACCACTGCCACTGCCTGCTTCCACTGCACCATCACCACTTCCCCCTCCTGCTGCACAATCACCACTGCCTGCTCCCACTGCACAATCAGCACTGCCTGCTCACACTGCACCATCACCACTGCCTGCTCCTGCTGTACCATAACCACTGCCTGCACCCACTGAACCATCATCACTGCCTGCTTCCACTACACAATCACCACTTCCCCCCTCCTGCTGCACCATCACAACTACCTGCTCCTGCTGTACCATCACCACTGCCTGCTCCCGCTGCACAATCACCACTGCCTGCTCGCACTGCAATTCACCACTGCTTGCTCCTGCTGCACCATCACCACTTTCAATATTCTCAGCAACCTCACTCCACAACCGTAACCAACAACTATTATCTACAAATTTCTTATATTCTGCTACTTGCTGAAAATTATCTATGTCTTCCTTCAACCTCGTAATAACTATCGTCAAGTGGGACATTTCCTCACACTTCCTGCAACAGTAAGAACCCTTTGCTTCCCCTATTCTTGATGTGTCCCACATTAAGCATCTATCACATTTTATGTACTCCTCTTCCTTTCTCCTTTGCTCTCTATTTATACCCTTTTTCGCCACCATATTCCCAAGGCCACAACTGACTGAAATGCTAAACTTAACATGAGTCCTCCCCCTGCTTCTTTGAATAAACTAACTCAAATACCTGCTAAAAATGTTATGAACACAACTACAACCTTTATAAATACAATACCACATCACTGAAAACACTTATCTTGTTCTGGCCGAGGAGACTACACAGGTGCGTGTGAACAACCGGAAGTGATGGCTTCACAGTTGTTGTTAGTTAGGATTATTTTTTGGCTTGGTGAAGGAGGAGAGATAGTTTTTTTCTAAATGAGGGAGGAGGGGAAAATAATTGAGCTGAGGGTTCAGAAGTTACAACAATTGTGGAACAATAACTGAAACAAAAAGCAAAAACAAGGCAGAAGACTGATGGGAAGTCCACTCGGCTATCTTAGGTAGGCCCGACTGAACTCGAGAGATGAACTAAACGATTTAACACAGCAGGACACAATCTGAGACAGTAAAGTTGACAATCCCTTTAGTAGACGAGAAACCAAAAAAGATAACTCTGTTCCCATCCTCGTCCCATATAAAGTTTCCCATCCCCGTCACCAATTTGTTGTATCCTGGATAAGCAAATATGACAAGTATTCAGTGTTCTACACTGAGTGCGGTAATCTTCAACCAGATGAAGCAGCACTTATATGGAAGGAAAGAAAGGGAGGAAGGAGTAAATATGCACACGACTCAGACATATGTAACCCATAACCAAAGTGCTTGCATATGGGCATGCTCCACCTCCTGGTGACGTCAATCCCCAAACATTCCAGTGTGCATCAATAACAAACCGGAGATAAAATTCGTTTGTGTTTAACGCACTCTGTGGCAATACCAAAATCTAACGAAGTTCACAACAGTGGTGATCTTCTGCATGTTTCAATATCTCATGACAGTAGCGTAGCACCAAATTCAATTGAACAACTTCAGTGTAAATCGATTTGTCGTATTCAAGGTTTGTTCAATCAGTTGTACTGTACATATAGTGATCAATATGACCTAACTCTCAACGCCAGTGTTTGGATTTCTGTACCGATTTTTCAGTTGTTTAGTTTTCTCCGGTTTCTCATTTGTTTCTATGGCCTGCCTGTTTCATATTAATATAATTATACAGAATACTTTTGGTGCATTCTTGCAGCATTGAAAATGCATAGAAAATGGACGTCCTGGTGGTGAACATTTTGTCGGTCACAAGGTGTCTCCATGGCGTGAAATAAAATTACCTTTCCAATTAAGAGCAGTAAAGTGCATTTTTGATTATCTTGCCTACTTGGCATAACCCTGTGTTTCTTACCTGGACGCTGTGACTAATCAGCACCACATGTACTGAAAAGGGATGAGTTTATCATGATGTGATATGCTGCATGGAGGGACATGTGCTTCTCATCAAGTACCATGTCTAGCCATTTTTCTGAAGCCAAGTAGCCCAAGAGTTCCCTTCGCAAACATATATATGACTCATGGGTTTATTGTCTAAAAGACAAAGCACGATGATTGTCATCATACAATTTGGAGAAAGGTGTACAGGTGATATATGGGCTTAGAAAAAGAATCCTGGTAAACCTGCTTCAGTATGCTCTATTGACACCACAATAAATTGCACAGATTTGATATAGATCTCATCATGTACAAGTCACACAGTCGGTGGTTGGCTCTGGTTAGGACATGATACAGCACAGATCGACAAGGGCTAGACTGGATATTGTGCACGGGGGCCAAACGTGCAGCTCATTCATTACACCGATGCTACGATGCTATGTTTGTACCTGCAAGCCATGCCATGACGGAGTACTTGGTACGATGTAGAGGAGCAATGCCTGTGCATATGCACAATATTGTACCCCATCATGAAAAGTTGTTACACAATCATGTCTATCCACAATATGTTCATTGTACAAAGATAGACAACTATATAATAGAACGTGATAATGCTGGAATATAGTCCTCAATAAAACATACATCAGAACGATGAAGACTTCCTGAGGCCTTTGAGGCTGCAGTTTCACTCTTTGGGTATGGTATACAGCACTGCTCACAGTACACTCAGTAAGCAGACACCCAGCGTCAACCTGTGAGCTCTCTTGGGGGGAATATGTCTTTGGACAACTTGTGGATGGAAATGGTGCACAGGAAACATCCAAGTTCTCCCTGAACTTGGGCACAGGATGCAATTTGACCAACGTGAAATAAAGAGCACATACTGTACTTTATATTCTTTAATGACCACAATTATTCCCACCTTTTGATGGAGTCTGTTGGATGAAGCCTTTCGGCACAAGTCCTTCATGAACAGGCTGGCTCAGCCTGACATTTGACTCGTACATGAGAACAGGAATTTGGAATTTGTTCAGGGTGTTGGCGATAGGCTCAACTCCTTCTCCTCATGAAGGACACCATGGGATCTTTGACGTCTACCAAATAATACCAACAGACGGGACACCCAGTTTAACGTTTAACCAAGGGACGGCACACACACACACATTGATGCCTCATCCTCCCTGTGAAACACCAGGGTAACAATTGATAGCTGGACAGGATTCAAACCCAGGCTTGATAGCTCAGAGACAAGTGAGCACTCACAATGGTCCCACAGAATATGGAATGTACACCATTCAAGTGAGTTTGCATATAAAGTGCCCTTCCTTTGAAAAGGCATGGGACTTGTGCCAGCTGACAGCATACGAATGGATATGAAGCTTGCTAAGAGTTCATCAGGTCATCGTTTTACAGTTGATCTCCTCTCGAGAAACATAGTATGTACTCTGTATTACTTGCAGTATGCCCTGCATCTAACAGCATTTTTTATCCTCCTAAACAACGCTGCCAGACAAAACCAATTCATTCTTTAAGTTGATCATTAAAGACATTTTCTGTATTCATTTCAGTTCAATGGCAAAGCAATCTGGTAGTTACTTTATCACTCTCACTCTCACTCTCACTCTCTCTCTCTCTCACTCAGTCCTTTTACTTCTGTTATCCCTTCCACAAAGAAAACTTTAGCATCTGATAAAGCATGTTTTGTGGTGATGAGAGTGATCACCACATTTCCCTCTCTGCTTTGCTCACTCGCTCTCTGCCATCAGCACGTCGTCCGCACCAGCCTCCACTCATTTGGAGTCGGAGCGCCCACCGTGGCAGGCGAGAAGTTAAAGATGGCCTGCTGGGATAATAAAGGAAAAGAAGCTTGAGAAAGAGAACTACTGTAAATGCATGAAGGATAAAAAAAATGGAATTGTACACAGAGCAGACAAATTGTGTTTGTTAATTATCAACTGCAAATGTAGTTTCCACACACAAAATAGATGCATTGTGTGTTGAAAAGTTCTCATATGTCTACTTGAATGCTATTGGCTTTTTTTGCAGTTATTTTGAACTTTGCAATAACATCTTCACAATGAATTTGAACTTTGTATGAAAAAAAATTAACTTTGCAATAGCATCTTACATATTTTCAAGTGTAGGTATAGCACACATACAGATCAAACTGTGCTTAATGATGTCAACTATTTGTGTTAGAGCGTTAATGGGAAAGATCAAAGAGATGGAACGAGAGTGAGGAGAGGCAACGTTTTTTGAGATTGTGGAGGGAAGGAGGGAGGGGGGTCGTAATTTAGAGGGTGTGGTGAGAGTTTGGGACTAAAGGTTGGTGGCTGCGATTGGGTGCTTCCACTGATTTAATGGAGGGTGCCTCAAAGCGGTGTCCATGCACACTGCTAGAGAGCAGAAAGGATGGGGGGGGGGGAGGAGGTTGGGAAATAGCGACACTGGAAATTGCGAGTTGAAGGATAAAGAGGCAGGTGAGCACAAACCAGCAAGAGCAGAGAAGTTTGTGAGGCTGCGAGACTTCTCGAAACCTGGCAGGCACACTGGGCAGGCTCTATAGCCATGCGGATGCATGCTCTAAGTGCAGTTGAAGTACAATCTCAATGGTAAGTAAAGCCCTTGCCTTATAATGCTTTACACCCGGTTCAAGTCAGTCTGATCTTTGACCTTAAGAGCATTCTTGCTTCATCGCTCACATTCTGAAACATTTTGAAGGTAATTTTCATGTGATTGCATCATCGATTATTTTGTAAAGCCAATTAAATATTTTCTTTGATACTTAAATTCTTAGATATTGTTGCTTTACCAATCAAATGCATGTTTAAAAAAATAAATAAATACTTAAGGCATCATCTAAATATTTATAAGAAGAAACCTAAAAAAAAGTATACCCTGTCCCCTCTTCCATGTACAAACAACATACAGTGTCTATAGGATGCCTATACTCCATTTTCAAATTTTTCACCCTTTGTTCCCTTTCGCTTGGAATTAAACTGCATGAAATCAGACTTTTCCTACCATTATTTACAAATCGTAACCCACAACTTCTAAGTGAAAAACTAATTCGACTAATTTCAGAAAATTAATTAAAAATACAAAACTAGAATATCTTAGTTGGATAAGTGTCCACCCCCACCCCCCCCCCCCCGAGTTAATACTTGGTGGAAGCACCTTTAACAGCAATTACAGCTGTGAGTCTGTTGGGAGAGGTCTCTACCAACTTTGCACACCTTGATTGGGAAGTATTTGCCAATTCTTCTGTACGAAACTGTTCAAGCTCAGTCAAGTTGCGTGGGGAGTGATGATGGACAGCAATCGTCAAGTCGTGCCACAGATTTTCGATTGGATTTAGGTCGGGTCTCTGACTGGGCCACTCGAGGACATTTATCTTTTTGTTGCTTAACCACTCCAGTGTAGCTTTGGCTGTGTGATTTGGATCGTTGTCATGCTGAAAGGTGAACTTCCTTCACAATTTCAGCTTTCATGCAGAGGGCAGAAGGTTTTCCTCCAGGATATTTCTGTATTTTGCTCCATCCATTTTCCCTTCTATCCTGACAAGTGTCCCAGTCCCTGCTAATGAGAAACATCCCCATAACATGATTCTGCTACCACCATGCTTCACAGTATGGATGGTGTTCTTTGGGTGATGTGCTGTGTTGGGCTTGTGCCAAACGTACCATTTTGCATTTAGGACAAAAAGTTCCATCTTTGTTTCATCAGACCACAAAACTTTCTTCCACATGGCTTCAGAATCTCGAGAGTGTCATTTTGCATACCTCAAACGGGACTCAAGGTGGGCTTTTTTGAGTAATGGCTTCCTTCTTGCCACTCTCCCATGCAGGCCAGACTTGTGGAGTGCATGGAATGTTGTTGCCACAAGCACACTGAGTAGTATTTTCCCTGAAGACCTGGAGCTCTTTCAAAGTTACCATTAGCCTCTTGGTGGCCTCTCTGATCAGTCTCCTCCTTGCTTGGTCATCTCGTTTGGAGGGACAGCCTGTTGTCGGCAGGGTCTTGGTGGTACCATATGCCTTCCACTTCTTAATGATCCTCTTCACTGTGCTCTGAGCGATATTCAAGGCCTTTGAAATATTTTTATGCCCATCCCCTGATCTGTGCCTTGCCAAAACTTTATTCTGGAGGTCTTTTGAAAGCTCCTTGGTGGTCATGGTTGAGTCTTTGCTGTGAAATGCACTACTCAGCAGAGGAAACCTCCAGGAACACCTGATATTATTCTGAAATAATCAGAATCACCACAATTTATCACAGGTGGAGGCCAATTAACTTTAAAAATAGGTGTGTGATTTTGAAGGTGATTGGTTACACCTGAGCTTATTTACAATTGCTATTTTAAGGGAGGTGAACACTTATCCAACCAAGATATTCTCGTTTTGTGTGTTTAATTAACTTTCTGAAATTTACAGAATTTGTTTTCACTTGGAAGTTGTGGGTAAAGGTGTGTAAATAAAGGTGAAAAAAGGCTGATTTGATGCAATTTAATTCCAGGAAATAAGGCAACAAATAGTTAAAATTTTGAAAGGGGGTGTAGACTTTCTCTAAGCACTGTACTCAGAGTTATAATCGCTCCCCATTTTTCATGTTTTTGCATCATAACAAGGAGGTTATAAGTATGAATATGTAGGAAGGTCAAATGAAGGCTAATTATGCCATTGATGTACCTTGTACCTCATTGTGAGTTGTTAGGCATTAATGAAGTACCGGGGGTGGGGCACAATGCCCACCGGTAGAACGACATCCTCCTCAATCTTTTAGTTGGACTGAACATTTTTCATTTGAAATTTATCACTCTACCCTGAGTCAGAAATCTATCTGGTACAGACGTTCAAGTTACTGTACATTCAACGAGGACCAATAAGGTTGTTAGGGTGGGGAGGGGGAGGGGTAGGGAGGGCTTCTTACCCCCACCAAACTACATAAATTAATTTTCGGTCAGCAGGAACTAGTTTAATGAAATGCTGTTGTCAATCCTCTTCCGGTGGCCCCTTTGGATTTTGGGAAAACGACCAATGATTCAGAAAATATCAACAGACGTGATGGTCAAGGCAGAAAAACCTTTTGATGCATGTATGTATTTGGGAACAAATGTTAAACTTCTGTTCGAGAAGTTGCATTCGGTGCAAATCCCATGAGAATGTTAACAAACATAATCCAAGGAATATCATGTGCCCAAGCACCATGATGGATTTGTGTATTCCAGTGACAAAAGCTTACCCATAATGCTTGAAAACGAATCTCATTGAAAATCTATCAGTGACAACAGGCATGGATTCAACATCAGGGGCTTGTGGAGCTTCACATTTTTGTGAATGAGCGAAATAAGCACCCCTTCCAAAGTTCTTGTGAAATTTATACAGTCGCCTCCTCCAACTCCCAATCCCCCTTTTTCCACACTTTCTCAAAGAAAATCAAGAATCCATGCAGCCAATTATTAAATTTACAGCATCCCCTGAGGTTGGCCTAACTGCTTGGATGAAGGGGGGAAAAAATCTCCAGAAAATGCAGATCAGCATTATTCTGGTAACAGAGCAGACATAAACAGAATGGTATATATATATATCTCTTCTTCTTCTTCTTTCGGCTGCTCCCGTTAGGGGTCGCCACAGCGGATCATCCGTGTGATCCGCATAGTGATTTGGCACAGGTTTTACGCCGGATGCCCTTCCTGACGCAACCCTGGTCGCCTCTTACGACACAGGGATATGGTACACCTATTTTAACCGGGGTATACACCGGCCCAGTATACTGGTACTCATTTCGCCGACCTCGGAAGGATGACAGGCTGAGTCAACCCCCTGGTGTATTAATTCAGTGGCCCAACGGGGCTTGAACTCAGGACCTTTTAGATCCCAAGCCGCTGCCCTAACCACTGCGCCAACACACCAGGTTAATGGTATATATATATATATATATATATATATATATATATATATATATATATATATATATATATATATATATATATATATATATATATATATATATATATATATATATATATATATATATATATATATATATATATATATACATATCAGCAGCATTCTTTCACAAATGCACAGTCTTTAATGTGTAGTTAAAGATTCCAAATCCGAGTGATTTTAGACGAGCCAAATGGGAAAGGAAAGTTCCCCCCCCCGCCCCCGCCCCCACTCCGTTAGCTTGGCAACAGCACAATGCAACAGATAGAGTGAGCATTTGGCAAACTTATGAAGATAATCTCCATGTGTTTATTAACTTTTATTTTATTAAGATCGACCATTGGCTTCAAAAGCAGCAATTATATGCATTAGAGACAGAATGCATAAACAGTTAATAAAAACGTTTTACAGAAACTTACAAGTATGCAAGTATGTTTCCTGAGCCTTTCCAGTTTTATTTCCCAATTCCAATTTGTTTTTAAAAAATTTTGGAACATCTGATTATTTGCTTTAATTAGCACCTCATTCCCTATAGGCCAGCGGTATAGGTCAGATTTTTTGGTACTTAATCAACCGGCTTGATACAAAGCTACAAGAGGTCTCATATGAAAGATGGGGATCTCAGTAACTCATTTTGCCTTGTTGTCCTCATTTTTTGGTGTGCGGCCCCTGAAATATTCACACCTGAATGATACCCCCATTAGAAAATTTTGACCATTTCCAAAAATCAGTGAATTAGCCATAACTACAAAGCAATGCACCCTATTTTTACATGATTGGTATTGAAATGTGCAGAATGAACAGGGGAATACTACTAGTTACTTAATGGAATACTTCTACATAAATGTATGTACATTTGAGTGCTTTTAATAGAAAAAAGACGTAATTTCCGGACCGCTAACTTCGAAAATCATCAACTACAGAAACAAACATCTGCCAATTGTCATATTTTTTCGTTATTTTATGTGTTCAGTTTACCATATCAATATAATGAGAATATTTTGAAAAAAATTTCTACTAGCAAATTATACGATATAGTGACTGAAGTTTGCACAAGTGATGTAATAACTATATGTTACACCAATACACATTGTTCTACGAGAAATTAACTAAAACATATATTTTGAACGAGTGTCCTCGATATGTTCAACCATCACTGTCCGTGTCATTTTGGTCACCATGTGACAGTTCGTTGCCACACTGCCTGTCACTGGTGGTACACATGCACTCGTTAGTGCAAGGCAAACTGTCTTGTGAGCAGCTGCAGCTGTTGGTACATGATTCACTACCACGGCATGAACACACAAGACCATCTAACATCTCCGCTGATGTGGGTCCATCAAACTATGTGGGATGCAGCACACCTTCTCCTCTGTCCCATCCACGACCCTTTGGTGTGGGAATTTCTGGATTTTCCAGGTGGGCATTCATCCATACTCGGGTTTGGTGAATGGATCTCTTCACATGTTCGAGAAAAGCTGGTTCAGACGGAGGCAACTTAGCACTGGGACATCTTTGGTCGCTGCGAGTTTCTCCCGAAGATCATTCAAATTTGTGTGTGCATCCATATATTTCCCTTGAGAATCATACATGGCACTGACTAAATGTCTTGAAACAGCCACTGCCTCCAGGAGATCGTCAGTGGTGAGGACTTCGAGGTGTGGACCATTATTCTGAAGATACAGTGTATTCATAGCTTTCCATGCTTTCTTTTTACCATAGCTGAAGAATGCTGATACAGAGTCACATCCTGTCAGGGCATAAAACGCTGGAAGCCGAGTACACATTTCTGGAGGCAAGCTGTAACATATCTGATGGACCGGGATAAGGTTGCATCCTGCTGATGTTCTTTTCTCTATCCATATTTTGGCAGTGTCCTGCAACTGTGGAAAGTAGTGGATTACTAAGACAAGCACATCATTGTCTGCTGATTTGATTGTAATGGACCCACGCATATTGTTACGTCTGAACTCATCATCGGCATGCTTCACGTGAAGAAATATCCGAGAATCTGCCTCTTCCTGCATTGATGCGAGTTGACTGTCATGATACATTCCTGCAGATGAAAAGCATGCTGTAACCGAACCATCAGAGAAGCCACCAGCCAAATAGATCTGCTTTTCTTGGTGATCTGAAAGTTCTTTTGCTGCTGGTGCATGTTGCATGACGTGATTACAGATGAAGTGTGTCAAGGTGGATTTGTTTGATGATAGAGCCATGAATTTCGTCCATTGTGGTACTGCGCGTCCATCAATGACTTGGTAGCTTCGGGATCCACCAGCAACAGCAAGGCATCTCGTTCTTTCCTGTCTTCACAGAATTGACATCATCATATTGGTCGAAGGCATCGATGAGGGTGTGGTGTGTTTTGATGCAAGAAAGCAACTGGTTTAGGTAACACTGCGCCAAGTTTCCAAACGTACCACCATTTCCACCCAGGATATGGAGTTCAGCCATAGCATTTCATGGACCACACACCAAAATCTGAGAACAGGGATAAATGTGTTACTGAGATCACCATCTTTCATATGAGACCTGTTGTAGCTTTGTGTCAAGCCGGTTGAGTAAACTCCTAAAATATAGCCCTTTATCGAGGTTTACCGCTTGCCTACTATGAGTATGATACAGTCAGTCATTTTGCCAACCTGTGAAAACAAAGAACACCACTTTAGTCTTCTCGATAAATTGCATTAATTTTATGTCCGAACTTCGGACTTCAGACTCCGAAGATGTGATTGAACAACTTCAACATTCTGGCAAAATATTGATTTAAATCAGCTTCATATTTTTCAGTTTAAAAAGTCTGCCAGGACTTCATCACTCTATCATGGTACAGTATATTATAAAGGTTATATATATATATATATATATATATATATATATATATATATATATATATATATATATATATATATATATATATATATATATATATATATATATATATATATATGATGGTGAGTTGAACATAACCATTATTTGAACTACGAGCCGACAATCATGGTGAAATGGGTTGCTGGTTTGCAACGAGAAAGATGTCAAGATGTTGATGAGTCATGTCATGCCATTAAATCACCTTGCCATTATGGATATCTGACAGCAACATTTCCTGATGTTGGCTGGTAAGGAAAGCCAATGTGCTCGTGCTGCCCAGGGTTCCTTTCGGACCTCACCACTCACTATCAATGGGGTGTCATTGACAAGCATATACAGTTAACCCTAAAATATCGTGGGGGTTCCATTTATGGAAAATGCCACATTTGTTAAAACTGTGATAGTTAAAATGAAGGGCCAACAGTAAACGGCGGGGGGGTTCGGTTTCTCTGGCTTTGAGAAAATATGGAGGAAGGTGGGCGTCAGCCAAAAATAAACATCACAATTGAAATAAACATCTAATATAACAATTTGTTTCACCTTGATTAGTTGCACATATATGCAGTGCCGAGAAAAAGTCGACACCCCCTTTTCAAAATTTTCACCTTTTGTTGCATTGTAGCCTGGACTGAAATTGCATTAAATCAGACTTTCCCCACCTTTATTTACACATCGTAACATGCAACTTCCAAAGGAAAAACACCTTCAACAAATTTCAGAAAATTACTTAAAAATACAAAACTAGAATATCTTGGTTGGATAAGTGTCCACCCCCTTTATAATAGCAATTGTAAATTAGCTCATGTGTAACTAATCACCTTCAAAATCACACACCAAGTTAATTGGCCTCCACCTGTGATAAACTGTAGTGATTCTGATTATTACAGAACAAAATCAGCTGTTCCTGTAGGTTTCCTCTACTGGGTAGTACATTTCACGTGAAAGACTCAACCATGATAACCAAGGAGCTTTACAAAGACCTCCGGGATAAAGTTGTAGAAAGGTACAAATCAGGGGATGGGTATAAAAGCATTTCAAAGGACTTGAATATTCCTTGGAGCACAATCAAGACAATCATTAATAAGTGGAAGGCGTTAGGTACCACCAAGACCCTGCCTAAATCAGGCCGTACCTCCAAAATGGATGACCAAGCAAGGAGACTGATCAGGGAAGTGACGAAGAGGCCAATGGAAACTTTGAAAGAGCTCCAGACCTTTATGGCAAAAACTGGTCACTGTGTGCATGTGACAACAACATCCCATGCACTCTACAAGCCTGGCCTGCTTGGTTGGTTGGCAAGAAGGAAGCCATTACTCAAAAAAGCCCACCTTGAGTCCCATTTGAGATATGCAAAAAGCCAATCCGGATATTCTGAAGCCACGTAGGCAAAAGGTTTTGTGGTCTGATGAAACAAAGATGGAACATTTTGCTCTAAATACAAAATGGTAAGTTTGACGCAAGCCCAACACAGCACATCACCTGAAGAACACCATCCCCACTGTGAAGCATGGTGTTGGCAGTATCATGTGATGGGGATGTTTCTCATCAGCAGGGACAATGGCACTTGTCAGGATAGAACTGAAATGGATGGAGCAAAATACAGAAAAATCCAAGAGGAAAACCTGCTGTCATCTGCAAGAAAGCTGAAATTTGGGGCGGAAGTTTCCCTTTCAGCATGACAACGACCCAAAGCACACAGACAAAGCTACAATGGAGTGGTTAAGGAACAAAATGATAAATGTCTTATATTCTTTCAAAGAAACTTGCTCTCGCTCGCTTGTGCTGAGGCAGTTGTCCTGAAAAAACTTGCCTTTGCCTAATGGAAAGCAAAGCAAACTGAGGGTAATCTCAGTTCCTTCCATGAAGCTCAAAAGAAGTGCATATCTACCTTCAGGGGAGCCAGAAAACAGCATGTTTCTAAGCTCAAGTCTGACCTCTCAAACCTCTCTCCCTCCTCCAAATATTGGTTGTGTCTAATCAAATATGTTTCTGGTGTTTGTTCCTCCTCCAGCCCCTCCCTTACCTCAAACGGGCGCACTGCTAATACCGCACGTGAAAAGGCTGAATGCATAAACTTGGTGTTTGCATTGAAATATTGTGTCCAAAACCCATTACATTGCTTTCTGTACCCACCTTACACAGACACCCAACTGCCCCTTTCCTCTGACAAAGTGGAGAGCTTGCTGTCAAACCTCGACTCAGATTCTTCATCCGGTCCAGACTCATCAGCCCACATGTTCAAAAACCTGCTCCTCTGCTCTTGCTCACCCTCTCGCTCTGTTCTATTGACCCTCTCATTTGCTCAAGGTCATCTGTCATACACTTGAAAATCAGCCAACATTACTGCCCTGCACAAAAATGGTGTTAAAACAGATCCCTGCAACTACAGACAAATCAGCGTTCTCCCAATCATCAGCAAGGTTATCGAATCCATCATCACTTCAGACATTAAATCCTTCCTCTTCTCCAATGGCTTGATTTCCGATCATCAATTTGGTTTCAGACCAGGTCACTCTACCCTTGATATGCTGCTTCTGCTCTCCCAACAATGGATGGAGGTCCTCAATGCCGGACATGAAATTAGAGCCATATCCCGAGAAATATCACGTGCTTTTGAGATGGTCTGGCACCCTACCCTGCTCACTAAACTCTCTTCCTATGGTAACCAAGGCCATCTCCACTCATGGCTTGCAGACTTCCACTCCTGTAGCAGTCAATGTGTGGCCCTAAATGAAGTCCTTTCATCCCCTCTTCCTGTCCAGGCTGGAGTTCCTCAAAGCAGTGTTCTAGGCCCTGTTCTTTTTCTGGTTTTCATCAATGATCTCTCCGACTCTGGAAAATCCTCCTTATCTCTTTGCTGATGACTCCACCCTCTGCCGTACCATCTGTCATCCCTCAGACCAGCAAGCAGCAGCTTGTTCGCTCACTGCAGATCTTGGTAAAATCACAAACTGGGCCAACACATGGAACATGTCTTTCAATCCGGGCAAATCTCACACTCTCATTTTGTCTCTCCAAAAGGGCTGTTTGGAACCCCCCCCTCTCTACTTTCTCAACAATCCTCTGGAAGAAGTCCTTTCTTTCAAGCTTCTGGGTCTAACTATCTGCCATGATCTTTCCTGGGAAAGCCACATTTTCAACCGAGCCTCCAAAGCCAGTCGGCGAGTGGGATTCCTCTGTCGTGCAAAGGTTTCCTTAGCCCGCCTAAGCTCCTGACCACTTACAAAGCTTTCGTCCGCAGCTTTCTGATGGAGTACTGCTCTTCCCTCAGGGCTGGTGCTCCTGCCTCTCACCTATCTCGGTTTCATGCTGTGGAAACCAAGGCATCTCAGATCATTGGTATCTCTCGCAATGAGGCTGAATATTTGGGCTTCTCACTCTCTCACCGCAGGCAGGTTGGTGTCTTTCTGCCTTCTGCTGACTCTCCTCCAGTCTCCCCCACCCCCTCCCGCTCTGTCTGCGATTTGTCCCCACCATATTTCCCCAGGGTGCTCAAGGTCTGCCAACAACCCCCTTCTGGTAAAACTACCCAAATCACAAATCGCTGCTCACCTTCAGTCTTTCATTCCTCTTTTTCCTGCCTTTGCAATAAACACCTTCATCTGTTCAATCCCATTCTGCCCACCAGGCCTTCAAAACGGCTGTTCACCACCACCTCTTATCATCCCCCATTCAAATCCTCGAACTTTCCCCCCCCCCCCCCCATTAATCCACTCCTTACCCACCTCCTTCAAATTCCCTGCTTTCCTTCCTGAAACTCCCTGTAATGTCCATCTTGTATACCCCATGAGCTCCACCTCATCCATAGATCTCCTAACGTCGCTGTTCCCCACTCTTTTGTCCTTCCCACTCAAGCCCTCGTCTCATCCCCCCCTTGATGTGCATTGTGTGTTCGCTCTCATTCTTGCCTTGACAAGGTGTACAAAAAAAAAAACATGCCCTTGGGTGTCCCAGTTAGAGCCCCGACCTGAATCCAATCAAAAATCTGTGGCATGACTTGAAGAATGCAGTCGAACACTCCCCATAGAACATGACTGAGCTTGAACAGTTTTGTTCAGAAGGATGACCAAATATTATCCAATCAAGGTGTGTAAAGTTGGTAGAGACCTATCCCAACAGACTCACAGCAGTAATTGCTGTTAAAGTTGCTTCCACAAAGTAGTAATTTGGGGGGTGGGGAGGAGAGTTGTTTCCTGAAATTTGTAAAATGCGTTTTTCACTTAAGCCTGGTGTTGACTTAATGTTTAGGGTGGTGGGTTTGGGATCCTCGCGTCCTGAGTTCAAATTCCACTCAGTCATTGAATTAATACCAGGTGGGGTTGACTCAGCCTTTCATCTTTCTGAGGTTGGTAAAATGAGTATCATCTTGCTGGAAATGATTGAGCCATTCGAGTATCCTGTGTTGGACTAGCAACCCATCCATGATTGTGCCCAAAAGCCCAGTCGACTGCTTCCGCAGCACTGATGCTCTGTGCAGAGTATGGTATTGATGGATGTTTTTCACTTGGAAGTTGTGGGTTACGATGTGTAAATAAAGGTGGAAAAAGTCTAATTTCATGCAATTTAATTCCAGGTGATAAGGCAACAAAAGGTGAAAATTGTGAAAGGGTGTGTAGACTGTCTGTAGGCACTACATATCATGTTAGTATTGAAACAAACATGTACATAAAATAAATACAGGATAAAATATACAAAAAGAAGACTTTAACCTTTTTAAATTATTCAAAAACAGTAAGGTGGGTGAGGGTAAGAACATTATGTATTGTACTCTGCCGTAAATAGAAAACACAAGACTTAGTTGGGGATGATGATGATACTGTTGCAGTGGGGAGCAGGGAGAGGGGTTCAGGGATTGGGGAGGGGGGAGCGAGGAAGGAGGAAGGGGATTCAGCGATCGGAAGAGCGGCATTCGCTTTATGATGAAGTCGCCTGATGCATTGCTACATAGGAGAAGGGAAAATGATTTTTAGCCACCTTGAAGCCCGAAGCAGATATTTTCTGCTTGGACAGTAAGGTATCGGATGGCATATTGGCATACTCTTCCAAAATAATCCCATCTATTCAGTGTTTAATACCTGCTTTGGCATAAATCCCTTCACCTTGATTCGTTTCATGAGTTGTTGTGGGTAGTTTTTCGCAACATCGTGGTCTCCTGAGGCTGCTTCCATGACTAATTTGACATTATGGAGGCCGAATCTTCTTTTGAATTTCTCAAATCAGCCTTTTCTGGCTTGGAACTTGTGGGTAGCCATGTTTGAACTGGAGATTTTGGCCCTGGGTGCCTATGGAAATGTTGGTAAATCCACAATAAATCTCCACTCAAAGGCACTTTTTAGTGATTGGGTTCTCGATCCAAATATTAAGAGCTTTTTCCATCCTTTCAATATGAGGATCACAGGACTGGAATAAGACTTTTTTTCGCTTTACAGAGTCCTGGCAGCAACACTTGCACAGATATTTGACTCACTTTTATGGATAAACTGTGAAGTGGATTTGTTGATCCCGTAATGCCGGCCCACGAATGCTGTACTTTCACATTCAGCCAGCTAACAACTCCATTCTCGCACAACATAACCTTTCTCTGCCATTTGGCACAACTAATTTTGTCCATCGTTTTATGTTTGGGGGGCATTAAAAACGGGGCACGAGAAACAACAAACGGCTCGTAATTGGATGTAATCGGACACGTGGATGGAAATGATGACTACTTTCAGCTCAAAAATCGCAATTGGCAGAAATTAAGTCCTGCAATAAATAAATCGGAACACAATAGGTTGCCCACGATTGGTCAAAACCTGTGATATTTTATGGTTCACTGTCTATACATAATATTAGCAGGCTACCCATCTTCAATTGGTTCGTAGATGTCTCACCTAAAAGGAGCAACTCTTTGGACTACGTATTAGTAGAAAAGGGAATTCAGCATAAATATTCAGTGAGCAGATATCGCAGTGAGTAGAGCTGCTAACCTTGCAAACCTCATTCCATTCCACCAGTGAAGATCTCCAATCCATGCTTGTTGTATCCCCGAAGTAATGTTTGAGAGTGAGGGTGATATTATGAAAGCTGGCTGGGAAACGGATTTTGGTACTTTTTGAGCCTACCGTCTGACCCAAGATCACCAGAGTTTTTTCCATACCAACTGACCACCTCTAGTCATCTATCCCTCTCCACATCCCTTCTTCAGCTCTCACCCACTCCCTATCTCTATATTCCCCATAGCTTTGGTTTCAGCAATTTCCATTCGATATTTCTGACTGCATTCCATTTTTGTTTCCCACTCGATGATCCTTTGAACAATAGATTCAGTTTCACTGTGGGATATCAGTTTGAATTCATCAAAGGCAACTTGTGATGCATCATGAATCTTCTTTTCTTTCAATCTCAATGTGCATCTGGGATATGACCCAACAGCATGGTTGAGGGTTGAAAGGGTGTTAACGTAATCAGAGGGATTTTTTCAATTATATTGGGGATCTAAAAGGGTATGCAGTAGTCTAAAAAGGGTTGAAAAGGGTCTACAAGGGTCTAAAAGGGTGTAAAGGATCAAAGGGGGGAAATGTCTAATGGGACTAAAGTGTCTTAAGAGCATTAAGGGTTTTACCCCAAAGGGGCCAAAGGTGTCTCAAGGGTAGTTCCAAAGGGTAAATTCTAAAGTTCTAAGTTGTTCTAAAGGGTAAATTCTAAACAGTTCTAAAGTGTACATTCCAAACAGTTCTAAAGGGTAAGTTCTCAAGGGTTCTTTAGGGTTCTAAAGGGTAATTATAGATGTCTAAAGGGTTTTAAATGGTTCTAAAGTGTAATTCTAAAGGGTTATAAATGGCTCTAATGTGTAATTCTAAAGGGTTATAAATGGTTCTAAAGTGTAATTCTAAAGGGTTATAAATGTTTCTAATGTGTAATTCTAAAGGGTTACAAATGGTTCTAAAGGGTAATTCCAAAGGGTTATAAATGGTTCTAAAGGGTGATTCTCAAAAGTTCTAAAGGGTAATTCTGGTGGGTTCTCAAGGGTAATTCTGAAAGGTTCTAAAGGGTAATTCCAAAGGGTTCTAAATGGAAATACCAATGGGTTCTAAAGGGTAATTCTAGAAGGTTCTAAAGGGCTGTTCTCCACCACCTTATCATCCCCCATCCAAATCCTCGATCTTTTCTACCCCCGATAATCCACCCAAACCCACCTCCTTCAAATTCCCTGCTTTCCTTCCTGAAAGTCCCTGAAATGTCCATCTTCTATTCCCCATGTTACCCGTCCCATCCCGCTCCCTTCCACAGATCTCCAAATGTCTCTGTTCCCCACTATTTTGTCCTTCCCACTCCCTCCCCTCCTGTCTCATGCCCCCCTTGAAGTGCGTTGTATGTTAGCTCTCATACGAGCCTCGACAGGGTATACAAAAAAAGGTAATTCCAATGGGTTCTAAAGGGTAATTCTAAAAGGTTCTAAAGGGTAATTCCAAAGAGTTCTAAAGGAAAATTCCAATGGGTTCTAAAGGGTAATTGCTAAAGGTTCTAAAGGGTAATTCCAAAGGGTTGTAAAGGGAAATTCAAATGGGTTCTAAAGGGTAATTTCAAAGAGTTCTAAAGGGTAATTCCAAATGGTTCAAAAGGGTAATTTCAAAGAGTTCTAAAGGGTAATTCCAAATAGTTCTAAAGGGTAATTCCAAAGGGTTCTAAATGGTAATTCTAAACAGTTCTAAAGGGTAATTATAGTGAGTTATAATGGGTACTAAAGGGTAATTCCAAAGAGTTCTAAAGGGTAATTATAGTGAGTTTTAAAGGGTAATTATAATGGGTACTAAAGGGTAATTCCAAATGGTTCTAAAGGGTAATTCTAAACAGTTCTAAAAGGTAATTCTAAAGGGTTTGAAATGATTCTGAAGGCAAATTCTAAAGGGTTATAAAGAGTAAAATATAGAAATTGTGGGCAGAAGACAGGTGAACGATCCAACCAATGGATGGAACTCGCACACAAGCACAGCTCCTTTTATGTATAGACTCGCGTGGATCGGCTCACTACGCTCGCCTCTCCACACGTCGTTGCAGAGATTGCCAACTCAGATTTGCTGTGTTGCCATGATTTATACCAATCATAACACAAACATTTATTTTCGACAAATTTATTTGGAATATTGGTGTTATATTTATTTGAAATTTATTTTTGATATGAGAAGGTCCAAGTAGTCTAAATGGTCAAGGGTCTAAGCTGTCTAATCTGTCTGAAGGTTGAAAGTTGTTTAAATGGTGTTAAGGTCTTTGGGGTCTTTTGGGTCTTTTTGGATCTTTTGGGGTCTTTTGGGAGGGGGGGTGGAAAGTCGATGGCGCGACATGCTGCTCTTGCGCATGCTCCCATACCTGACCTGACCTGACTTTTTTGCTGACTTTTGGGTCTTTGGATTCTTTGGGAATTAATGTTTAAATGGGATGTGATTAAGAGGCATATAGTCTTCACGGACTGACAGTTGGCTTCACAGCCACACATCGAAAGCACATCGACTGTGCTTCTAATTTTTATATTTTTAGATACTAACGTGGTTCCATTGAGGCTTTACCCTCGTCCCCATCCCATGAAGGTGGGTGGAGCTTGCACATTTAAGCACATTTAATAATAGATAGATATATAACCAAGGTTTCTTACTTGCTTGCTTGATGCAAGCTCTGCCCCTCTCTTTAGCAAAAGAGCATGGGGTAGGCGCAAATTTCACGTAAATGTGCACGTGCAGGTTTCAAGATCCACCCTCTCACCAGCAATAAGTAAGTCCAGCACGTCTATCAAGAAAGAAGCGCAATACGAGTTCGACTATCAAGTATGCAGTAGAAAACTTAAATCACCGACAATCTCTTTTTTGTGGAAGAAGTTGAAGTCCAATTCGAATTTACATTCTTTGGGTAAATTGGTCATAATGAATGACAAAGAGCTTTCTTTCCACTTATCCTGACATATATGCCAGATGGTCTAAGCTCATCCATGAATGCTACAAGACTGGATATTGAACTTTTTGGACTCCACTTTGTTTTATACTGAGTCGGGGACTTGTGGAGGAGCTAGAACATAAAGTGGATTAGGACGCAACAGAATAAAACAAACAACAAAGGAGAAGAGGGAAACACACCAACAGCAGGGTTGAGGGACAAAACAGAGGGGGACTTCAAAAGATAATGGATGTGAGGAAGAACGAGGACTCGGGGAGAACACGGGGGGAGGGTGGTGGTGGATAAGATGGATACAGAAGAAAACTCTCAGACTTTGTTGGTTTCTTCAAAGAATGAAAAAGAAAAAGATTAGAAAAAAACCCAGTTAATGTGTTTTTGTGAGCCAAACTGTAGCTCTCTCAGAAAAAAGTATTTGGTGACACAGAGCTGCATGCTCATTATCAAATAAAATTGAGCTGTTAGGATTTTGAGTGATATTTTCAAGAAAATGCTGTTCAAGTGTTGGAATCTATTTGACATCCCTTCCCATAACTCCCCCAATTTTAAATTACCTTGATATGTGCTCATGTGAATAACAGTCGTTACTGCAATCTATATACAATGGAGCAAGTGTATGTGATGATTGTTTGTGTATGTATGTATGTATTTATGTATGTATGAATGTATATCTGCTCTTCACCCATTGGTTGGCCAGCTGACCTGATGTCACCCACAATTGCAATCTGAAATACTTAACCTAAAGTACCCAGAGGGCCCAAATGACCCTGAGGACCCAAAAGACCCTGAAGACCCTTAAAGACCCAGAAGACCCAGAACACCTTTAAAGACCCAAAAGCCTCCGAATATCCAAAATACCCCATAGACCGTAAAGACCTAAAATACCCAAAAGACCAAAAATATCCAGAAGACCCAAAAGACCCTAAAGACTCTGAGGAACCAGAATACCAAAAAGGACCCTGAAGACCTAAAATACCCCAATGACCCAAAAGACCCAGAAGAAGCAAAATACTCTGAGGACTCTGAACACCCAAAAGACATAAAAGACCCAGGGGATCCAAATGAACTGAGAACACAAAAGATCCAGAGAACCCAAAAGACCCAGGGGATCTAAAAGATCACGAAAACCCAAAATACCTAGAGGATCCAAAAGACCAAACAGGACAATCTGAGACCAATAGATACTCTGCATCATGCAAAATGTGACAACAGGTTCCTAAACTCCCCCACCCACCACATAGCCCCAACTCGTCATTCCTCCTCTTTTTTTTTCTTCAAGTCCTCAACTGCCTCAAACCCCAAGTACTCAACTCCCCTTCTAACCTCAAGTGTTCAATCCTCCCCCCTCCCACTCACATTTCCCAACGTCTCGATCTCCCTCCCATTCACCCTCACCCCCACCTCTCTGTCCTCCCCTCCCCATTTCGTAACAACGTTTCACAAAGATACACAGGGAACATTGGCACATGAGAAGGCCATTCGACCTATCAGGCCTGTGTTGTTACTGTCCTGGTTTGTTAAGAACAATGTTAAAAGTAAATAAATGAAGATAGAACCTTAAATTCACAATCACTTCCCCCTTTCTTCCCTTATCCTTACTACATATAATTTACGGACCGGTGTGTGTGTGTCTGTGTGTCTGTGTGTCTGTGTGTCTGTGTGTGTGTCTGTGTGTCTGTGTGTCTGTGTGTCTGTGTGTCTGTGTGTCTGTGTGTCTGTGTGTCTGTGTGTGTGTGTGTGTGTGTGTGTGTGTGTGTGTGTGTGTGTGTGTGTGTGTGTGTGTGTGTGTGTGTGTGTGTGTGTGTGTGTGTGTGTGTGTGTGTGTGTGTGTGTGTGTGTAGCGCTATTCCTCCTACAGTTGTGGGCTGATTAAATCCAGATTTGCTACATAGGATCAGCATGACCCCAATTAGTGTATAGGGGTGTTTTTATCTTTGCCGGTGGTCTTGTGGGGGGGGGGGGGAGGGACACAAATTCTCGATGTAAATGTGTATCGTGTAGCGCCGCCTCCAGGTGTGGCTACATGACAAGTCCCACCATTTACAGCACAGTATTCCTGTCCCCACGTTTTCCAGTGCAGTGAGGTGTTTTGAATTATAAGCAATAGGTGTGTTTTTCCTTCTTGCACACAACTTCACTGGTTATTTTTTTTGCCTACACAGAGCTGTCAGCTGCCAAAACACTGCCCAAATAAAGGTATGCATCAGACATGCTGCATGCTTGGAACAAGATCACCTGAAGGATGGATATCAGCTCCGACATTTTAATCAAGTTGTACACTCTACATCTCCGAACCACATTTGCAGACGAAACAAAAGTAGCTGGTAGGTAGTTTCACTCCATGCCACACATTCCATTTTGATGCTGTATAAATGCATTTGGATTACTGGAAATTAATGATTTTGGTTCTCAGGCACATGGCATGGGTACAATATATATATATATATATATATATATATATATATATATATATATATATATATATATATATATATATATATATATATATATATATATATATATATATAGTAGTGGTCAAAACATTCAGAGTTGGCACGGTGGGTGCTCCAGCGGATCAACAACATGCTATCAACAACTCTTCTGTCTATTTCTAATACATGGGTCGTCAGATCCTTTTATTCACTGTACCTTTTTGAATGAACATGTTACTCAGCAGTATTCGTAAAAAGATTTTTTTTTTTCAAATACATTATAGTAAAATAATCAGAACATGTAATGTTATTTTGGCCATGACCCAATTGATGACGTGATGGAGAAAGTTTAGGATCATTTTCATGAGGGATCTGATTATCGGTGAATGAGAATAGAAAGTTCACGTGAATAAGGACATTTGTAGTATGAAGTATAGTGCATCTCTCTCGAGGATAATGTGCTGTGCACTTGGTGGGATCTATTTGGTCACTGTCACTTAGTGGGTGTTTAAGTTGCAGCACTGCTCAAAACAATTCAATAAACAACTAGAGAGATCATGGAACATGATACCCTGCACAGTGTTGCACAAGGAAACTAGACGCATTGGCAGGCCAATCAGCCCATCATGCTTGCGCCACAACAACAACAGGTCAATTTTATCTGTCAAAACGACACAACTTCATTGTGTGAATGAGGGGGTGGGGGGGGATAAAGATGAGACAATATGGCACAGCAGGGACATCCCAACAGTGTCAAAATAAATAAGCAATTTTTGGGGGGAGGTTTTTGTTTTAGGGGGGTGGTGGACAATTGGCGAAGGCAGTTCTTTGGTGACAAACACACATCAACCACACACCACCACTCGATGAGACTTCCACATGCACGACACTCCGTACACTTGCACACAATCACCCATCCATACTCGAGCTACCTCAAAGTCATGCGAACATTCCTATACCCCTCTGACTCCATAACTTCCAGGTACCTATCTAATTCCAATTTAAACTTATCTACTGTCTGCTGCCACTACCTTTCCAGGGAGACCATTCCATACATTAACTACTCTCTGAGTAAAAGTCCCCTGCCTTGCTACTGTCTTAACTCTCCTCTTCTTTACTCTCAGGCCATGGCCCCTGGTCCTATCACTGTCTACTCTGTTGAATAATTAATCTGCACTTATTTTATCTCTACCTTTCATTATCTTAATCATCTCTATCATATCTCCTCATAACCGCTTCCTTTATAGTGTACAGTATAAAGCCATGCCTCCTTCATCCGCTCCTCATAGCCGAGTCGAGCTAAGCCCGGAATCAATCTCGTAGCCCTGCGCTATATTTGTCCTTCCCTGGGTTGTGGTGACCAAAACTGCACACAATAGTCTAGATGGTGCATGACTAAATGTTCAACTATATACAGTACTTCAGTTTTAATAAAATAATGATATTAAAGATCGTTTTTTTAAAAATCCGTAGGTTTAGCGCTACTGAAGCAGTCTCGTACATCACTCTTGTGGCCTTATACACTGTAATAAGATGACGTTGAGTCACAGTTTAGACGACGGAGGTTTTATTGATCACCATATAACGCAGCGTCATTCAGCCTCGTACATAGATAGCCATATGGGTAGAGTATTCTTCACCCCAATATTGTCCCTCTAACTTGCCATGCCCTAACATGCGATATATATATATATATATATATATATATATATATATATATATATATATATATATATATATATATATATATATATATATATATCGACATATTACACGATTCTTGGAAGTGTTATGAAGGTGATTTGTGTTATGCACTGTTCAAGCATATAATTCAATTTAAAAAAAGGTTTAAAGAGCTTTTAAGGTGTAAAATTAAATTAAATCCAGGTATTACCACCATTTCGTTCAGCGGCTATTACATCACCCTTTCTGACACATTCCATTAGTTATTTGTGTCTGTTGCATGTGTCCATTATGACGTCCTTAAAATCAGCAAGTTTCCTGTTTGGAATGATTTTTCAATTTTGTTTTACTGCTAAGCGGGCAGACAGAGTAAAAACATCATCACAATCCTCTCTGCGCATGTGCGATCGGGATGAATTCAGAGCCAGAGTCCTCCTGAATGGCAGACTCGTCTTTCAATTCATGTTCTGATTTATGTTCAAAGTACAACATTCAATCTAAATAAGCTATTCCACAATCATAAATTGATAAGATGGACTGGCAGATGGATAGACATGAACCAATTGCTTTACCCTGCTTTTTGCTTCGTGTTTAGGTCATGGGCACGTTTCACTTTTGTACAAACTTCCATGTACTGTATTCTTTTAAAATCTTCTAACAAGGTTTTTTTTGTAAGCAGTTAGAAGTTGTTGCAACCTGAAGCCAAATGGAAGTATATCAATGTTTGCAGAGATATCACACACCCACTTTTGGGTGGTATAGTCTCTGATTCTCCGCCTGGTAATAACCTATCAGATTGGTGCTTCACTGCATAGTCCTGTTGACCGAAGTTATGCTAGGGAAACGTCTTTTCACATATTTGGTGAAAGCTAAAGATCCTACTGTACGTTGTTGTCTTCCAAAAGTAGGCTAGTTAGCACCAGTACTCTGAGAAGATAAATTTCTAAGCCAAACCATCACGTGGAACTGCATGAGTGGAACAGCCATGCTCACAGGAATGATGTAACTTGCAGGTAGGTCCTGCTCATGAATGGATCAATGGATGGCTTTTGAAGATGGTCCACAGCAAAGACCACAAAAAATGAAAATGCTTTCTGCAAGCCTCCTCGTCATAGCAAGTACATTTCTGGTTTGATACACACGGGATTTCTCGGTCGAGAAAACAAGAAAACCTGTCATTTTACTTTGGAAGATTATAACATTAAATATACAAATCAAAGATATTTGTATTCTCTAAATTGTAACATATAATGCAAGTGTCTCTTTGTGTGTTTGTATACAATACTGTATGTTTATATTATAATATATATATATATATATATATATATATATATATATATATATATATATAATATATATATATATATATATATAATATATATATATATATATATATATATATATATATATATATATATATATATATATATATATATATATATATCGTAGTGGTCAAAGCATTCAGAGTTGGCACGGTGGCTGCTCCAGCAGATCAACAACATGCCATCAACAACTCTTCTGTCTATTTCTAATGCACCGAATGCTGTAAGTAAGAAATAGACTCAATAAATGTAAGGATAATGGGAAAGATAGGTCACAGTGGAACAGTGCCTCACCGTTGCTAGGTTCTTGGTCAGGTGCACACGCTAGGTCCCCGATGGGTAGCAGGAGCGTAGTGCGTTTGCGCCAGTCACGGCCATGAGAGCTGGTGCGCCCTCGGGGAATCGGGTTCGGGCAGATCGGTGGTGAAACCTCTTCATGGGGCAGCGCTACGTGTACATTACCAATCTGCTTAGACTCTTGTCTCGATGTACATCACAAGGCAGTGAGCAAAAAATATTGCAATGCTAAAGTGTTGTGGGAAACTCATTCATCGATTTTCACCCCCAAGCCTTTAAATACACACCTAAGTGCTGGGGACTTACCAGCTTCACAGAGGTCTGCAGATTCATCCTTTGTGATGGGACTCGTTTCTCCTCGGTGCTTGTAGCATTGTGAATTGCCCTCCATCTTGCAGAACTGTGATGAGCTCACATGTACAGGCCGTTGTCCATACTTGTTTTTCTTCTTGGGAAGTTTCTGCTTCGCCATGGCAAGAGAATAGTACATGCCAAAGTTGTTGACAATCACTGGCACAGGCATGGCGATAGTGAGCACACCAGCGACTGCACACAGTGCTCCCACGATCATACCCGGCCAAGTCTTTGGATACATGTCCCCATAGCCAAGAGTGGTCATAGTAACCACAGCCCACCAGAATCCAATGGGGATGCTCTTAAAGTGCAACTTTTGTTCAGTCGATTTATCAACAAAGAAGCTACCAAGAAGCTCAGCATAATAGATCATCGTGGCGAAGATGAGCACTCCGAGTGCAAGGAAAATTATGAGCAAAAGGAACTCGTTCGCACTTGCTTTGAGTGTTTGACCAAGGACTCTGAGGCCAACCACATGGCGGGTCAGCTTGAAAATGCGCAAAATCCGCACAAAGCGCACGACGCGCAAGAAACCCAGCACGTCTTTGGCCGCTTTCGGGGAAAGACCACTGAGCACTACCTCCAGATAGAAGGGCCAAATGGCAACAAAGTCAATGATGTTTAACGAGTTCTTGATAAAAGCGAGCTTGTTGGGACAGGAGATGATGCGGATGATAAATTCGAATGTGAACCAAATGACACAAATGCCTTCTATTATGGTCAGTGTCGGATGCCGGTCCATATCTGACTCTGCCAGGTGGTCCAAGCTCGTGTCGTTCCTGTTTACCTTGATGTTGAAATATTCGTGGGTTTCGAGACAAAACGTTGTGATGGAGCCGATAATAAAAAACAGCGACGCAAATGCAATAAACTGCAAAACATAAAAATGAAAAAAATAAATCGACATATGTATGGAACACCTGCCACTAATACCATATCAACACAGGTCATTAACACTTGCAGAACTCCATCCATACCCTTGATATCAGCCAGTTCATATCAATTATGGCCTTGCATTTTTCATACATTTCACTCATAAAGTCCTACGGGCCAACAGCCAGACTCAAAGGTTGTGCACAACAACCAAAAACAAAATGCTTCTGTTGGCCCCCAACATTTTACATTTATATTTCAATTTATCATGGTGCTTCGCTTGCTACACCACTGGCTGATGCTGCACCGAAGCATTGTTTGGACAACACCGCTATATATAGTGCAATGGAAATGGGAGGTTAATGCGGGTACCCGCCACCAACCGAAGGCCAATACGGGTACCCGCTACCATTGGAAGGTTAATTCGGGTACCCACAACCAAGAGAAGGTTATTGTGGGTATCCGCCATCAACGGAAGGCCAATATGGGTATCCACAACCAACTGAAGGTTAATTTGGGTACCCGCCACCAACCGAAGGCCAATAAGGGTATCCGCTACCAATGGAAGGTTAATAAAGGTACCTGCCACCAACAGGAGGTTAATTGGGGTACCCACTACGACATGATATACAAGCATTGCTATCTCAGGTTAATGCGGGTACCCACTACCAACGGATGGTAAATGTGGGTACCCGCCATCAACGGAAGGTTAATGTGGGTACCCCCACCAATAGAAGGTTAATGTGGGTACCCGCCACCAATGGAAGGTTCATGTGGGTACCTGCCGCCAACGGAAGGCCGATATGAGAACCCACTACCAATGGAAGGTTAATTCTGGTACCCGCCACCAAGGGAAGGCTAATACGGGTACCTGCTACCAATGGAAGGTTAATGCAGGTACCTGCCACCAACAGGAGGTTAATTGGGGTACCCACCACCACATAATATACAAGCGTTGCTATCTCAGGTTAATGCGGGTACCCGCCACCAAGGGGAGGTTAATTGGGGTACCTGCCACCACATGATATACTAGCATTGCTATTTCAGGTTAATGTGGGTACTCGCCACCAACAGAAGGACAATGCAGGTACCCTCCACCAATGGGAGGATAATGCGGGCGGGCACCCACCACCACATGACATACTTGTATTGCTATGGATGGTTATTACGGGTACCCGCTACCAACGGAAGGTAAATGTGGGTACCCACCATTAACTGAAGGTTAATGTGGGTACCTGCCACCAACAGAAGGTTAATGTGGGTACCCGTCACCAATGGATGGTTAATGTGGGTACCCGTCACCAACAGGAGGTTAATTGGTGTACCCACTACCAACGGGGGTTAATTGGAGTACCCACCACCAATGGGAGGTTAATTGGAGTACCCACCACTAATGGGAGGTTAATTAGAGTACCCACCACCAACAGGAGGTTAATGTGGGTACCCGCCACCAACGGAAGGTAAATTGGAGTACCCACCACCAATGGGAGGTTAATTGGAGTACCCACCACTAATGGGAGGTTAATTAGAGTACCCACCACCAACAGGAGGTTAATGTGGGTACCCGCCACCAACGGAAGGTTAATTTGAGTACCCACCACCAACGGGAGGTTAATTGGAGTACCCACCACCAATGGGAGGTTAATTGGAGTACCCGCCACCACTTGATATACTTGCATTGCTTTCTCATGTTTCATTCTGAATTTGGATCCACTGTCATTCCGTTGCACCATTGCTGAAGCAGGTAGTTTGCAACCTATAACCTTCATGCATTGATTGAAATTTTCAACAGTTCATTCAAAATTCCTTCACAATTTTGCATCTGGCATCTGTCCATTTTTAAGTTACTTTTGAGGGACACCTGTTAACTGATAGTTTTCCATAAGGACGTCAAGGAACTGAAGAATTATACAAATTTTAGGTTGTATGACATCATCTATTGTTGTACTATGAATCTAATGGGGGTGTTTATTGGCTTGGTTGCATTGATCCTGCCAGATTTTGGAAGCTGAGTTGCGTCCAGTTTGTCCTTGGAGGGAAGACCTCCATGCTTTAGGCTGAGGGACGGCAGGTAATAGCTCACTCAGTGGCTTACCCAATTTTTGAGATACCTGATCATGGGCTTTTTCCTCGTCAATTGATTCCAACATAACTACAAACCGAGTATTCAAAAAATGAAAGCACCAGCAACTATAGTATCGCTCCAAATACGCAAGACTATGGTTTGATGTTTCAATCACCGACACCTTCAGACATTTTGATCACCCAATTGAACCCAGGCCTCAGGTCCGGATGACGGTCACTCGGTGGTTGAAACGTTGAACGTGAGCCTTGCCTGCTAGGTAGCTATAGTCGGCCCAATATAATTGGTGGTGCCTTCAGTTCTAAATATATGGATCCTCCAAACCAAAACCGTTTTGTTGTGAACTATAAGCACAGGGACATCAAAAGCTATGAAGTTTGCTAAAACATAGGACAGAGTAAATTTAGATTGAAACTTTATATAAAACAACAATGTTGAAAAAGTGTATCGTTGAAGGTTATTGGCCGAAAACCAACAACTAAATATCGACTCAAACTATTTTTCACTCCGATGGAGCTCATCCGTACAGGCACGGGACACTCGTCACGAGTGTTGCTGGGTATAGATAAATCCGTCTTAAGAGTGAAAACAATAATTATCTCGTTCCAGGTGTGGATCAAAACCACGCATTCTCACCTTACCTGTGATTTCAAGTTCTATCGCATCACTAACACCAAAACAAGGTTAATTTTATCATTCATGGGATTGCAGTGAGTAGATGCTGTATACAATACCTACATGTGGTGGACAAGCTTTCCATATTTACATTACAGTATGCCCGTACACCTGTTAAAACCGAACCTGTCCAACATACCCTTGCTGCTCGTGATGAATAAGGATCTTCAAAAAGCGCCCAGATCTTTGGTTGCCAAAGCTTCCAGTAGTGGATCGGGCCTTGAGATCTCGAGCACCCGTCGAGGCGAGAGACACTGTCATCGATGTCCCCATCTTGCCCATAGTTGAGGTCTGGACTTTCAAACTTGGTGAGGGCTTCCTCAGCATCACGATGATGCCGGTAGTTCATCCAGCAGCATGCCTCGATGTCCGTCTCATCGATACCCCAGAAAGCGAGTTCTTCCTCAAATAGTGGACCGCAAACCTCAGCAGGACAATGCAGCTTCCCTGTGCGGTAGTAGTTAAGGATGAGTGAGAATACCATCGGGTGCCGATCAAAAAAGAACTCCCCCATGTACGGGTCAAAACTTGATACGCAGCGAGGGTCTGCCTCGGCGAGGTGCGCGAGCCTTGTCCCCGGCACGGTTTTGAGGGTACTCCGGTACGTTTCGTGCCTCAGGCCTCCCACATTGAGGATGATTCGCTCATAATCATCGTTCTTGCCCATATCGCCGTGTCGACATGTCTCTTCAGAACGCTCGACAGGGAGACGTGCGCGTTCAGCGCTTAGAGCTCTTGGACTGCGCACATGACCATCTCAGGCGCAGCCACATGGATTTGAGGCCCGGAGGATTTCGGACGTGGTACACAGGCAACCTACTTGGGATTAAGCAAGGATAAGAGGGATCTGAATTATGAAGGCAAAGGGAAAGAGCACCACATGGTGATAAAACGCGCGAACATTTGGAAGAGAAAATTTGGATAGTTGGGGTTGGCGCTGTCTCGACGGACGGGGTTGTCAGATGTTCGCTCCAATGTGCTTGGCTGAACGGTGGCGGAGGAACGGGTCGAACATTTGAGTGACGCCGAGGCAAGCACAGCGGGACAGCCCTTGTCCACCACGTACCACGTCCCGCTGCGATTGAGTAAACACGGCCTGCGCAACGAGTGTCCGCTCAACAGGCGGCTCCGCCTTGCAGACTTTGTGATGTCAGCAGGCGGGACGGCCCAGCGAGACAAGACGTGCACAGACAGTGTGATGGAGCAAATAAATAAATGGATGGATAAATAAATAAATAAATAAATAATAAATAAGAAACAGCGACGTCTTGAATGTGGGATCTCGGGTGAGAAAGGAGCGCCAAGGAGGGGTCCTCGTGATGTATGGATTGAGCCCACTGAGGCTCGAAGTGAAGCGCACGATAAGGAAAGCTGCCAATTACCCGCGACGCTCTCAGGTTTGTTCAACCGGCGACACCCACGTGATCCGAGTGATTCTTGGCCAACTGGAACAGAGCAACTGGAAAAAACAACAGAGCATTGCTTGAAAGGTAGATTAGTTTTGTTCTCTTTTCTGCTGTTTGTGCTGCTTTTCTACAATGACAAACGCATTGCCCGTTGCCCCTTTTGGACCCAAGTTGGTGTTGTGTTCGTTTGTCATCAAAGGTGGTGAAGTCGAAACCTTCAAGTCCAAGTTGGATATGCAGGGCATCCCCTAAAGTCCTTGTGCAACTTTTAACTTTTATAACTTGTGATGTGCACATGATGGAAACAAACGGTAAATGGCACATGAAAGCACAATTCATCAAGTTTTGTGAATGTTAACATTAACGTTTTTGTTGCTGCTGTTAAATTCACAATGTCACTGGGTTTCTTGACGAGTTGACATTTTCTGATGAGGCAACTTCGACATCAGTGGTAAAATGCAACCACCACAATTTTACCGCATTTGGTTCTCAAAATACGACGACTAAATATTTTACATATCACCTTGCACCGTTATGACGAGGATCCCTGGTACTGCTTGAAATGTAAGACGGCTTGTGAATGATGCTTCTCAGACAAGTGGATTGGTGGACGTGGACCAATTTTGCTTGGCCTCCTCATTCCCCTGACCTGTCTCCATTTGACGATGTAAAACCGTTGTTGACTCATCAAAACCACATTCTTTGGATGAGATTCGGGCTGCGATCGAAAATGCAATTCATGAAATGACTCAGCAACAACTGGAGAATGTTTTCAACAAGTTGGAAAATCCCATTGAACTATGAATTCAATACAAAATATGTCAGTTATGATGAAGCCTAAAAAATTGAATTGTAATGAGGCAAACCTTTATGATTATGATTTCATGCACCTTTTCTGGTTTGTTTCCATCATGTGGCCATCAAAAGTTAAGGAAGTTCAAAGTTGCACAATAATTACATGGATACCCTGTACTTGTCCCATCGAGGTTACGTACGTACTTTCCGGCTATGTGCCAAATTGCAAGCGACTGCAGTTTGTCCTTTGTGCTCATATGTTGATCTTGAGCATTTTAATATAAAACTTCCTCTGTTGGTGTTCGATGTCCTTTTGGAGTTGACACGTTTAATATGCAAAATATCTGAAATTTACTCATCCTGACCAATGTATAATCAATGTGTGCCCATTTACGGTTTTCTTCTTCATTTACTCCGATAAACTTTGAGTCCCAAACCTCTTTTTTTCCACTCTTATACGAGGTGTGTTCAAAAAGTATCCAACCTTAATTTTTCGTGCGTAAACAAATTAAGCTAGGGAGGCGTGCTTTAGTGCATGTATGTAGGCGATCCTAATTCGTATGCGTGAATATTTTCCTGCCTGCAGAAGCTGTCAGTCGCCGACAGACCGCCGATGAGTGAGGAAGTGTAAGTGAGCGCCGTTGGATTTTCGTTTTTGACAAAACTAGTGCGGGCCCGTAGGTGCGTGCCAGTATGTGCAGCTTCGTTCCTTTGCTCTTGTAAACGACGACTGGATTGGGGCATTGCTTCAATTAGATCGGACCAACCGTATCATAAATGGCCATAACTTGGGAAAAACCTGGGAAACATACTCAGGTCCCCAGCGTCAATTGTGACGTCATATCAAACGAAGAAGAAGAAGAATTGTGACTCCCCCTCTCCCTTGCCCCCCTCTCTCGCCCCCTCTCTCCCCCCTCTTGCCCTCCTCTCTCCCCCTCGTCTCCCCCTCCTCTCTCGCCCATCTCTCTCGCCCCTCTCTCTCGCCCCCACTCTCAGCCCCCTCTCCCGTCCTCCTCTCTCGCCCTCCTCTCTCCCCCTCTCTTGAATTGTGATGCCGCTCTCTCTCCCTCCCCTCTATCGCCCCTCTCTCTCACCCCCTCTCTTGCCCCCTGTCTCCCCCTCCTCTCTCGCCCCTCTCTCTCACCCCCACTCTCACCCCCTCTCCTGTCCCCCTCTCTCGCCCCTCCTCTCTCCCCTCTCTTGAATTGTGATGACCCTCTCTCTCACCCCTCTCTCCCTCCCCTCTCTCGCCCCCTCTCTCGCCCCCTCTCTCGCCCCCCTCTTTTTCCCCCCTCTCTCCCCACTCTCTCGCCCCTCCTCTCTCGCCCCTCTCTCTGTAAATGTATTCACAAATGTCTACCAAGCACAACAATTAATTCAAACCTTGGGAAAAAACAGCTTTCAAACCCTTGGGAAACAGCTCTTTCCCTTGGGAAAATTCAAACCTTGGGATTAATTAATAATTTGAACATTTAATTCAAACTTGGGAAAAAACAGTTTTCAAACCTTGGGAAACATTTGGGAAACAGCTGAAACGGATGAAGAACGATAGCAAACCTTGAAAAGGCACATACACAGGTCCCCAGCATCGATTGTGACATCATACCAAACGAAGAAGAAGAATAATTGTGACGTTAATCATGAAAAAAAACAAATAAATAAAATAAATAAATAAACATTAATTGTGACGTCATTCGTGACGTCATAGCACCGTGTCTTGTCATTGCTTGACAGATAAATGGCCGTAACTTGGGAACCGCTTGTCCGATTAATATCAAACCTTGAAAAGGCACATACTCAGATCCCAGGCGTCGATTGTGACGTCATACCAAACGAAGAAGAAGAAGAATTGTGACGTCAATCATACAAAAATAAATAAATAAACATTAATTGTGACGTCATTCGTGACATATCACCGTGTCCTGTCATTGGTTGACAGACGTTATTGGTCATTATTGGTTGACAGACAATATATAGGTCGTTATTGGTTGACAGACATTGGTCATTGTATCTCGTTATTCTATTTATGACTGTCAATTATTGTGCTATTATTATTATTATTATTATTAATATGCTGTTATCATTATTCTGAGATATCTTTGGGGAAAAATGGCATGATAAGGTGGAACGACACTTCAGCTGCGATATATACACCTTTCCACACTGAAAATAGCAATAAAATGGCCGTAACTTGGGAACCGCTCGTCCGATAAATATGAAACCTTGAAAAGGAAACATCCGTGGGTCGCCGGCAATATTCCTGGCAAGTTTCAATCAGATCGGACAGGTGGTTGTCGAGAAACGGTGGTCACAGACAAACAGACACACACACACACAGACAAACAGACACACACACACACACACACACACACACACACACACACACACACACACACACACATTGCTGGAATTATAGATAGATGAGGGAAAAACTTGAACAACGCTACTGCATAAAATTTTGTGTAAAGCTTGGCGATTCCCAAGTGGAAACGATCCGCAAGATTCAACAGGCCTTCGGGAACGAAGAAATGGGCACCACACAGATAAAAGAGTGGTACAACCGCTTCAAAGATGGTCGCACATCATTGGAAAGTGTAGCATGTTCTGGTAGGCCCTCAACATCCCGAAATGAGATGGTCATTGATCAAGTGAGGACCCTGCTAATGCAGGATCGTCGAATCACGATCAGAGAACTTGCAGACGAGGCGGGCGTCAGCATTGGGTCCGTTCATTCCATTGTGACTGAGGATTTGGGCTTAAGGAGAATCTCAGCGAAGTTCATTCCAAAGTTGCGAACGATCGAGCAGAAGCAACTCCGTTTGGAGATCGCACAGGACATGCTGGAGACTGTGAACAGCGATCCCAACTTCTTCAACACAGTGATCACTGGCGACGAGACCATAGTGATCCGTCATTTTGTCAAAAACGAAAATCCAACGGCGCTCACTTACACTTCCTCACTCATCGGCCGTCTGTCGGCGACTGACAGCTTCTGCAAGCGGGAAAATATTCACGCATACAAATTAGGATCGCCTACATAAGTGCACCAAACCACGCCTCCCTTGCTTCATTTGTTTACGCACGAAATATTAAGGTTGGATACTTTTTGAACACACCTCGTACACCTTGTATTTACCCTTAAGTTTTATAAGACTTCTCCAAATTGTATTTTTAATTTAATTTCAGTTTAAAATCTCCCGCCCCCTCCCCCCTACCCACTCCTTTTCATAAATCCACATGTGAATTTTGAATATATATATATATATATATATATATATATATATATATATATATATATATATATATATATATACATATACATAAATACATACATATTGCTAAGGTTCGGGGACGGAGGGATTCTCAACTCACTCCGGCCGTCTCCGGGGGTTTATAACGCCGGCCGGCTCGGCACAGGCCTCGGGTCACGCGTCTTCAATAGCGATACCAACGTAATCCTTGTACCTTACCAGTTGGGCAGATAGAATCCCGGTTACAGACTGGTTGTGTCAGATGCCGAGCGTTTTCTGCCAGTCTGTAAACATTTTGGTTTTATATGCCAATCGAACGGATTGTTCCTCGACGCGACACGGATTAATCCATAGCGGCATCTTCATACGAATTAACCAGATTTATTGGGGAACATCAGGGATCACAACACAATAAAAATTCACGACAAGGTTTTTATGAACAATCCGCAACCCGTTCTTAACTAGGGAACCACGGACTACAGGTTTTGAAGGGGTCGCAACAGAGATATGCCTTAAACAATGTACAGACGAGGACAGACAGACAGACAGCATGCATGCAAGACAAGACAGAGTACTTGGTGATGTCTCATGGACGAGAGGACAGTGTCAAAAGCACGAATGTCGCTCGCAACAGGCGGATGTCCATGGATTCGAAGTCTCAGCTCGAATGCGCCGCGTGGCAAGATGGCGGCGCCGTACTCTTCCTTCTCAAGTCATCGCGTGCACACACCCTCCTCAGCGCGTTCCGGCTCCACGCAATGTCGACGATGGGCCTCAGCCAATCTCTCTCAAGGTCCAGCATACACATCCAGGCCTGGCCTGTTCTTCAGACAAGGCCAAAATCGAGGTGCCGGGCTCATTATCGGCCCGGCCGGTCGGGCAAGCGGATCCGCAAACGTGACGAGCCATTCGTGTGAGCAGGGACCGTCAGAGGCTCCAGCGTCTCCTCTCCTGCCTTCCTGCCTCGAAACCCGACTTCTGCTTTGTCCTTTCAGTTCCTCTCTCTGTCGAATCACCTTTTCTTTCCTTAGAGTCGATCACCGATTTGACATGCAGGCAGCCTCTCTTACGTTTGCTCGCTTCGAAACACGAGCACCCTCTCGAGATCAATGATCTCCAAACACTATTCTCTTTTCACGAAGCCTTCGCTCGCTCGCTTCGTTCGCTCCTTCATTCGCTCCTTCGACACACGAGCAGCCTCTCAACCACTTGCAGTTTTCCAAGCTGCCATAACAACCTGAACCTGAGGTCTTCGTTTTCTCTGTCGACCCACGAGCACGCCTTCTCTCGGCGAAGCCGACCAAAACCCCTCCCCTTCGCGTCACTTTCTCCCTCTCGCCACACGCTCTCTCCAGGCCACACCCCCTCAGCCGACTTGGAGAGGCCTATCCCGGGATGGGGTAGGAATAAGAGGGATCTCTCGGTCCTCCACCACTGCACAGACAATAAAACAGCCTTCTGCATCTCCCGACACACATATAACGTCGTTTTTACCAAACAACCTAGCTATACATGCATGTAATGGGGGAACTGAGCTAATCCTATATTTAGTCGTCCAATAAGGGCCATTTCCGTAACACTACCCCCAACTTATGGCCTTATTGGCCTCTCACCAGGTGAGTTCAGTCGGCCCAGTGGCCTAATCTCACAAAGAGTTCTCCGGCCAACTGAGCCCACAAAATGGCATGAATCTTCAGCTGCAACGGCCCACAAAAGCACTTTGGCCTCAATGGCCCACAAAAATGCTTCGGCCCATATGGCCTACTCACAAGCAGCAGCAGGCAACAAGCCCTGCATTGGACAGCAGGTGACACAGCAATGGTGGCACGGTGATATCGATGGTAAGCAAATGCAGTTTGGAGATGTTCTTGAAGACGCAAATGGGTGTGATGACCTCAGACCAGGTGAGATGGAGTGTACCGTTAACCTTCCTTGCCTGACTTGTTTTGGTTAAGTTCTCTCTTTTTTTTTCTTCCTTCCTCTTTTTTTTTCTTTTACAGACAGGATGTTGTGTTTTTTACTCAACTGTTATCTTCATGGATGTGTGCTCATGACATACTGGTGGCCTATCTGGCACTTGGAGAGGGTGACCTAGCCTGGCCCTTGTTAACGAATTCTCCCATCAAAATTACTCATACCAGGTGTCACGCATGAATGGTGCGGAGGAGAGTCCATCGAACCTAACCATTTACTTTTAGCTCTCGACAATGCAACAAACCCTGCTTTGGCTTGAATGATCCTCATGACCCATTTTTTCCCGACCTGGCACACTGTTCCATTCTATTAAACCTGGGCAAGGTCCTTATTTGTCTTTTTCCATTTGGTGGTGCCAGGCATAACTCGCTGGCTGGGGAGTGTGACTACTACTAGGCCTCTTTGACTTCTTACAATCGGGGGTGGAGGACACCCAGCGACCTCGGGATTCACCTGAGCGTGCTTCTGGCGCTCCTAACTAAGGGGTGGCTCTTTCCAGCCCCCATAATGTGCCCTCATAGCACCTATACTCTGCTCTCATAGCACCCATACTGTGCCCTCATAGCACCCATACTGTGCCCTCATAGCACCCATACTGTGCCCTCATAGCACCCATACTGTGCTCTCATAGCACCCATATTGTGCCCTCATAGCACCCATACTGTGCTCTCATAACCTCCATACTGTGCTCTCCTAGCACCTACACTGTGCTCTCATAGCACCCATACTGTGCTCTCATAGCACCCATACTGTGCTCTCATAGCACCCATACTGTGCTCTCATAGGACCCATACTGTGCTCTCATAGCACCCATACTGTGCTCTCATAGCACCCATATTGTGCCCTCATAGCACCCATACTGTGCTCTCATAACCTCCATACTGTGCTCTCCTAGCACCTACACTGTGCTCTCATAGCACCCATACTGTGCTCTCATAGCACCCATACTGTGCTCTCATAGCACCCATACTGTGCTCTCATAGGACCCATACTGTGCTCTCATAGCACCCATACTGTGCTCTCCTGGAACTGAACCCTATGGTGCTCTCCTGGCACCTCAGACAGCCTTCACCTGCCAGGAACCCCCAAAGCCCTGCTGCCCTATTTCCCGACTCACCAACTTCCCATACCATGTCACACCACCAACCAGTATCCTACCAACGTGCAAAAAAAAAAAGAAGAAGAAGAATTGTGACGTCAATTGTGACGTCATAGCACCGTGTCCTGTCACTGGTTGGTAAATAAATGGCCATAACTTGGGAACCAATTGACTAATTAATATGAAACCTTGAAAAGGCACATCGACAGGGCCCCATCAATATACCTGGCAAGTTTCAATTAGATCGGACCAGTGGTTGTCGAGAAACAGCGGTCGCAGACTCACACACACACACACACACACACACACACACACACACACACACACACACACACACACACACACACACACACACACACACACACACTGCTTTAATTATAGATAGATAATCCGCAGTTCTGAACAAATATATAATGAATATATTTATGGCAAAATACAAAAATCCCACACACTTCGTAGTACATATGAAAATGATTGGCGATGCCATCTCCTGATATATCGATGTAAAGTAAACAATGAACACACATTTACTTTTGTGTGATGTGGACTCAGAAACCCTCCTTAATCCAAGTCGGTATAAGTTATAAAAAACTCAGCATCGACATGTGTTGGGGAAATTATCCATTCAAAGAATGGATTAAGGGTCGTACACAAAGATACGTCATCTATATATATTACTAAAACTCTCATCTTGTATGTATGCATGTATGTATGTTTGTATGTATGTATGTATGTATTGTTGTGGTGCTGGGTTCGGAAGCGAGGACGACCGCCAGACGGAGTAGTCGGGCCGTCTCCTACCGAACACCGGAAAACTCCGGAGTCGACAGGCCACTTAAAGGACCGTGGCCGCCAATATTTCGACAGCGTGAGGTAGGGTCCACTTGTCTATTCCAATTTACCTAAGTACTCACGCCGTCTAACTACCAGGGAAACCACACCCTCAGCCAACTCTGTCCAAACCGAGTCGCATGTACCGACTCAGGTCCGGCGTACCGAGCGGGAGTTACCAGAGCCGTGCTGGTCGCAATGACAACTTATGGCCCAAACGGCCTCACGACTTCTCAAGCCCGCACCATGCTGGGTCAATGGTGGAAATGACAGGAAACAAACTGGAACATTTAACAGATATTTATTTACAATAATAACACACAATGCCGACTTAATCACGAATAAAATGCAATGTACAAAGAGCAATCAACACTTATACAATTCCACTTAACAGACTGGCACCACACACACACACACACACACACACACACACACACACACACACACACACACACACACACACACACACACACACACACACACACACACACACACACACACACACACACACACACACACACACACAAGAAATGAACCCCGTCGGGTCTTTATTGGACCCTTCAGCTCAGGAGGATAGTTCGGCTGGGGGGACAGAGCCTGGCCGGGCACCTGTCTGCCTCGTGTGGTCACACCGACTCCAATCCAACCCACCACGGTGGGGCTCGAACCCATGACCCGGAATCCACCGAGCTCACGATCCTTGTTGCCACGAACGACGATTGAGCACCATGGTCCTGACTGCTCAACCACCACCACCACCACCACGAGGAGCCCTGGAAAAGACCGCAGATCACGACCGCAGACGACGACGATGACAGACCAAAGGTCTAAGAGCGAAGACGACGACGACGACTCTACTCTCCTCTTTTTACGACAGCTTGCCACCTTTTCTTATCCTTCCCACCCCCCGCGGGTCGAGGGAACCGATCTGAAGTAACTCGACTTCAGATTGGACGAGGGGTTGTCGGGCGATCAGTGGCCTCCCCTTATTGGACGGGCCGAACACTCCATCTGGCTGGGGCGGAGTCGGCCCTAAGGTGATGAGCCTGCTGATTGGACAGGGGGGAACCCCTCCTTTCCTGGGCGGAGTTGGAGCTCTGAGGTGAGGAAACCTCCGCTCACGTCCGTGGTCGAACGCACACGGGCAATGGTGTCGATGGTGCGAAGTAGTGAAGGGAATTGATGTATTAAACTAACTAGAAAATAACTCGCAGCGCACATACATGAAATTAACCCATCAGACAGAAGGATGGGACCCTGACTATAAACACATACTTATTGAAATAACTGAACTGCGGGGACTGCTGTCTGTTTGTGTCCAAATGGCTGCCAGATTCGAACAGGATGTATGTTTCCAAAATACAGCCAAAACAGTACACAATAGCGCAAAAATTTTAGGGCCACCCTACTCACCATTCTCATGCGGTGTACAGTATCAAGTTTTGTTCAAATCGGGCAACGGAAAAAAATATTAAAAAATCAATTCCCGATTCAGTCAAGTACTCTTCGGGAGAATTTGATCAATGAAAACAACCTCAGCAGTGTAGTTTGCTGGAGGTTTTTTTTTTTTCTTGAAATGATTTTTTCATCAACTGCTGTCACAACGGGGAACCCAACGTGTTCACAGGTCGTGTAGTGTTCCATAAAGCTGCCGCCATGTGCATGCGCAGTGTGCACCTCCCTGAAATAAAACGTGGAGCTTCGACTTATATGGTGTCTGGCCTTTCACCCTGCAATCCTTCAGATATGCCACAATGGCGACGAGTTTAGTGCTTTGCCAAGTTGGCATTACTCACTATGGCATCCGTGGGGATTCTGGTGGAGTACCAGCCAGATGAGGACTAGGAAGATTTTACTGATCGATTGGGACAATACTTCATCGCTAACAAGATGGCGGCGGCAGAAGACGCTCATCGTCGCCGGGCCATTCTGCTCACAGTGTGTGGCAAAACAACATATGCCCTGATGAAGGATCTGGTTACTCCCGATAAACCAAAGGACAAAACCTTTGATGAACTGATCAAAATTGTGGCCAGACACTGCAAGCCGAAACCCCAGGACAATCGTATCCCGGTACAAGTTCTATACTCATGGGAGGAAGGAAGGTCAGTCGGTGTCTGAGTTTGTTGCTCACCTTCGCAAATTAGCTGAGCATTGTTGGTGCCACGTTGGATGAAATGCTGAGAGATGTTTTCGTTTTTGGTATCAATAAGGAAACGATCCTCCAGAAATCGTTGGTTGTTCCCGATCTCAATTTGACTGAAGCTGTGTCAATCGCAACTGCCTGCATGACTACGGATGAGGGGCTGCGTGTTATCAGCGACAGAGAGCGAGGCTCCCAGCCGAGTTCATGCATTGATGTGAACAAACTGAGCTCATCATCATCAGCTGTGAAGCCCAGCTGTCCTCAATTTCACAGATCTGATCAACACATCACCTCGTTTCATAATGCGAGCTCATCTGTGCCAAAGCAGAGCAGTGGATCGTTGGGTTCTCCAACAGGTAAACCATGTTGGTGTTGTGGGGGCAGGCATTTACCTCACCTGTGTCGTTTCAAACACTGCTCTTGTCATAACTGCGGCAAACTTGGCCATCTATGCAAGATGTGTTGCCAGACATCCCAAAACGGTACGAATCACCACATGATCGGTTTGGCCACGCCAGTTAATGGTGGTGAAGCAATACCTCCTACTTCAAAGAAGCATGATTTGCTCAGTATGTCAGATAAAAGCAAACCCATTGTGGTGGATGTCAGGGTGAATGACATTGCTGTGGACATGAAGCTGGACACTCTCAGCCAGCCAAGTCAAACATGAGTTCTGAAACTTTCAATAGGTTGTTTAGCCAGGAGACGAGGCCAGTACTCAGACCGGTGAATGCCAAGTTGCGAACTTACACCAATGAACCGATACCTGTGATTGGTAGTGCGGAGGTGAAGGTCACCTACAATGATGTGTCACAGAAACTACCCTTGTGAATCATTCAGGGAAATAGGCCGACATTGTTTGGGCGTAATTAGCTTGAATTCATCAAACTTGATTGGCCTGTGATCAAATTAATGGCTGGTGATGTTAATCACAATGCCATTCTTGACAAATACCCCTCATTGTTTGGAGGTGGTGTCGGCACCTTTAAAGGTGTTAAAGCCAAAATCTATGTGGATGAGAGTGCTAAGCCAATCTTTTGTAAAGTGAGGTCTGTACCTCACACGATGCATCCAAAGATCGAGGCAGAGCTTGACCACCTGCAGATGGAAGGTGTTATCAGTCCTGTTGAGTTCATTGATTGGGCATGTCCAATTGTTCCTGGATTAAAGTCAGGTGGTAGTGTTCGGATTTGTGGTGATTACAAAACAACACTCAACAGGTATTCCAAATAGGACCATTATCCTCTGCAGATGATTTGTTCACTACACTTTCTGGTGGAAAGAAGTTTAGCCACCTGGATTTGGAATCTGCTTATACTCAGATGTTGCTTGATGAAGACTCCAAGAAGTATCCATGTTGTAACACTCATAAGGGGTTGTTTGCTTATAACCGCTGTCCTTTCGGAATCAAATCAGCCACTGCTATATTTCAATGCAATATGGAGAATATGCTGAAAGCAATTCCAAATGTTGTCGTGTGTCAAGATGATGTTTTGATCACCGGCCGCAATGATGCTGAACATTTGTGTAACCTTGAGGTGGTTCTCAAACGTCTTATTGAAGCCGGTGTTAAGGTGAAACGTGACAAATGTCGATTTATGTGACCCAAAGTGGAATTTCTCGGTCGTATTGTCAGTGCTGATGGCATAAGGTCCAGCACGTCCAAGACGGAAGCTATCAAGGATGCTCCGACTCCTGCGAACACGACCGAGCTCAAAGCTTTCCTGGGTATGTTGAACTGTTACTGTAACTTTCTTCCAAATCTGAGCACTTCTCTGGAGCCTCTCCACAAACTCCTTTGTAAAGGTGTTGAATGGCGATGGTGTACGCAGTGTAGTGAGGCGTTTGTTGAGGCAAAATGGTTGCTGTGTTCATATAAATATTGGTGTACTACGATACTGCGAAACCATTGGTTCTCAGCTGTGATGCCTCGTCTTATGGCATTGTCTGTGTGTTACAGCAACGTCATTACGGTATACCACGGCCTGTAGCCATATCACACACTTTGTCAGCAGCAGAGCGTAACTTCTCCATGGTTGAAAAAGAAGCTCTCACATGTATTTTTGGTGAAACAAAGATGCATTAGTATCTCTTCTGTCGACAATTTGAACTTGTAACCGACCACAAACCATTGCAATCCCTATTCAATGAGAGTAAGGGAATTAACCTACAGGCTTCTGCACGCATTCAGCGTTGGGCTGAGAAGTTAGCAGCCTATGACTATTCTATAAGGTATCGTCCTGGCAGGGAGAATTTCTGTGCTGATGCTTTGAGTAGATTACCACGACCAGTTAACGTGGGTAATGTACCTGTACCGGGAGAAATTTTTCTGGCAATGAGTGTGTTTGACTGTCATAATGCTCCAATCACTTCCAAACAAATTGAACAATGGACAAATGTGGACCCGACCCTTTCTATGGTCAAACAATGTGTTGTCAGTGGCATCTGGTCAACTGTACCCTATGAATTCCATGACAAATTGAGGCTGTACCTTGCTCGTAAAAATGAGTTGTCTTTACATTCTGGTTGCCTGCTGTGGGGCAGCAGGGTCATTGTACCGCCCAAGTGTGTGATGAGCTACATTAATCACATCCAGGGATGTAACTATGAAGTCAATTGCCAGGAGCCATGTTTGGTGTCCAGGTATAAATGAAAACCGAGAGAGCTACGTTTGCCATTGCTCCGTGTGTCAGGCCACTGCCCTGAACTCACCTGAGGCACCGCTTCACATTGTGGTCCTGGCCTTCTAAACCATGGTCTCAAATTCACATCGATTACGCTCGTCCATTCTTAGGGAAGAAGTTTTTGGTTGTTATCGATGCTCATTCAAAGTGGATTGAATGTTTAGCCTTATCATCCTGTACTTGCGAAATCACGGTTGAAGGTTTACGTGCCATGTTTGCCACTCATGGTTTGTTAGATTGTGTAGTTAATGATAATGGCTCATGTTTCACCAGCACTGTGTTTCAGGATTTTTGAAACAAAATGGTGTCAAGCAATATCGCAGGGCTCCCTTCAAACCTGCTTCAAATGGTCAGGACGAAAGAGCTGTCCAGGTGATCAAGAATGGTGTCAAAAAGGCAAATGACGGTTCTTCTCTGCAAACCAAGTTATCAGGTTTGTTATTTACATATAGGACACGTCCACACACAACCACTGGACGCACACCCACAGAAATGATGTTTGGTCGAATACTAAAGATACGTTTAGACCTGATTCATCCGACTGATTCGTCCAGGGTGGTGGACCACCAGTTTAAACAGAAGTGGTACCATGACAGGACCTCAGTTCCACGTGCCATCAATGTGTTCGATCCTGTTTTTGTGCTGAATCCCAGTGGTGGATCTAAATGGCTCACTGATCGTGTTATAAATCGAATTGGCAACTCTTTATGTGTTGTGGAACTGTCCGATGGACATACTGTACGTAAACATATTGACCAGCTCCGCCTGAGGCATTGTGACCCCAATCCTCCAAACTATATTCAGCCCTTTGAGGGTGATTCCCTGGAGTCTGTTCCGATTGTGAGCCAAGTGCCTGAGCCCACCGAGTCCGAGCCCGATAGTGGTGTGGTGGAGCCTGCTCCTTCTCCTTCCTCTCCATCCCCTCTTGAGGCTGTCACTGTCGGTGTTCCACAAGAACAGTCACCCATCTTGCGACGCTCTGCTCGCACATGCAAGGTACCGGAGCGGTTTAATTTGTGATTGAATTTGTGATTGTACCTAGCACTGTTGTATAAGTGTTGTTGGGGGAAAAAATGTTGTGCAAAATTTTATTAAGGGGGAAATGTTGTCATGTTCTATAAAGCTGCCACCATGCGCATGCGCACTGTGCGCATCCCTGGAAATAAGGCGTGGCGCTTCGACTTATATGGTGTCTGGCCTTTCACCCCGCAACCCTTCGGATAGGCCACAAATACACCATACATCCGTCATAAAAAGGAAGAAGAAGAACCTTTCTAACCCCACCGTGTTTCATTCGTTTGTAGCTTGTTGTCTCGTTTTTTGTATCGTTGTTTAGTTTGGGGTTAATTGTTTAGACTGTTAGGAGAGTTACAGTCGAGTCGCCCCACGAGGCTACGTTTTTTTAAGCGGTGTAACGGTTTCACTGCGCAGCTTCCTTCGGATGGGGATGCGATTTTTTTTTTTTCAGGATGTTTGACAAAAATAAGAAATTATAAAAAAGGAGGCTGCTTCGGAAAAGGAAGTGACTGGCCCGATCACGTGGTATTTTATTATTATTATTATTATTATTATTATTTGGCCTTGAATATAGCTGGCGTTTTCTGATTCTAATTGGAATGAGTAATTAGCGCCAATATAATATTTGGGTGTGGCTTTACCCGCCACGCTCTTCCAATGCTCCTAATCACGGCGGAGGACCGTCGTTTCCTCGAACAATGGTCGTCAAAATGGCGTCCGCAGAGTGCTTTTGGACCGCGATTTTCAAGGCAGTCCGATTAATTTCGTCCGCTGAAAACTCCATCAATAATGGAAGGCAACGTCGATCAGGTAAGCTAAAAGGCAAGTTTATGATGGAAAACACGGGACGTACTCAGAGACTGGGATTAAAAAAAATGTTGTTAAAGTCGGTTCCATTATTGAAACAAGGACAAATGTGTCCAAGGGCCTCGTCCTAAAGGCAATAACAACCAACGTGACCACTCCTACTTTTGCAATTTGCCAAGAATGCGCTTTCGAAAATCCCAAGAAATCCCAAGGCGCAGGTTTCGCTGTACAACAAACAATTTACGCTCTCCAGCTTGTGTATTACGATATAGCACATTCGGCGATTCGGCATACATCGTCTTAACTGTAAAATAGTCACAAATGTGAATATCATAAACCGCATGTACTGGCCTGGTTCCCCGGTTTATAGGGTCAAGCCGGGGAACCAGCTACCAGCTAATCAGGGAACCAGAACCAGCATGTACATGGAAAACTAGAGGGGGCGTACTCGGTAGAGTGCAAAACCGCCGCCGCCAATACTGCTGGGTCACTTAAGTGAACCTGATATCCTATTCATTGTAGGTCAAAACGGATCAGACTCCACTGAACCACGATTGAATAAACTAAACTAGATCGACACGAATGTAGAAATGGCAAAAAAATAAAATCGAAATTTTTTTGAAAAAAAGTTGCAAAATTTGTGTGGTTTTTTTTTCCTCTAACAAATTTTTTTGGGGGGATTGGAAATCACTTAAAATATGTAAAAATGCAAAAAAAAAAAAAATTCAAATATTTTTTAAATAAAATCGAAATTTTTTTTTTGGACCAAGTCCAAAATCTAATGGCATGATCTTTGGACCATACCTAATCCCCCCACCAAGTTTCGTCGAAATCTTTCCAGGAGTTTTTCCGTAATACTGTTCACAAACAAACAGACAGGGGTGAAAACAGTAACCTCCATCCATCTTCGATGGCGGAGGTTAACAAGCGCTTCGCGTTTTGATTTTTTTTCCATTGATATTTCTCTGGATACCACCAAGGATCGATTTTTCACAACCATTTTGATACTTCTGTCAAGCAATTGCAAAAATTGAAAATTGATAGAATCAGTGCCCTCCCTCAAAGAGGTGCACCGGTACACAGCAAGCAGTGTCTAAGATGAGTGTCTCATAACACCTGCTCTACTTTTTGCCAGGTCGGATAAACTGGTGTAGGTCTCAGATTAGGCACTCCTCAGCGAGCCTTGGCACGATCCAGAAACCCAACTGTTCTCAAGAAAGAGACTGGTCGACTTTGCGATCTTCCGGATCGTAGAATCGAACAGTCTCTTCGTTCTTGTGAGTTTGGTTGACATCCATGTACCGTTTGTGACATCGTCCGTACATGACATCTTCCACGATACACTTCGGGGGTTTCCAGGTATGACACGACGTACTGCTGTCGCGTGCTAGGCACTGGCGTGCCAGGATCCGGTTGTGCACAGACGACGCGTCTAGACGATTTGTGCGAGGTGTTTTGATCATATTCACCTCCGAGAAAATGCGTTCCACGTAGGCTGAGGACTGTGGGAGCACAAGCAAGGCACAGATGAATTTCCCAAGAATGAGGAACTTTGGAACTCCGTTTCCATCTTTCACCTGTTGGATGTGATACCAGAATTCCGAGGGGTCCATGCTCACGTCCTTCAGCGTGTCTTTGTAATGCACCAGTGCTCTCCATTGATCGTCCAGTACATCAAGGTCCTCTTCGCTGACCAGTTGCGGCATCTTAATGGCCAACGGAACGATGCTTTTAACGCAGTTGGTGGACAGGGTGTTTTCTGGGTCAATGCATGGCAGATGTGCGAGAAGACTGTTAGGTGTCAAGTCAAAGCGCTTTCTGATTTCACAGCACAGCTGGACCAGATAACTTTGGCAGTCTTCTCTGAAGTTCTTCTCCTTGTCCTGAAGTGGCGCCCTCTGCAGATCGGCTGTACATCGCCCGCCAATGTTCACTTCTTGCCATGGTTTGAAGTTTGCGGTATTAGTCGGGTCAATCTCGGCGAGGTCGGCACTTTCCATGACGCCTTCCCTCACGAACATACTCAGGATTTCTCTGTAACCGTCCCTTATCGACGCGAATACTCGATGTCAGCGGAAGGATTCTGACTGAAACTCCAAATTGAAGGTGTCGATTTTCGGCACGATGTGGTTGAGAAACAACATCATGTGTTTCGTTCCACTGGTAGTCATGGTTTTATATATCTGATGCGCGCCATCAATCTTGTCAACAGGAGACTGGGACTGGAAGAAGAGCATGAGCACGTCCCATTGCTCAATGATGCGAGCTATGACCGTGCCGCGAGAAAGCCACCTCGTTTGGGATAACTTCAGTATTTTGTGCCTTGGGTTTTGAAGCGCCTCCTGAATCAGATGAAATTCGTGCTGGCGCTTGCTGCTGCAGGAGAAATAGCCGCAAACGTCCTTTATCCAAGCCTCCAGCCATCACAGAAGTTTGTGGCTGGCAGCACTCGCACACAACGCCAAAGAATGGCAGATGCCCCCCGGTACAAATACGTGGGGAAGGTCTCTTTTCAGCTGAGCTTGAAAACCACTCCGTGCCCCCATCATCGTAGAGCAGTTGTTGCTGGCGAAGGCCAGGATATTGTTCAGTGGAATGTCTCTGTCGTTCAACTCTCTCTTTACAGTGCCGTAAAGAGCTTTAGAGCTGCTGTCTTTGACCTCGAGTACGGCCAGTAGGGAATCGCAGACTTTACCCTGATAGTGGTATCGCACGACGATTGCCAGTACCTGCGATACAGAGATGTCCGTACTTTCGTCTATGATCAGAGAAAACCAATTTTCTCGGCAGATTGTGGACACGTACTGCTTTTGGTCATGGGCGATTCCATGTTGTACGACGTACGATGCCTTCATCCTCTTCATTTTCATGGTTGAGGCTATTTTACTGTCGGGGAACATGGATGCAAGGAGGTCAGAGAGATGATCCATTTGTCGAAAGGGAACCCTGTGCTCGGCAACGTAACCAGCGAGTAGCGTTTCCGCTCTCGCCACTTTTTCAGTCAAATCTGATTCAGTCGACTTCATTTTGAAGAACTGGTCAATGTTCACCGTCGCGGCTTTATCTACGAGAGCCTTCGTGTGCTTGCTTGTGGCACTGTGTTTCTTTAGAGCCGATTTGTTGGGATCTTTGAATTTGCAGTCGCAGACTGTGCACACTGTATTCATATCACGGTCCTGCCCTATCCACGGCTTTAAATCGGGATCTTTCAACCATTCTTTGTTGAAGCTCATGAGATAGTACTTACGTTTCGGCTCTTCGTCACCAGAGTCCGATAGTTCATCGTTTCTGTCCATCATGCCCTTGCCAACTCGGGCCGAAAAACACAGAAAGTTTGAATTAGCAACTTCTAAGACAGAAAGCGAAACCCACACGGAGACGGCGAGGTGTTGCCACTCCATGTTCAAAGATTCCTGTCTCGTGAGTCGGTGCGAATAGATTGGATCCGGGCCCACTGCTTTCCGCTGCGCTGCCCAGAGCAGAGAGGATGCAATGAGGCTGGCCCCCTTCTGTTTTCATCCACACGTTGTTTCGCTTGCCAGCTAGGCCTGTACCGACAATTGGCGCTGGTCAAGCAGTGGTCGAAATTTCCCACATGACCAAAAATCCCAAGATTCATCCTATTTTTTGAAGAAAATCCCAAGACGTACTTCAAAATCCCAAGATCTTGGGAAAAATCCCAAGGAGTGGTCACGTTGATAACAACTTCCGATATTTCGTCACGTGCCTTGATGGAGCCAATAGCGAGACCCGTCATGGAGGCTCCTGTTCATGACGAGAAAATCGTGTATTTACGAAATTACAACACATTAAATGGAATAATCTTTAAATAGTAACGTGAACTTTTCGAAACTTTTAAAGCAAATGTCCCAATATATTTAAAAGTTGATGATAGACACTCTCAAAAGACACCCTCAATGCGAGGATGTGTACAGGTGTTTAGTATTTAAGGAAATCCAGATCCTCTACATAAAAGAGCTGCGTCCTAAAGGTTTTGTCTTCACCAGAAGAAGAACAAGAAGGAGCTCTCTTAGAGCCAGCGTTCGCTACGTGAGACGTGGCTAAAAATGCGCGGTCATGGGATGAGGTGCAAACTTTCTGGATTGACTATTATTCCGAAATGGAATTTTTTTTTTGTGCCATCCAAAGAGCAAGTCAGAACTGTTTTCTTTCCTCTTGACAAAGCTGATCGACATTGAATTTCCACCAAGGAAGGTGGTGTATATCACCTCGGGAAAACAAAGTGCTTACTGCTGGCTCTGGACAGACAATGTCGGATTGCAACCAAAAAGAAGCGGACACACTCATTGTAATCCATCTCCTGCATGCGCTGAACACTGGTTCTTGAGTAATTGAGATCCGAACAGTCGACACCAATGTGGTTGTCATATTGCTGGGAATGTTCCATCTGGTAAGTCAGCAACACCCTGACGCTGACATATGGGTTGGTTTTGGTTTTGGAAGGAACTTCTGAACTTATCATATCAGCGATTTATATCACCGCATCGGCGAAGCAAGATTGCGAGCGTTACCCGTCTTTCATGCGTTGACAGGTTGTGACACAATCTCTGCATTTATGAATGAAGGGAAAGCAACGGCATGGCAGACATGGTTAGAAACTCCAGAAGTCACAGACACCTTCGTCCATCTGGCGGAAAATCCATTCGTCATTGCTGATCGTGATTCTCACGAGTTTAAGGCGTTTGAGAAGTTTGTCGTGCGGCTATATGATAAGTCTGGCAACTCCAACTCGGTCAATGAAACCAGAAAGAACCTGTTCTGTCAGAAGACAATCAAGAGTTTGAACCGTCTACCACCAACACAGGAAAGTAGCGATGCCGAATTTCAGCTCTGCTATATTCACAAAAATAATTCCACATTTACGATTACTCCAGAAAACATTCCTGTGTATTCCCTCCATATTATTTCAGGATGTGCTGTATCAACATTTCAAGAGGGCATCGTATCAGTCGAGTATCTGGGTTACCAGCGATGAACCAAACCGACGTGATGTCATGCCGAATGGGTTTGGTTGGACCGCAGAAGATAGTTCTTGGCAGCCCTTCTGGATCACGCAACCTGCAGTTTCCACCGCCTGTAGACTGCTGATAAAGTGCAGCTGCAGGAAGCAGTGTTGTGTTTGCAAGTGTGTCTGTGCCTCCTTGAAGTTTACGCCACTTTGCCGGTGTCAGTGTGGAAAGTAATTGTGAGTACCGGATACTAATCACCTGACTTGATTTACACTTGAAGCAAATATCATTTCTCGACTATTGTTTGTAACTGATGATGTCATTTTCCAAATGACGCCATGGATAGCGACATTTTCCGTAGAAGTGGGGCTACAGAGCATGTTCTGTTATGCAGCATCGCAGAAGCTGTAGTCAACCAGTTCTGACCTTCATCTGCAATAGGTAGATGCAGCCCAGAAATGGTAGTCTCCAGCTTCTGTGATGCATCATGAGGACATCATAATACCCAGCATACGCAGCGTCATTACACTGTTTATGACATCATATCCTTCAGGAGCGTCACAACGTACTCAAAAGTTGATTTTGGGACACGGTTTCCATCTGTTTGAACGATATTTACAATAATTTCTTATGGTTTTATGATAGTTGAAGCAAACTGAGGAGATTTACTTCAATTATCGGCTGTGATGACGTCATAAATACCATATACGTCATTATAGCGGCTTCTATATGTATTTTCCTGATATATTAGGGGCACATTCAAGCCTGGTGTTGGCGTAGTGGTTAGGGTAGCGGCTTGGGATCCAAAAGGTCCTGAGTTCAAGCCCTGTTGGCCGCTTGAATTAATACACACCAGGAGGTTGACTTAGCCTGTCATCCTTCCGAGGTCGGCGAAGTGAGTACCAGTGTACTGGGCCCGGTGTATGCCCCAGGTAAAAATAGGTGTACCATATCCCTGTGTCGTAAGAGGCGACTAGGGTTGTGTCAGGAAGGGCATCCGGCGTAAAAACTAAGACAAATCACTATGTGGATCATACGGATGATCCGCTGTGGCGACCCCTAACGGGAGCAGCCGAAAGAAGAAGAAGAAGATTAGGGGCACATTCCTATCTGTTGGTAATACATTTATATGGCCTAAAGTGAATGGCTGTAGAGAGAGATATAGCAGATTCATGACCTTGAATCATGACCTTGACCTTCAGAGGAGATTTTTTTTTCGGTGGCTCCTCGGACAGAAATGTCTGTAATTATAATAGGTAGCTGCATGCCAAATTTGGTGCTTTTATCCGGCTTGTAACGGTACCATCCTATTTTGCTGTTAACAAACCTCACTATTTGTCGTTTCGCCATGTGTACTCATGATGTACCCTACAGAAACCTTCCTTCCTTATTTGTTGATTTTTTTTTTTTTTAACGTCGATCGATCATTTTCCCCACCCATGTCGATGCTGAGTTTTTATAACTTCTACCAAGTTGGACCAGGGAGCCCTGCTGAGTCCACATCACACAAATGTAAATGTGGTGCTACGAGATCTTGTAAATGTGGGGTTGCTAGATCTAGATCCTGTGTGCTTGTTCGATCATTACATGGTGGCAGCGGTGGCTATAAAGATTGATTCCACGTTAACTATGGAACTCTTCAAGCCACCACCATGCCTCCCTTTGGATGCCACGAATGTCAGTGAGAACTGGCGCTGCTGGTCGCAGCAATTTGAGCTGTTTTTAGAGGCGTCAGGGCAGGCCTCCGCGACGAAGAGTCAGAAAGTCGCCATTTTGCTTCACTGTGCTGGAGCGGAGGCAATTGAAGTTAACAACACGTTTGTGTTCGACCCCACGTCAGACAGTAAGGTTCTGTCAGAGGTGATAACACGGTTCAATGATTATGGCAACCCTCAGAAGAAGCTGGTGTATGAACGGCACAACTTCCGAGAGACCAAACTGCAGGATGGGCAGTCATTCAACCATTACCTGATGAATCTACGGAAGTTGGCCAGATCATGTGAGTTTGTCGAGGTGGCAAACATGATTTGGGATAAAATTGTTTTCGGAACATCCGATCTGTGGATCAAATAACGTCTATTTCATGAAAAGGACCTGGACCTTTCCAAACCTGTGTATATCTGCCGAGCCGCTGAAGCAAGCCGCACACAAATACAGTGCAGTCGATGTGCAAGATGCCACTGGAGGTCAACGAGCTGTGCGGGAATGTCATGAGGTTTGCAGAACGAACGTGGTGCTCACGATAATGGTGCGGTGTTTGGTGCTGTGGATCAACAGGATGTTTGCCCTAGATGTGGATACCAGTGGGGAAGGGACCATGACTGCCTGCCATTGGCAGAGAATGTAAAAAATGTGGACAGAAGGGTCATATTGAAAGAGTATGTCGAGCCAAACCCAGGCAGTCTGTCCACATTCTTACCATGGACACACAAGAGATGAGCGATTCGGTCCACAAAATGGATCGACTGTGCATTGACGACCTTGATTCGGTAGCACCAGGTGATAACTGCTATGAATCCATATTGAAAGAAGGAGCCAAAATGAAGGTCAAACTGGATACTGGCACGCAGACATGTGTTATGCCTTTGTCCCTTTTCAACAAGTTACCAACAAAGCCAGAGGTCCGGGAATCCTCTGTAGTTTTGACTGTATATGGAGGACATGAGGTGACCTACAAAGGCATGACTGACTTATTTTGCAAAGCAGGCAACAAAGAGGGGAATGTTGAGTTCTACATTGTTGACATCTCGGCACCTCCGATTCTGGGGTTTCAAGCAAGTGCTGCCCTGGATCTTCTTCAAGTAGGTGCTAATGAGGCCTATGTAAGTGTATGTTCTGTTCATGCTCATCACACGCCACTCAAGCGAAGTGGTCATGCTTGATTATACAGATGTGTTTGTAGGTTTGGGTAGGTTTATTGGTAAGCCTGGTGTTGGCTTATGGTTATGGTGGCTGCTTGGGATCCTAGGGTCCTGAGTTCAATCCTTGTTGGCCGCTGAATTAATACAACAGGGGGTTGACTCAGCCTGTCATCCTTCCGTGGTCAGTGAAATTAGTACCAGTGTGTGTTTTGGTCGAGCAGCACTGCATCAGGGACACAGTCGCGCTTCCAAGAAATGATAGCTACTCCAGCAGCTAAGCTGCAAGAAGAAGATGAAGTTAGGTTTGTTCGCCCGTACCACATCCGATTAAAAGATGAAATTTCTCCAATTATAGAGGCTCCCTGGCGAGTACCCCACGGTTTCCATGTGCGCCTCAAAGAGAAACTCTCTGACATGGTGGTTAGGGGTGTAATATCTTGGGTTGATGCTCCTACGGATTGGGTACATAATTTGGTTATCGTCGAAAAAGAAAAGACAAGCCTTTGAGGTTGTGCCTCGACCCCCGTAAGCTAAATACTGCTGTAAAGCGTGAGCATCACCAGATGCCAACCACCGATGATGTAATCAGCCAATCTGGAAGGTAAAAAGTTTTTCTCATCTTTGACCAGAAAGATTCGTTCTGGCAGGTGGTGCTTCATTCGGACAGTCCTATGAAGTGTACTTCCAATACCCCATTTTGGTGTTACTGTTTTCACAGAATGCCATTTGGCCTTTGTTCCGCAAGTGAGGTGCTGCATAATAGGAATGAGTGTATTTTTGGAGATATTGAAGGTGTACACTTTATTGCTGACGATATGATAATCGCGGACAATGATGAAGCTCAGCACGATGAGAGTGTGAGGAAACTCCTTGACCGGGCCAGAGCTAGTGGAGTGGAATTTAACTGCCAGAAGATCCAATGGAAGGTATCATAGGTCAGGTTTATGGGACACGTTGTCTCTGCTGATGGCTTAAAGGCAATCCAGGAAAAGGTCCAAGCAATCGCGGAATGCCAACACCCACAAGCAAGGCTGAGTTGCAGCGTGTGCTGGGTGTGATCAACTACTTATCACATTTCATTCTTGACATGTCGGTAATCACAACCCCGCTTCGGCATTTGCTGAAGAAAGATTCATATTGACAATGGCAGCCAGAGTAGGCAGCAGTGTTCAGTAAGCTAAAACAAGCAATATCATCTGCGCCAGTGCTCAAATTCTTAGACCTGTCGAGACCATCTGTTGTGCAAGCTGATGCATCATCAACCAGCTTTGGAGCCTGTCTGCTGCAGGATGGCTGGCCGGTCGCATATGCTTCTCGTTCAATGTCTGCTGCTGAAGAGAATTGTGCCCAGAGAGAGAGATAGAGATAGAGATATGTGTTGGGGGTGATATTCACCTTGGACAAAGTTTCACCACTATGTCTATGGATACAACACTGAGGTGCAGACTGACCATCAACCTCTTGTGACAATTTTCAAGAAACCACTGTACAGAGCTTCATCAAGGCTTCAGTTGATTCTACTTCGACTTGTGTGTTATGACGTGTTTGTAAAACACGTTCCTGGGAAGCTGCTGTACATTCCAGACACTTTGTCAAGGGAACCGAGCGGCTCAGTCTCGATGTATGACACCATTTTCGAAGACATGCAATTGAGGGTGCATCACGTAATGACCCATCTGCATGTCAGCCAGAGCAAGCTGGACCTGTTGCATGGTGCCACTGTGGATGACAACGATTTGCAATTACTGGCCGGCTACATTCTAAACGGCTGGCCAATGCACCAGACCTTTCTGGCGCCTCAGGGATGAGCTGCACATTTCAAATGACATGGTTTTTGTTGGTGAGTGTTTGGTAATTCCTGCCACACACCAGTCTGACATTCTGCGGCAAATACAAGAAGACCATTTTGGGCAATATAAATGTAAAGCCAGGACATGCCAACTGGTCTTTTGGTTAAGTATCAACTCAGATATACAAATTCTGGTGGTCAAGTGCTCAATGTGTGCCAAGGTCAGAATAGCCAACATTAAAGAGCCACTTTTGCCACATGATCTTCCCCTGGGACCGTGACAGAAAGTGGGAGCGGACATTTTCCACTTCACCGGAAAGCATTTCCTCCTGATTGTGGATTATTTCTTCAAGTATATTGAGGTCATAAGCATTTGTGGGCTCAGTGCAAAGCACGTCGTTGAAGCTCTGAAGTCCGTGTTCGCTCGTTATGCATACCGAAGGAATTATTTACGGACAACATGCCATTTGCCAGTCCTGAGCTCAGGAAATTCACCCAGGAATGGGGGTTCAGGGTTACGACCTCCAACCCTACATATCCTCATTCTAATGGACAATCTGACTGTGCAGTACAGACCATCAAGCAGGGGCTCAGAAAAGCCGTTGAGGGTGGCCACGATGCCCATTTGATGTTGCTATCCTTCCGGAACACACCACTGGCATGTCTTCCATACTCTCCAGCACAGCCACTGATGAGCATGATGCTCAGAGATCAACTGCCATGTAGTGACCAGGCTCTGGAACCACAAGTTCCAGTTGATTTTGGTGTTTGTTGGTGCAGCAACAGAAACGTGCTCAACATTTATATGACGGGGTGCAAAAGAGCTAATGCCGTTATTATCGGGGTACAGGTTTGTGTGCAGCATAACAAAACCTGTGAACCAGCAGTCATTACGGCTAAACACCAAACACCACATTCCTATGTCATCACCACTTTATGTCAGGTCAGGCCAGCTTAGATCTGTGACCTGCTATAGGTACCATGTAAACCTGTACTAACCTGTTCCATGGTCGGGTTGTCAGTGACTAAACCGTCTCCCCCACCAGGTTTTTTGGTGAGGAGAGTGTTTGGAAATAGACACCCAGCAGGATTAAAAAAAAAAAAAACTTTTTATGGGCGTACGAGCTCCTTGTGAGCCAACAGCCATCCATATTTAGTGCCCAACTGTGTCTGCGGACATCCTCCTGCAGTTGGGTTACTTCTTTTTAGGAGGTTAGTGGCAGGATTTGCACTCCGGCCGCCGTAAAACCCTTCATGCCACAAAACACAAAAACGCAAAGAAATCTGAAAACCCACTCCATGAGAGTAGCCCCTGTGTAGCTTCCCTTCGCAGCGCAGCTCACCGGATGATGGGATTGGGGCAAAGCCTTCGGGACCTCCAATCTTTGATGATAGGAGGGAAACCACGGGGTAACATTCCCGGGTCAGATTGCGAGAGAGTGTGTCGGAGTTGTGCTGAGGTGTCATCCACCAGATGGCGGTCTCCTTGGGTTAACCTGAGGCGGTCCCTTCAGGTGGGTGCCTGGAATGTCCTATCCCTAAGAGAGGATTATCACCTCTCTGTTGTCATCTGAGCTCAAGTGTTTGGACATCCGTATTGCAGCACTCTCTGAGGTTCGGAGACCGGATTGCGGCGAGATCATGGTGGCTGGTTACACCTACTATTGGTCTGGTCACTGATGGTTAACATGCCCAAGAAGTTGCTGCAGCTCTGTCCAACAAGCTGATTCCAATGATAATTGAGGTAACACCGGTCAACCAGCGTATTATGAGACCAAGGATTCGTCACTCCTTCGGTGTCATTTCCCTGGTCTCTGTTTATTCTCCGACTGAGGTGAGAGATCTCACCGTGAAGGACACATTCTATGCCACGCTGGAGTCTGTGGTTGATCAATGCCCCAGACAAGATACACTTATAGTCTTGGCGGATTTTAATGCATCGACTGGCACTGATAGGGATGGTTATGAGATGTGTGTTGGTCCCCATGGGTCAGGAACTGTGAACCTGAATAGCACCAAGTTCCTTGACTTTGCAAGAAGCCATGGACTTAGGGTAGCTGGTTCATGGTTTCAGCGCCCACAAGCTCATCGCTGGACTTGGTATTCCAACCCTGGCAGTGTGGCAAAGGAGATTAGCCATGTCCTCGTTGATGGTCGCTGGAAGATGATCCAGAACTGCAGGGTCTACCAGAGTGTTCAGTTCCTCAATACTGTCCACCGGCTTGTTGTACCAACTCTTAAGTTGCACCTTAAATCCAGGAGAATGGATTTACCCCCTCCTAACCTCGCCTTGATGTTGGTAATCTCAAAGATGAGAGGGCAGTTGAGTTTACGAACAAGCTGAGTGGAGATTTGGGGGGTCTGGGTGCTTTGGGAGCTCCTGAAGAGTTTGGAGTGCCTTCAAGATCACCGTCCTTGATATTGCCGGTGGATGTCTTGGAACTCACCATCCGGCAAAGAAGAATTTTGTCTCAAGAGACACTGGATACCATTGACCTAAATGGCAGAGCTGAGCTGTTCAAGGAGCTGAGGCATAAAACTGTACGTGCGCTAAGGGTGGACGAGGATGCCTATGTGCAAGGAATCTGTGAGGGGGTAGAGCATCACCTGTGGTCAAGTGATTCTCATCCTGCTTACAGGAGAATTCGCGCATTGCGTTCATCCAAGCCCATCCCTCTGTGTACTGCAGTTAGAGCAGAGGGTGGTAGGCTCTTGACAGAGGAGTCCGAAGTGACGGCCCGCTGGGCCGGTTACTTTGTGCGTTTGTACCAGGCTGATCCACCGGCTGTCGAGTTGGACATTGGGGGTGTTACAATAACTGTTGCTGACCCTCCAATCAACTGTGGTCCACCTTCCCTTGTGGAAACACAGGCTGCGGTGAACCGGTTGAAATGGTGTAAAGCTCCAGGGATCTGTGGCATCCATGCTGAACTTCTCAAGGCTGATGGAAATGCTGCACTCGTGTCGTTGCATGCAGTTCTGTGCTCTGCCTGGAACACGGGCATCATCCCAACTGACTGCAAGAGGGGCTTTGTTGTCCCTCTCTGGAAAGGGAAGGGTGATCGCCAAGACTGCAACAACTACCGAGGGGTGACGCTGCTGTCGGTGCCGGGCAAGGTCTTTGCTCGGATAATTCTTGATACGGTTCGCCACCATCTGCTTGAGCACCAGCGTCCAGAGCAGTCAGGCTTTACACCAAAGAGGTCAACGATTGACCGTATCCTTGATCTTCGGGTCCTCACCGAAAGCAGATGAGAGTTTCGGCAGGGTCTGCTTGCAGCTTATGTTGATCTCTGTAAAGCGTTTGATTCAGTGAATCAAGATGCCCTCTGGAGGATTCTTGCTCTTCGTGAGCTGCAACCAAAACTGATCGATCTGATGTCTGAACTCTATTCTGGTACTGAGAGTGCTGTGAGTTGTGGTGGTACCACCTCTGACTTATTTCCAGTTGTTGCTGGAGTTTGTCAGGTGTGTGTACTGGCCCCCACACTTTTCAGTACTTGTATGGACTGGATTCTTGGGAGGATGTTGGAGAGCTCAAGCTGCGTTGCATCGTTTGGTAATGTCAAGATCTCTGACCTTGATTTCCCAGATGATGCAGTCTCTCCCTCTCTCTCTATTGAGTGCAGCCTGTGGCTGCTGGTTCCATCATTGGTGGGGACGCTGCTCTGCCGCTGATGCAGTGTTCCCCTTACCAGTACACCAGCGCTCATTTTGCCGACCTCGGAAGGATGACAGGCTGATTCAACCTCCTGGTGTATTTTTAGTTCGGCGGCCAACGGGGCTTGAACTCAGGACCCTAGGATCCCAAGGCGCCATCCTAACCACTAAGCCAACACCAGGCTAGAGATGATGCAGTCATCTTTGCGGAGACTTTAGATATCCTTTTGGGGGCCCTCGAGGTGCTGAATGAGGAGTCTGAGCCGCTGGGATTACGGGTTTCTTGGGTCAAAACTAAGATCCAGGCTTTCGGTGACATCTTGCATGCTGCTGTCCTGTCTGTGCCTGTTTGTGGTGAGGATGTTGAGGTCATAGAGAGATTCACTTACCTTGGCAGTGATATTCATGTCTCTGATGGCTCTGAGTCAGAGGTCAATAGACGTCTGGGTCAGGCCTGGGGAGTCATGGATTCACTGAATAATTGGGTGTGGCGCTGCCGGTGCTTGTGCGGAAGGACGAAAGTTTGAGTCTTCAGGTCCTTGGTGTTTCCAGACTTGCTCTATGAATGTGAGACTTGGACTCTGACCAAGGATCTGACACTGAGACTTAATTCCTTTGGTACCAGGTCTCTTCGGAGAATCCTTGGCTATCGCTGGTCGGACTTTGTGTTCAATGAGCGGTTGCTGAGAGAGACTCTAATGAGATTTGTTACCTGCATAGTCCGTGAGCATCAGCTGCGGCTGTTTGGACGTGGCTCATTTTCCTGACGCTGATCCTGCTCACCAGATTATCTCAGCCAGGGAGTCTCGTGAGTGGAGGAGGCCAATGGGCCGACCACGTTCCTCGTGGTTACAGCAGGTTGATCGGCATCTCAAGGAGATGGGGATGGGCCAGGCATCTTCCTGAGGGGTGGCCAGATGGAGGCCCCTGGAGTACCGGCGGAAAGTGGACGCAACGACGCACTGCTCTGTCGCATGCTCCTATACCTGACCTGACCTGACCACTCTAGAGGGGAATGTGTACCAGCGAAACCGTAGGCATCTCCACAGCATGGATGAGGCTCCTTTGCCATATGCTGCACTGCCAGAGGAATTTCAACAAGAGGAGACCGTTTTGGTACGGGAGTCGTTTCCGCCAAAAACGCAGCAACACACTGTACTTCACCACACTTCCAACGCTCTTCTCGCATCACCAGACATCTCGAGCATTTCAAAGACTATGTGATGATTGATGATTGATTTCCATAGCTAATTTGTTTGCTGATGTTTTTGTTTTTTGTTTGTTGTAGTTTTCTTGCTTCTGGGGTTATATCCATTTAAATGGTGATTCATATGTGCATTGAAGGGGAAGGATGTTGTGGGTGTTGCTCCGAGATCTTGGAGATCTGGCATTACTGGAACTCTTTGTCATTTTCCATTCTGGGATTATTTACTTATCAAAGCCGTGGCTTTGATCCTGTGTGCTGGTCTGATCATTACAAGAACTGTGGATTGTATTTTTAATCGGCTTGGTGCGTGTGTACGTGACGAGTCAGGTATATGACTCGCTTCATATTTGTTTGGAAATAGAAAACTGACATGTCTGGGACATGACTCATGTAATTTTTTTTTTTTGTGGGGAGTTAAGAAAAACTGGCGTGTCAGGTACATGATTTGTCGGGTACTAAAAACCAGTGGCCATTTTGAAAATAAATAAATAGTAACAAATAAAAAGGGCCGCCTCCTTGGTTTTTAAAAAAACAATCTGGACGATCGGCTGGATTTTTTTTTTTATTTGGCCTCGTATAGATTACCACGTTTCCATCATTACGAAGTTTGGTGGTGATCACTGAGGCCATTATAGAGAATCCCTCTTCCCCCTTATCCCAAATTCCCCCATTATGCAAGCCATATTTGGTAGCACTGTGGCCCATTTGGTTGATTTAATGAGCTGGACCTCGATTTATAGTGAACCCCACCCTCCACATCCCCCCTAAAATTACCACCGGTTCCCCTGTATTGTACCCCCATTCATAATCATCATCATCGTGTACCATACTCTGCAGAGCGTTGGCGATGCTGAAGCAGTGACTCGGCTCCAACCTTGGTCCGATTGTCACTCCGACTCAGGAAATCAGGGCAAGAACTTGTTCAGAGTGCCGGCTCTTTGCGACCTACTCTTTGCGAAGGACACCGTGGCATATTTAACATCCACCGACTAACAGAACAAGCTCAAATGAGCTAAGATCCTCGTCCTCTTAATGATGACGTCATATAAACGAATATGACGTCATTGTGATTATCAGGTTTGCGATAAATTATCTGTGCTAATGCCCGGATCGATTCCCGCAAACAAAATTCAAACAGCTTGCCTAGTTTCGGAGGTAATGGTATAGGCGTTTTCCATTAGCGGCGATATTATGACGTCAACTTTTTTCTAGGAAGAATTTCCAAAATCGGAGACGGTTACTGTCTGCGCGTGGGCTTTCTGCATATACATGGCAAGTTTCACGAATATACGATAAAAACTCTGGGTTATGAAACAAAAAATGTCAAAAAATAGGAATGACGTCATATAAATTTTTATGACGTCATATGGGCGGTAATTCATCTCTGCTGATGCTCTGTTCGATTCCCGCAAACAGAATTCAAAAAGCTTGCCTAGTTTCGGAGATAATTTTTTCGGCGATTTCCATTAGCAGAGATATTTTGACGTCATAACTTTTTTCTCGGAGGAATTTTCAAAATCTGAGATGGTTACTGTCTGCGCAGGGTATTTTTACATATATATGCCAAGTTTCAGGAAGTTTCGATGAAAACTGTAGGCTGTGAAACAAAAAAAGTCCACAAGAAGAAGATGAAGAACAACAACGTGAGTAAGATTTGAGATCCTCCACGAGGATCTAAAAATTGAGTGTGATAGTCAGGGTAACTTTGCATTTGTGTCATCTTTGCCTGACGTGAGACTGGTTAGCATACCCCCCACACATGGACCAACATCAGAAGTAAGAAATACATGCAAACTCTTCTCCACCGCTGTTTGATTAGATGAACAAAATGTGGGACACCTGCATTGGTTGGAATTTATCAATGAAGGCTGAAAAGCTTTCAACAACTCTTCTCCACCTTTGTCAATTTATATTCCCTCTAAAACTTCCTCCAACTTGCTATTGAGTGTTCGTCACAATTAACTGTCAATTTGAAAGGCAGAAATTAGGCCAGTAGCTTACAAATGTTTTGTGGGCCTTTTGGAACTGCATGGGCAGGATGAATCACTACGATTCTCAGCGGGAGGTTTCTGTTTGCTCTGCTCCTGAATTTGCTGTGCTCAAGCCTGGCGTTCACATGACGGTTAAGGTGGCTGGCTTAAGATCTTAAGATCTTGAGTTTGAATCCCTGTCGGATGTTGAATTAACACCAGGTGGGGTTGACAGTTTGTTATCCTTCCGAGGTCGGTGAAATGAGTACCAGCTTAGTGGTAATGGAGGGCACTGCATTCGCGGCACAGCTGCTGCACACCCAGAAAATGATGCAACCAGCAGTCACAGGCTGCACCCGATGGCTCACTTTACCATGCTTGTGAGTACGACACAGCTTAGAGGAGCTATTTCACCATTAAGACTAAGTAAAGGCTCAATTTGTAGGCCACATCGGTATGACTCGACCTTATTCGTCACCGTTTCTCTGCTCCATAAGGATATATCGCAGGTGATGCTGAAATAATGGTTCTGTAGCTGGCAGCAAGCCAGATTTGGCCTGATCAGAATCTTCTTTCCATGGTTTAGCGACTTCCTCCTGGACTTCTTGTTTCAATAGATAGACATCAATTATTTGTGGGCACTTGCATATTCATCATATATTCTTTGGACTCACCAAATTTGGATTCAGTGTTTAGAATAGAGTCTTCCGTAGACCATTAATTTGTATTATTTGTATTCAAAGATGACGAATTGACACAAATTTTCTCATTATTTATTTATTTTTCACTTTTAGTTGGAGCCATCATTTCTACTGTTAGTTGTACTGACTAATGCATAACTTGGCTTTATGACAATTAAACCAATGTTCATTCACTTAATTTTCTTCCTCTTTAACGGCCACACTTATTCCCACGTTCTTGCAGGGTTGGTTGAGTTGGGGGTAGTTTTTGGCCCGTCTTTCATGAACCGGCTGGTCATGCCTGATGCTCGACTATAGTTGGAGCAGGAATTTGGCCAGGGTGCTGGCGATAGCTTGCCTACTCTTCAGAAAGATACCATGGGATCTTTAACATCCACCAACTAATGCCGGAAAATGAGACGCCCAGTTTAACTTCCATCAGAGGGATGGTACAAATAGTGATGAAACAACGGGTTAGCAGTTGTGAGATAACTGGCAAGGGATTCAAACCAAGGCGAGACAGCTTCGAGGCCAATGTGCGTACCTCCAGGCCATCCTTCCAGCCATCCATTCATTTGCAATGGAAATGTGAACCCATATTAGAACAAAATAAAATGAAAAAGAGATTTGTTTACCTGCTAAAACGATGCTAATGGATTGGATTGAGAGGGATCAGATGAAACTATTATGGAGGATGGTGATGGATACACATCTCCATCAATCAAAGGCAAGATGGAGCCCTGTACCAAACTTCCTTGCTGTCCATTGAAGCAGATTTGCCACATGGATTTCCACTCTTTCTACACATCACATTACTACCCCACATGCGAAGTGGAAAGCAGGGTTAAGTAATTGGTTCACTTTGTCTGGCTGTCTACAGACATCAGTCTATGATGAGGCCTGGTGTTGGCTTAATGATTAACGTGCTTGGTTTAAGATTCTTGGGTCTTGAATTCAAGCCCCTGTTGGGCTGTTGAATTAGCACCAGATAGGGTTGACTCAGCCTGTCATCCTTCCAAGATTGGCAAAATGAGTACTAGCTTGCTGGTAGCAGGGGCATTGCATCAGTGGCACAGCCATATCCCGAGAAAATGATGTTGCCAAACAGCGATAGGCTGCATACGAAATAATAAATAAAGTCTCTGATTGAGGAAAAACTTAATTTCAATTGAATGTTATATATTGAACACTGTCGTACATTACTTGGAACATGAGTCGGAAAACTAACCTGCAGTTTAGCAGTACTTTGGCTCTGGATTTGGCAAATTTGAGGTAATCACGTCCCGATTGTGCATGCACAGAGGAGTTAGGTTGGCCTAATTGTTTTTGTCTGTCTGTCTGGCAGTCAAAATTGAAAATCATTCCAAACAAAAACTTACTGTTTTTAGCCACGAACTTACTGTTTTTAGCCACGAACTTACTGTTTTTAGCCACGAACTTACTGTTTTTAGCCACGAACTTACTGTTTTTAGCCACGAACTTACCGTTTTTAGCCACGAACTTACCGTTTTTAGCCACGAACTTACTGTTTTTAGCCACGAACTTACTGTTTTTAGCAAACAAGAAACTTCCTTTCATGAAGGACACAAACAACAGGCACAAAAGACTAATTTACCATGTTAAAGATGGTGCATCGATGGCAGTAAACTTCCAGAATTTTTTTTTTTTAACAGTAGCCTATACTGAAAGATTTTGAACAAAGTTTGCAATGCAAGGCAATCATTTAATGAAAGAAAAACTTCCATTTAGCACTATTATCTAAAAATATCGTTTATAAGGTGAAGTCGCACAGGCCACAGGCCTTAAGTGTCAGCCCATGGCCCAGAATTATCACAGGCATATAACCAGGATGTATTATATATATATATATATATATATATATATATATATATATATATATATATATATATATATATATATATATATATATATATATACAGAATATGCATATAAGCAGTCGGAATGTATTTGCTTAATGTATGTACTCTGGATTATTTTTATTACAGTATTTTCGGGAGTGATCGCAGCAACTGTCTGTGGCATTTATACACCACCCAAATAAAGGGATGAGTAAATCTAATATATAAAGCTCAATGAATGTTTGGTTATATATGCTTCATAAACTGGTGCTGGGACAAAGGTGGAGAAGAGAGGGGCCGGGAAGCAGGGAGATAAGAGGGGCTTGGATACAGGGAGAAAAGAGAGGTGCCAGGACACGGGGGAGAAGAAGGGCTGGGATGCAGGGAGAGAAGTAAGGGCCGGGACATGGGGGAGAAAAAGGGCTGGGGCGCAGGGAGAGAAGTGAGGGGCCAGGACATGGGGGAGAAGAAGGTCTGGGATGCAGGGAGAGAAGTGAGGGACTGGGACACAGGGAGAGAAGTGAGGGGCCGGGACACGGGGAAGAAGAGGGGTGGGGACACGGGGGAGAAGAAGGGTTGGGGCACAGGGGAGAAGAAGGGTTGTGACACGGGGGAGAAGAAGGGCTGGGATGCAGGGAGAGAAGTGAGGGGCTGGGACACGGAGAGAAGAGAAGAGACGGGCTGAGACGCAGGGGGAGAAGTGAGGGGCTGGGACACGGAGAGAAGAGAAGAGATGGGCTGGGACGCAGGGGGAGAAGAGAATCAAAATGGCTGGATGCAGGAGAAGAATAAGATGGTCAGGAAGCAGGGGGATAACAAAAGAGGGGAAATGTACAGGGGAGGCAAGGAGGATGTGGGGTGTGAAGGAAACGAGGAGAGAAAGAAGTGAAGGAAATAAGTAAGGAGGGCACAGGAGATGAAGGAATCAAGGATTGGGATAGGACATAGAGGAAGCAAAGAGGGGGAGGGGCATGGAGTGGATGGACAATTAAGTGGGGGAGGTGGAACAAATTCGATCTTAGATGACTTCCAAGCAAATGCAAGATGAACTCGGGAAGATTTTAGAGTGAATTGAACAGAATATTTTTAAAGTACATGTTGTCTTTTAATTAAATCTGTCAGCAAAGTGATGGGTACTTTCGCTCGTATAAAATAACCAGAGTTGGTGTCAAAGCCACCCAATGCTCACCTGTTTATACATTTATCGTTTTTAAAAGACAAGTCTAATAATTAATATTTTTTATAAAGCATTGCAGTGAAGTCTGATCCAAATAATTTTAAAGCAATATATGTATTTGTATATTGTTATCAGTAACAAGAGCGCAAGTGAGCACAATATACGCCCGAACAAGAAGGTATATACAGAATTGTGCTACTACATGGAAAACAGCATCCTGGTTGCCATGGCAACCACTTTAGATGACGTGCATATGTCAGGACACACCGTCTCCACAGTCTGTACCTATGTACCAAATATGAAACGTGAAAGTTGAAAACTTTGGGAGTTAGAGTGCAGACAGGAATGGACGGACGGACAGACAGATAGACGGCCGACAGGTATCACATTATACGCCTATATATATATATATATATATATATATATATATATATATATATATATATATATATATATATATATATATATATATATATATATATCGGGCGTATAAAAAATAGTGTGGGAGATAAAAACATTAGAAAGGAAAAATAACTTGCACCAAAAACTTTAACATTTTCACGCTGACGCTGAGGCTGAGGCTGACGCTCACGCCGGGGGTATCGCTATAGCTCTCTGTTCTTCGAACAGGCGAGCTAAAAAACAATTAAATGAAAATCATTGAAAAAACACAGCTAGGCCAATCTCTACCACATTTTGCATACGTGCTGGAGGAAACCAGTCAGGTCAAGGGCACACCAAAAAATTCACGTTGGTTGGGGGGAGACGACGTAAGATTTACACTTGTACACGTGGCACAGTGTAGGTGATTTATTGACCCCAGCTGGACACATTGGGAATTCCGAGCCACGACACTATATTTACACCACCTCCCCAACCTCCCACCAATCCACCCCTCCCAGGCTGCTCCAGGAGTGTTTCTATAGTAGGCTAAGATAGCCACCATGTGCTGTTTCTACTTATCATGTTGTCAACACCCTTTGAATTGGCCTGACAACTTGTTTTTGCTCTTTTAATTATTCAATTCCCATTTATTATTAGTTACTCTTGTTTTTGTTTTTTTAGCACCTCTACCTGCCATTTTTCTTTTTTCTTTTTTCATATGCAGTACCTGGCAGCAAGTCGCATAATTGGCTGAGGAAGTTGTCGGGGTGCAGCTGTGCCGCCAATGCAATGTCTCCTGTCGGTTATGGCAGTCATTTGGACAACGTGCTGGCAAAAGCTTGCCTACCCTTCATGAAGTGCACCATGGGATACTTAACATCCACCAACTAATGCTGATAGACAGGATGCCTCGGCCAAGATTCAAACCCATGCTAGGTAGCCTTGAGGCGAGTGTGCATACCTCCAGGCCATCCTACCAGCCTTTGCTACCCATCGCAACATAATTCATGATAATCGTTGGTTATTTATTCTTTGACTTCTTTTGTTCTTCGATGCCTTTAACAAATTATTTGTTTAAAATCAATGTGGTGCTCTTTGTTTCCATGGTGCAATTAGGCTCTAAATGAAACCATTTGGGAGGTTAAGAAAAGGGTGTTTCTGCTCAACCTGATCAACTGTCTGAGCTCGCACTTATAAGAGCTACTCCTTCATGATGTTGTAAATTACTACCAGGAGGTGTGTGAATCAGTGAAATCAGGTTCAGGGAGCACGTGTGGTGGGAATAACTTAATTTGTCACTTCATGAGATGGAAGGTCCAGGGTTCAGGGGTTAAAATAATGGGGGCTGGGAGAAACAGGGGAATAATAGGGAAATAACGAAGTTAAAGAAGATGTGAGATTAAAAAAAATATTAAACAACTTCAAAACGTAATATATTATGTGTTTGCCGGCCAGGTCATGAAGACCTTCTCAGACCCGCTTTCCAACCTTCGACCTTGATGCTGACAAGCTGCAGATAACTCCGTGGCACGATGGGTTTCTCAGCAACTTCGGACGTCTGCGTCTGACACGATTAACTAAGGTGGTGTCCTCGCATCCAATTACCGGCAAATTAATCCCCCCAGATAGAGAACCATGCTCTCGATGCCCTACTACTATAAATCAAAAATGGCTGAACGATACCATAAGTGGGACATTGGCGAGTCACTGACCATCATGAAACAGCAGGGTCAAGCTCCCATCCACTATTTACACAAGAGTCTCTAACCAATGGAGAAATAGATTATCAGGCAGTTTGGAGAGTTTATCTAAGCTTTAGCAAAGGACACATATTGACAGGGAAAAATAGTTTACATGAGGAAGAACATACCCATTAAAACACAAGCCCCTTCGTCATTCATCTTACCATGAATCCACAGATACGGGCACATCAGTCACTCTGGGGAAACAAGATAAGCCAGAGGGATAGTCAGAGAGAGATAAAGAAGGCGGAGCTTGTTGGTGACCCATCACTCACCCGAAGCAAGCCTGTAGGCTTACATTGGTCCCATCATGAAAGAGGGGAGGAGGAGAAAGAAGAGATGGTGATGGTGTGATGTGCCATGTGGGGAAAGATGCAGGTGAATTATTCATAATGTGTTAAAGGATATCATGAATGCGAGTCAGTAATCCAGCCCTGAATGGGTCGAACATGCAATTGTTGATTGCTCTTGTGCATTCCAAGTGATTGATTAGAAATAGGGACAGAAAGAGAAGATCGTGTAAGTCAGTGTGTCGCCAATGTGACCAGGAAAAAACTGCAGCTTCTCAGCTCTCCTTCCACAACACTAGTCCGTTTGGAACAACTGCTCGCTCTTGTAACAGCTTTCTTGCCTCTCGAATGTTACTTGGATGTAGACCAGCCCGGTCATTTAATTCTCCAGCCTTATAAAGCCCATGTTTGGAGGTGTCATCTGGGGACTGGCAGCTCTTCATGCAGCTTCCTGATTGGTTCACTGTTGTTGCCATGCGGTTCTTCTTGGTCGAGGCCAAGGTCCTGCAGTGGGGTGAATTACCAATTCCACCAATATGTGGTGCCTTGTTCAGACGCTTCTCTCATTGAAGAGGTTCACAACCCTGATCTGCACCAGTGTACACTACCGGTCAGGAGTTATAGAACACCCCCATTTTTCCAGTTTTTACTGAAATTTAAGCAGTTTAATGTTTCAATGAACTCTGAAATTAAAGCATAGAACAAATAAACAGTTGCAGATCAAAAATAAATCATGGAATCGTTTTGTTTAACAAAATTTGATCTAAATTTTTGACTCATCAAAGTAGCCATCTTTGCAGATATAACAGCCAAACATAGTCGTGGCATTCTTTCGACAATGGAAAGCAAATATTGTTTGGAAAGTTCTTCCTAACAATGTTGCAGAAGTTCCCACAAATGTGTTGCACTTGTAGGTTGCTTTGCTTTTCATCCATCTGTCCAGTTCATCCCTAACCAGCTCGATGGGGTTTAAGTCTGGAGACCGTGCTGGCATTTCCATGATTTGAAGCCTACCGTCTTGTTCTTTTCTTCGAAGGTGGTTCTGACATAGCCTGGAGGTAGGTTTTGGGTCGTTATCTTGCTGTAGGATGAACTCCTGACCAACTAGGCATAGACCAGAGGGTATTTCATGGCGCTGCAAAATGGTGTGGTAGCCATTTTGGTTCAGGGTGCCAGTCACTCTGTGTAAGTCGCTGACTCTGGATCCAGCAAAAGAGCCGCAGATCATCACACTTCCTCCTCCATGTTTGACAGTTGGTGTCACACACTGAGGAACCATCCTTTTGCCTACTCGACGGTGTACAAAAATCGTGTGTGATGAAATGAAGATTTCAAATTTTGATTCATTGGTCCATAAGAGCTTCTTCCAGTTTTCAGTAGACCACTGGCAGTGCTTCATGGCCCAGGCAAACCTCTTTTTCTTATTTTGCCATCTTAGCAATGGCTTTCTTACTGCCACTCGACTTGTCAAACCTGCAGCTCAAAGTCTTCGCTTCACAGTTAAAACTGAGACTTCCTTACTTCGACCAGTGTTAAGCTGTGCTTGAAGCTGCTGTCCTGTGAGTCTCAGAAACTTGTCTTCTGATTGTGCTGTGGCTTTGGGTCTGTCAGACCTCTTCCTGTCAGAGTTTCCTCCAGTTTCCAAGTGCCTTTTGATGGTGGAGGAAACTACTCACTGACACATTGGCTACTTTGCAATTTCTCTGAAGGAAAGACCTACACTTTTAAAGGGTGACAATGGTCTGTCTGTCTTCCTTTGTTAATTGTCTTTTTCTTGCCATTATGATAGCAATATACAACTTCCTGCAGTGCAATATTGTCCAAATAATGCTTCAGAGGGTGTAGCAACACAGACTGTTTCAACACTGCTTTTATACAGACAGAGGGTTTGTAACTAACCAACAAAAGTCAGGACACCTGCAGGAATTGTTTGCATCAATTTTCAAGGCTTAATGTACTTCCATTGCTGTAGAACTGCTGCAGTTGCTAACCCATTACTTGTTCCCTGAAAAGGGCCTTTTTACCATCTCTGAAATTTACATTATTTTTCAGTTTTTGGTAACCTAAACTTTGTTTCTTTAACCTCTGGCAGTTTACCGCTTATAGGGTAGTAGATAGTAGAAACATCGTGCAAATTACGATACAAGCATCAAATTTGGCATTTCTGTTCTCCAGGGCTTTCTGATCAAATCTGTCTGATTCGCCATTTGAAAATCCAAGATGACGGCAATTTTTCAAGATGGCTGCCAAGTTAGCCTCCCGAAGTTGACTTTTTGCTTAGAAGTATTTGTAGTTGTCCGATTTGCATGATCTAAGTGTGGATTCCTATGTTTTCAAGCCTGCTGGAGTGGATTTTCCTGTTTCTAAAGCCACCTGACACACACTTTTTCTGATTTTGCACATTTGTTTATGATTTTCATACGTTTGCATGACACAACATGTATGTAGTAGTAGCTACTTATGCATGGGGTGTAGGGGTGTAGTGTTAGAAGTAGAACCTTTTGTTTCAGCAGTCAGCCACATCCCTTGGATGGACTACTGGCACTGGTCCTCATCACTGGCCCAACTCTCATCTATGGCTCCAAGAAGTTGCAAGTGCACGGCATCGGCCACACCCTGGTAAACCGCATTGACTCGCGGGCTAAACTAGATGAGGGTAGCACACAGAAGGTCTCTGCATGTGATGGAGTACATCAAGCTCCAAATTTTTGAAGTGCACGAAGTTGATGAAACAGATGTGCCGATTGAATCCAGGCCACTTACCTGTCCTTTAATCAACATTTCCAGTTCATCGCCAAGTAAGAATTTATTGAAGGAGTGATTGTCGGGCACTACCAAGACACATTGGTGACATCATTGATGTGAAACTCAGCATGGGGTTCAGTGTCAGCTAAGTAGTAATTGTATGTTGGCATCATTGTTGGCATCATACTGCAAGAACTTACTCATGTCCAAAATGTTGCCTAATTAACCCCGGATCAGTTAGGCAGCCGCACCTGAATCGACAGGATGTGCCAGCGCGGGAGAGCCGAGTCAAGGATAACAGGGTTTTGGTTATCTGGATGGTGTACCGGTCGCATGGGACTTATGACACTGGATGAACGATCGGACTAGGTGTAGGGCAGATGCATAAACCTAGTTGTATCCCATACAGGAAAGTGTCCATTATACATGTACAGGGTGGTAAAAGGATAAACCTCGACCCTGAACGTCATACTGGTATGGATGCGAGTTCTACTGGTAAATCATGGAACACTGTCTGGACCAAGTGTTGCCTATGTCAGGAGGTTAAGAAAGAAGATCTAAAGTCCCCCCAGGCCAATCCTGCCAAAAGAGGGTATTTGAACCCTCAAAGATGGGTATTTGAACTTGGCAAGGAATATTCCTCTTTTTCACTCACTCAATGCACTACCAATCAAGCTCGACCCTGCAAGACTTGACGGATGTGGTGGGATAGAGGAAAACTTGAGACAAAACGAGGCACAATATCATGAGAGTTGCAGGCTTCTATTTAACAACACAAAGTTACACAGAGCTGAAAAAATATCAATCCCTGCAGGTGCTAGTGATGAGGGCAGTAGACGTAAGATCCCATGAAAGGTCCAAGGAGCTAAAACACAAGAATGTTTTCTTTGCGAAACCCAAGGGGGTGAGCTTAGAGAAGCAATGACAATGAAATTGAATAAGAGAATAAACATATGTGCAAAAACACTCAGTGATAGAAAACTCCTTGCCAAACTGAGTGTAGGAGATGTCGTAGCACAAGAACTGAAATATCACCCTGCCTGCTTGGTGGCACTGTATAACCGAGAACGAGACTATCTGAAGGGCGAAGACGCAGGGGCAAGGTAAAGCATAGGAGCACTGGAAGGAAGCATATCCAATTGCTTTCTCCGAACTGATCACCTACATTAGTGAGATGAAAACTGCCAGTGATAGTACAGATCCACCCATTTTCAGGCTTGCTGATATGATCATGCTTTACAAGCAGAGGCTGGAGCAGCTTGGTGTTGAATCGCCTGATGTTCATCCTACTCGACTTAAGGACCAGCTGCTTTTTCACATCCCCAAGCTGCAAGCTCATCGCCAAGGACGAGAAGTTCTGCTGGTTTTTGAGAATGATGTATGCTCAATACTCACACAAGCATCCAAGTACGATGAAGCGATCCATCTAGCGAAAGCTGCTGGGATAATAAGACGAGACATGCTCCATCAAAAGTCTCATTTCAGCAGCACGTTTCATGACACAGACCGAGAACAGGCTGTACCACCATCACGGAGCAAGACTGGATCTCTTTGTCCGCAAGCAGAGGCCGTACAACTCAATTCCACCAGCACAGACAACCCTCAGAGAACATGCAAAGCATGCAGCCTATCAGGCTGCGATCATCTGGGGCCAGACAATCATCTCCAGTCCAGACACGAGCAGTCCCGCTGAATAGGGATGGACACAGAAAGGAGAGACGTGGCAGATATGTTGGACAACACTACCCCCTATTGCAGCCAGCTGTCAGGAACTGACCAAGTGTTCCTGTAAGAAAGGTTGCAACCGGAGATGCAAGTGCTTTCAGTCAGGGCTCCCCTGCGCAACAGGATGGCGCATATGTGGACAGTAGCAGCTGGAGGAACATTCACATTGTATGCATAACTTTGAACATTTACTAGCCAAGACCCGGTTGCAGAAAGGCCTTAGCTTTATATGACAATCATTAAAGTGGTGCAAAATCAGAAAAAGTGTGTGTCAGGGGTCTTTAAAATCAGGAAAATCCACTCCAGCAGGCTTGAAAACATAGGGCTCCACACCTAGATCATGCAAATCGGACAATTACAAATACTTCTAAGCAAAAAGTCAACTTCAGGAGGATCCAAGTACTTGGCGGCCATCTTGAAAAATGGCCGCCATATTGGATTTTCAAATTGCCAATCAGGCAGATTTGATTAGAAATCCCTGGGGAACAAATGTGCCAAATTTGATGCTTGTATCATCATTTGCACGATTCCTCTCAAAAATTGCTGTTATCTGCCCCACTATTAGCTTTGTACCATTTCAGGTTATTCACTGGACTTGAACTGCTTAAATTTCAGTAAAAACTGGAAAAATGGGGGTGTTCTAAAACTTTTGACCGGTGGTGTATGCCAATTGCTGTTCGATTTGTAATGATGTGGGTTTTGCAAAATGTAATGTTGTGCTTTGCAAAGTATAATATATATATATATATATATATATATATATATATATATATATATATATGTGTGTGTGTGTGTGTGTGTGTGTGTGTGTGTGTGTGTGTGTGTGTGTGTGTGTGTGTGTGTGTGTGTGTGTGTGTGTGTATATATATATATATATATATATATATATATATATATATATATATATATATATATATATATATATATATGTGTATGTGTGTATATATATATATATATATATATATATATATATATATATATATATATATATATATATATATATATATATATATATATATATATATATATATACACATAGAGACAGAAAAGAATGGTTACAAGGGGGGGGGGTTGAATCTTCCTACACAAACATAATGTATTTCCCTGTCCACAAAGACAAGGGGAGAGGTAATCTTACTAAACAAAATATTATGGATATATGTATCTCAACTCCAAGGTTCCTTCATGTGTTGTATGTAACTCCCTTACCTGGGGTCTTCCAAAACTGCAACAATAACGTAAAACGGATGTGCAGGATCGGATCAAAAAAAAGAGAGAATAATGGTCGGGGAGATCAGATGGGAAGAGGGGTGATAAGAGGAAAAGTTTACTTGACAGAGAAGAGACAGAGAAGAATGGAGAAAATTAAATGAAATAAAATAACACGGGAAAAATCAGAGAGATGGGGAATGTTTTAAAAGTTGCAAGAGATTGGAGGTGTTGGTGAATGAAAAGCACTCCGATTCCAAGGGGAGGCAACATGCCAGTCCTGAAGATGAGGCTTTTCTCTTCACTGTTCTTAGTGCTGAAATACCAGACTCATGCTGAACAATGTCTGGGAGGATTGAAGAGTCTTCAACAATTGACTTGGAGAGGTCTTTGGGGTTGATTCTTACATCGAGCAAATGTTCATAAAAGTGACCACCCAGTTTTTTCCCTGTTTCATTGATATATATTTTCTTGCAAAGAGTGTTCCTAATTCTGTGGGTGATACTCATAAGAGTATAGACAAAATGGTCCATGACTTTAACACTGCTTTTAGGTCTTGAGATCAACTTGTTTTTTTTTTAATTGAAAGGGCAGATGTTGCAGCGACTGCAGGAACACGTACATGTTTCTGGTGAGAGATCAGAGGACAATGGTCCTTTAACAATGGGAAATCTGCCATATGCACCGCTGACTCACTTTCACCCTCTATCATTCTTCGCCGTTATCCAGTTTCTCTCTCTTTTGCTCCAATGAGGGGTTGACGCCTGAAATGTCAATTTTTCATTGCTTCCGCCAGCAGATAGCATATTTTGATCAATGTTGTGTTCATTCAATCCATTACTCTACCGATCCAGTGACTAGCTTTCCCAATTAAGACTAGTTTTCAATTCTAACTCCCACACTATTTGCTCTCACCTTTCCGTAATAACCTCCGAAGAATAATTATTTGAAAGTAAGAATTGCGTCGAGTTTCTGTATGGGGGTTAAGGATTTGTAAGAACATGTCAGAAATTACTTGTTATAAAAGTTTATTGTGATGTAAATCTTAGTTGTTGATTCATGTGATGTGTAAGTCATTGATGTTTTATAAAATAATTTGTAAGTAGAATAGAAGAACCTAATGAAATTACTAATAACTTTGTAATCTGATTTTCCTGGTGTTTGGCTATACTGCATCATTTTGAGTACAGATGTACCGATGACACATTGGGAATACTGACATGGCTGGAAGAGTGCCTTCAGACTCGGATGTCAAAATTGTTGAATCTCTGTGAGCCCAGGCTTCCAATTCAACCTCATTACATAGCTGTCATATTCTTTTCTAGAATGTCCTAATGTGTCCTAATGCAAAGTGTCCTAATGTGTCTAATGCAAAGACATTGTGTAATGTAATGTGTCCTAATGCAAAGTCACAAATAATTATGTTCTAAACTGAAAACTAGGCTGGTGTTTGCTTGGAAGGAAGGCTGACATGAGAGTGATAGTTTATAGCTGGATTGAGATTCAAACCCAGGCTAGACAACTCAGAGACGATGTGCATACCTTGAGGCCATCCTGCCATCCGAGGACATATAATAAAATGCAGTAATAAGGAAAGGAAGTTGGGAGGAGATAAGAGCAAATGCCTCATAAAGACTGACAAACTGAAGATGTCAGTTGGAAAGTTATGGGTGAAGGTGCTTTGGTGTTCTTGCAGTTTCAGTTATCTTATTCGATTTTGCTCTGGCTTTTGTTTGTGTGATGGTTTTGCGATGTCGCTCCCCTTACACCCCCATTAATCACCTTTATAGGCTTATTCATGTAAATTTGAACTCGCAGCAACAAATTTTGTGCTTTTCCTGCAAATGCTTAATATGTCTAAAACTCTAATATAAAATTCGGTTGAAATTCTTCCTATAAAATTGACAAATTATGCTCATTTGCAAGAATGTTAGTCAAAACAACCTTCTTCTGTGGCATTTCAACTGCTAGTGAGAAGGCCGAATGCCTCAATTTTGTGTTTGCTACCAAATCTTGTCGACCAACCCCCTCACTCCCTATACCTACCCTTCCGAGGTGCACCCAACTGCTCCTGGGCTGTTTTTCTCACATGAGAAGGCAGAGAAGTTTCTCGCAACCCTCGACTCTCATTCTGCAACTCGAATGGATGGCATCAGCGCATGTGTGTTAAAAAAAAACCTGCTCTGCTGCTCTTGCACATCCTCTTGCTGATATTTTTACCAGATGATTTGTCCGAGGTCATGTTCCCTCTGCATGGAAGTCAGGAAACATCACTGAATTGCATAAAAAGGCACAAAAACGGATCATTTTAACTACAAACTTATGAGCTTACTTTCAATTATTAACAGTCATTGAATCCATCATCGCAGTTGACATCAAATCCTTCCTTTCTCCAATGGACCCATTTCAGATCACCAATTCAGAGGAGGTCACTCTATAGTGGACATGTTGCTTCTGCTCTTCCAAGCAGACATGAGATCAGGATTGTCTCTCTGGACACATCTCAAGAATTTTGATAGTCTAGTTCCCCCCACCCTTTGCTCTTTATGGCTCCTTGCCGATGGCATCTGAGGCCACCTCCTCTCATGGCGAACTGATTTCCTCTGCTATTGTAGTCAAAGCATGGCTCTCAACAGGAGAGCATGAGAGCCATCTCATCTGCTCTCCCTGTCGAGTCTGGAGTGCCCCAGGGCAGAGTTTTTGGCCCAGTCCTGTTCCTAATCTTCAACAATATTTCTGGAAAATCCTCTTTATGTCTTTGATGACTTCACCCTCTGCCATGACATACCCCATCCTTCAGGGAGACAGGCAGCAGCCTCTTCCCTCTCTTCAGATCTTTATAAAATCACAAACTGGTCAAATACTGGAAATATGTCTTTCAATCCTGATAAATCTCTCTGTCTGTCTGTCTGTCTCTCTCTCTCTCTCTCTGAAAGCACCATATGTCAACGCCCTCCGCTTACCCCTCCCACCCCCAATCCACTTTCTCAACAATCCTCTTTAGGAAGTTTACTAACTCAAACTCCTGGGTCTCACTTTCAGTGATGATCTTTCTTGGGCAAACCACATTTCAAAGTTGGTCTCCAAAGCCAATTGCCAACTCTGGAATCACTGCTCATCTCCACTCATTTATTCCTCTTTTTTCCTGCCTGTGGAATCAACTTCCACATGCTCTTCAATCTCATTCTTTCCTTCAGGTCAACAAGACAGCTATTCACCACCATCTCAGATCATCCTTATTCCAAAGCCATGATCTTTATTACACCGCAAGGTAGAGCGATGGGGAGGGGTTGTCGCTGGCTCGAAATGTCCTCCGTCAGGGTTTAACTGATCAAGCCCGTTGTCCTCCCCTCTCCACCCACCCCCCCCCCCCCACTGAACAAACTCCACAGCGTGTCAAGTGTTGACCACCACGGCACAGAGGCAATCGACTGAAACTCCAGACTTCCTGAGTGGATGTTCGTGGCAGTATGGGGACCGCAAACCATACAAATATTGGTTCGCTTGAAGTCGCCTGCGACGAATTCCAACCCATTGCCGAGATCCAGTCCATTGGATCTGCACAACTGGCATGGTGTACAAAACCATCTGCCTGGAAGAGTGCGTGGCACGGTGCTCAATAAAATTGCTGTGTCGACGGTGCAAAGCATGCAACGATACAGCTGTTAACCATGTACGGCTAGGCCGACCGAGGTCTGGAGTCTGAGGTTGCCAACAGAATGCCTGTCGTCGACCCCCACAGACTTCCCTGAGAGGTAAATGCCACAATCGGTGAGTTACGAGCACCGTGGAGATATTTTGGGGGAGGGGAATCGGGTCCATGACTTTGGGAGACCCTCTTCTGAGATGTATTGGTAGTACCACACGTCTTATAGAAGGGACCCTTCCCCACGAGCCCGGCCGTACCATGGACCGGTCACTGCATTCAGTAGACCAGTCCATGGGAGGCGGGCCACCGTATGAGATACCACGTGACTCTCGATCGATGCTAGCCAGTCTAGAATATGAATAGATAGCAGGATTAAGTTTTTTTTTTTATTTTTTTTTTTTTGTATTTGAGGCTTGTTTTCCCAGGATAGGTCAAGACCATTGTTGAGTAAGCTTAATGTTCATAAGGATATTCAGGATCTGCAGGAGAAGTGTTGTTATAGCTCTGGCAGATAAAGTAGCTAATAATTTTGCAGTAATTTGTAAAAAGTTTTACATCGAGGTTTTATTAAGGGAGAGTTTGGTGTTGATTTAGTTAACTTTGCTAATATACGAAAGAGCACATATGTTCTATGTCAAAAGCAAGGATTTAGCACTGGTCAAGGATGCATTCTTTCGTGTTATTGAAAAGGTTTTAGGTCACCTCTTCGAGCATGACCTAATAATATTGGTGCTGAGAGGAGAGGTGACGATCCGTCCGTCCGTCCACACAATGAAGTTGAAGCGGGAGATCTGGTCATTAGTGATCCTGATAGAGGTCGTGAATCTATGGGAGAATATCTAAATCTAGTCAGGCTGGATTTTCGATATTCGCTTTCGTTTTTCGTGTCACGTGACTTCAAAGTTGGCAAAAAATGCGAAAATGACGATTTTAAAAATCTATCTCCTCCTACATTTCTCAAGCGATCTTAAATTTGATTGTGGCATATAAATCTTCTTCTTATTCCTCTTTCGGCTTGCTCCCATTAGGGGTCGCCACAGCGGATCAACCGTCTCCATTTTGCTCTATCCTCCACATCTTCCATTGACACTAAAACCACCTGCATGTCCGCCCTCACCACATCCATGAACCTCTTCTTTGGCCTTCCTCTTCTCCTCCTGCCTGGTGGCTCCATCTTCAACATCCTTCTCCCAATATACTCCGCTTCCCTCCTGTGCACGTGTCCAAACCATCTCAATTTCGCCTCTCTCACTTTGTCTCCAAACCGTCCTACATGCGCTGTCCCTCTCATATACTCATTTCTTATCCTATCCATCCTCGTCACTCCCAACGAGAATCGCAGCATCTTTAACTCTGCCACCTCCAGCTCTGCTTCCTGTCTTTTTGTTAGCGCCACCGCCTCCAAACCATACAACATAGCTGGTCTCACTACCGTCTTGTATACTTTCCCCTTCACTCTTGCAGCTTCCCTTCTGTCACAAATCACTCCTACAACTCTTCTCCACCCACTCCATCCTGCCTGCACTCTCTTTTTCACTTCTCTCCTCCACTCTCCATTACTTTGGACAGTTGATCCCAAGTATTTAAACCCATCCACCTTCCCCACCTCAACTCCTTGCAACCGCACCATACCACCACCCTCCCTCTCATTTACACACATGTACTCCATCTTACTCCTACTGACTATCATTCCCCTTCTCTCCAGTGCGTACCTCCACCGCTCGAGGCTCGCCTCAGCCTGCTCCCTATAATCGCTACAGATCATGATGTCATCCGCGAACATCATAGTCCATGGGGACTCCAGTCTGATCTCGTCCGTCAACCTGTCCATCACCATTGCAAACAGGAAAGGGCTCAGAGTCAATCCTTGGTGCAATCCCACTTTAACCTTAAACCGGTCCGTCATTCCTACCGCACACCTCACCGCTGTCACACTGTCCTCATACATATCCTGCATGATCCTCACATACTTCTCCACCACTCGCGACTTCCTCATACAACGCCACAACTCCTCTCTTGGCACCCTATCATAAGCTTTCTCTAAATCCACAAACACACAATGTAACTCCTTCTGGCCTTCCCTATACTTCTCCATCAACATTCTCAAAGCAAACATCACATCAGTGGTGCTATTTCCTGGCATAAACCCATATTGCTGCTCACAGATCGTCACCTCTCCTCTCAACCTCGCTTCCACTACTCTTTCCCACAACTTCATGGTGTGGCTTAACAACTTTATCCCTCTGTAATTTCCACAGCTCTGCACATCACCCTTATTCTTGAAAATCGGAACCAGTACACTTAATCTCCACTCCTCCGGCATCCTCTCACTTTCCAAGACTTTATTAAACAATCTGGTTAACAACCCCACTGCCATCTCTCCTAAGCACTTCCATGCCTCCACTGGTATACCATCTGGGCCAACTGCATTTCCAGTTTTCATCTTCTTCATAGCAGTCCTCACTTCATCCTTACTGATCCACCCCACTTCCAGATTCACTATCTCCACCTCTTCCAACTTCTCTCTCTCTCATTTTCTTCATTCATCAGCTCCTCAAAGTACTCCATCCACCTTCTCAACACACTCTCCTCGCTCGTCAGAACATTCCCATTTGCGTCCTTTATCACCCTAACCTGCAGCACATCCTTCCCAGCTCGGTCCCTCTGTCTTGCCAATCGGTATAAATCTATTTTCCCTTTCCTTTGTATCCAACTTCTCGTCATATGTCTTTTCCTTGGCCTTTGCCACCTCTCTTTTTGCCTTTCGCCGCCACTCCTTGTACTCCTGCCTACTTTCTTCATCTCTGACTATCCCACTTCTTTTTGCCAACCCCTTCTTCCTTATACTTTCCTGTACTTCCTCATTCCACCACCAAGTCTCCTTATCTTCCTTCCTCTGTCCAGATGTCACACCAAGTACCTTCCTAGCTATCTCCCTCACAACTTCTGCTGTCGTTGCCCAATCATCCCACCCATCTTTACCACCATCCAACGCCTGTCTCACCTCCTCCCTAAATTTCACACAACAGTCTTCCTCCTTCAGCTTCCACCATCTGGTCCTTGGTTCAGCCCTCACTCTCTTCCTCAACCTCACCTCTAAAGTCATCCTACAGACCACCAATCAATGCTGTCGAGCACTGTCGAATGAAAATGGGATGTGTTGAATGAGATGTTGTGGCATTTAAATCTATGTGACAATATCTAAATTTGGTCAGGCCGGATTTTCGATATTCGCTTTCGTTTTCGTGTCACGTGACTTCAAAGTTTGCAAAAACTGCCCTAACTTCAGGAAGCTATATATTTTCTCGCAGAGATGACCGTCGCTCCCGCACGGGGGTAATTTTATTTTAACACTTTTGTATGTTTTAGTGTGAAAATATTTTCACAAATAAATGGCATTCCGATGGGAGGGAACTGTAGCCCTCGATTCGTAGACATTTTCCTTGTTTATTGTGAGTTTTCATTTTTTTACGAAGGAGAAGAAGTTAGGTTTAGCTAGAATATTATCTTCTACATTCCGTTATATTGATGATATCTGTGTGATTAATTGTAAGTTTTTTTGAAATGCTTATTCGTAGGATTTATCCAGAAAGCCTAATAGCAGATAAGAGTCATAGTGGTGATAGTGTGGTGGCATATCTGGATGTGTTAGAGTTAGAAATAATTGTTTTAGTTAAAACGTGTATCATAAAGTTGACTATTTTAGTTTTCCTGTTGTCTTGTCTACGTTTCCATCTTGTAATGTACCGGTTAAGGTAGGCGACAATGTGTTTACATCTCAGCTTATTATATTTGCTGGAATTTGTTCTGTTAAGGATGATTTGATTTTGTGGTTCGTGCTAAGAGTATTCCATCAGGTTGGAGAGGGCTTATTGTGCTAAGAGTTTGATGAAGTCATGTGAGAAGGATTTTAGACGTCATTGTATTCTCCTGTTTAAGTTTGGTTTGTTTTCGTGTAAACATGTTCCTCGAGCATTGGAAGTTGTGTGAAACAATAATAAGAAATAAAGAGTAATATGTTTTTTGAAATTAATTTATTAAACCAGAAGTGTGTTTATAGTGTTTACCAGCAAATGGTTCTTCATTATAAATGGAGGGCCTGTGTATTGATGTTTATGCTGGTGGATTTATGTGTGCATTTTGTGGAGTTAAGGTAAGAAGAGTGAAGGTATTTCTAGTGTGAGTGTGGGGGTGAGGGGTAAAGGTGTTTGCTTTTGTTGGTGTGATTTGTATCCTTTCTGTTGATATGTAGTGTGAATTTTGTGCTTCTTCTGTTCTCCATCTCTATTTCTTACTTCTGTCCTCCATCACTCTCTTTCTTTTTCTTTGTCTATTGGGGGGGGGGGCGAATCTTGCAAATAGTTTTTGCAGGGTTCACTTGGCTGCACCTGGATGGGTTTGAGAGTAGAGGAGAAGCAGCCGAAACCTAAATCCTCTTGAGGTTCCTCCTGATGACTTCATCTTTGTCTGTTTTTTTTACCTCTGCCACTGAAGGTGAAGGAGGTTATGTTTTCACCCATTTCTGTGTGTTTGTTTGTCTGTTTGTTTGTTTGTGTACAGGATATCTCAAAAAGTTGCGGACGGATCCGAATGAAATTTTACGAACAGGTTGGGTGTGTGACGAGGATGAACTAATTCGAGTTTGGTGAAGATCCGGATCCGGATCGGACCACTAGAAATTTTAAAGTGATTCTTCACAATCGAGAGAGAGGGCCAAAAACGATATAGTACTTTATAGCATGATATTTCAAAAAATGTATTGGGCCCGATATGTTCTCGTGCATCAGGCATTGCGTGGTGGAGGTATGCGATCCACCGAGTGCCCTTCTAGTTCCTCCTAGTCAGTTATTTGATCACGCCCCCTCCCTCCCCTCAAGTCCACCTCCTTCCAAATTTCTAGTTTTCATTCCTTATTGTTTCCTTCTCTATCCATCTTGTCTATCCCGTACATCCCTCCCACACATTATTTGTCCAAGTCTGTCTCCATCTTGGTCTTCAAGTCTGCTGTTGGTGTTTCCCCCTCTCTCTGCTATTCCTTTTGTCCTGTTACATCCTGATCCATTCAGTGTACTAATACTAACATTAGCCTTTCCACAAACCTCGGCTATGTATACAAAAAAAACAACAACAACAACAACAAAAAAACATTTTTGTCATTCACTTTTGCTTGCTGATGAACAATTGTTGCCAATGGCAACTTACCTCTGTGGATGGAGGTTATGTTTTCACCCCTATTTGTTACTTGTGAAATTGAAGATTGGTTGGTCTGGTGTGTCATTAGTCCCCTACCAGTTTCACAAGAGGGGACTTTAGGTTTGCTCACCATCTGTCCTCAACTGAAACTTGGTACAGGGCTTTATTATGATACGTTACAGAACAAGTTCGAGTTTCATGGTGTTTCGTCAATTTTTCAGAGTTATGCTCTTTTTGGACTTTGAAAATATCTCAATGGGAGGGAATATGTTTTGCAAAGCAATTCTCGCTCTCGTTAGTCCTCGACTGGTTTCACCGGAGGGGACTTTAGGTTTGCTCCCCATCTGTCCACAAAGCAATTCTTGCTCTTGTTCTGTCTGTTTGTATGTCAATCACTTACAGGTCACATTTTTACTCTGATCTTCACAAAACTTAACCACCTGGTAGAGGTAGTCACAAGGTGGAAGCCTATTGTTTTTGAGGTCAATAGATCAAAGTCACATAAATCATCAATTTTCTTCTGATTTACTTGATATCTGTATATAAAACCTCAAAAATACGGGCGTATGGTGAACCCTCGTTGAGATGAAGCATTAGTCATCCAATAAGCCTGGTGTTGGCTTAGTGGTTAGGGTGGCGGCTTGGGATCCTAGGACCCTGAGTTCAAGCCCTGTTGGCTGCTGAATTAAAAAATACACCAGGAAGTTGACTCAGCCTGTCATCCTTCCAAGGTCGGCAAAATGAACACCAGTGTACTGGTAAGGAGGACACTGCATCAGCGGCATAGCCGCGTCCCAACCAATGATGCAATCAGCAGCCACAGGCTGCACTCGATGGAGTCATCCAATATTATTTTGTGTTTTAATTACCTCGTGTTTGAATGTGTTGGACCATGAATATGTCCATTATTTACTATTGCCCTTGACTACGTCCATTAATGACATTTATTAATTGCAGACAATTGGAACGTACCTGTTCGACATTTATTCCCCTGAGATATTTTAGACCCCATCAGACCATAAACTTTTAGACCCTTTGAACCTTTAAAGACCCTTTATATACCCCTTTTCATCCTTTAGATTTTTACACCCTTTATGCATTTATACCCTTTCGACCTTTTGACCAATTGACCCTTAGAACATTTTAAGACCCCCTAGACTCCTAAAGACCATTACATGTCTGAGACTGCTTAGTCCCCTTGACCCTTAGATATTTTTGTCACTTTAGACCCATCAGACACTCTTTAGATACTTTAGACTCCTCAAACTCTTTCGACTCCTTAGAACCTTTAGACCTGTAAGTACTGTTGGAACATTTTTAGACCCTTTTAGACCATTTTCGACATTTTGGAACGTTTGGACCTTGCAAGCCCCTTAATACCCTCTTAGACATTTTAGACCCCTTAAGACCCTCTTTAGACCTTTGTGAGACCCTTTATGTTCCTGAAGAATATTACCCACTTAAAACTGCTTCGACCTTTCAGAGCAATTTTTTTTTGTACTCATTGTCGAGTCTCATATCAGAGCTAACACACAACATACAACAAGGGGCACAGGAGACAAGAGGGGTGGGAGAGGGAAGGACAAAACAGTGGGGAACAGAGAGAGACATTAGGAGATTTGTGGAAGGGAGAGGGATGGGGTGGGGAACAGGGGGTATACATGATGGAAACTACAGGAACTTTCAGAAAGGAAAGCAGGGGATTTGAAGGAGGTGGGTTTGGGGTGGATTACCGGGGCTCGAAAAGATCATGGTTTTAGATGGGGGAAGATAAGTGGTGGTGGTGAACAGCTGTTTTGAAGGCCTGGAGGAAAGAATGGGATTGAAGAGAGTGTGGGAGTTTATTCCAAATGTGGGGGAAAAGAGGAATGAAAGAGTGAAGGGTTGCTTGCAGACCTTGAGTGCCCTGCAGAAATATGGGGGGGGGGACATATCGCAGACAGAGCAGGAGGGAGGGGCAAGACCGGAGAGGAAATGGGAGAAGACAGAAAGACCACCGACCTGCCTGCGGTGAGAGAGTGAGAGGCCGAAATACTCAGCCTCACCGCAGGAGATACCAATGATCCTGAAAGCCTTGGTTTCCACTGCGTGAAGCCCAGAAAGGTGAGAGGCAGGAGCACCAGCCCAGAGGGGAGAGCAGTATTCCATCACGCTGCGGACGAAAGCTTTGTATGTGGTCTGGAGCTCAGGTGGGCCGAGGAAGGACTTTCCACGATGGAGGATGCCCAGTCAGCAACTGGCTTTGGAGGCGAGGTTGGAAATGTGGCTTTCCCAGGAAAGATCATGGCAGATAGTCTGCTGAGACCCCTTGAGCCTTTTGACCCTTCAGATCCCTTTTGACATTTGGACCCATTAAGGCACTTTTATCCCTTTTTAAAATAATTTAGACTCTTGAAGATCTTTACACATTTTTTACTACTCAGACCCCTTGTCCCTTTGACCTTTTAGACCTTGAGACCCATAAGACCATCTTTAGACACTTTAGTTCCCTTTCGACCCCTTAAACTTGTTTGACCCCTTAGATCCCTTCGACCTGTAACTGCTGTTGGAACATACTCTTTATACCTTTGGACTCTTTAGACCATTTTAGACCCTTTTAGACCTTTAATACCATTTCAGACATTTTAGAAATTTCGACCTTTTAAGACACTTAATACCTCCCTTGGACCCTGAGATCCTCTAGACCTTTTATATCCTTCAGACCCATTAGGCCCTCTTTAGACACTTCACACTCTTTAGATTCCTTTGACCCCTTCGACCTCTTAGATTCTTCAGAACCCTTTTATCCTTTTATATCCTCACTACTATTAGAAAATACCCTTTACCTCTTCAGACCGTAATCAACACTTTTTTAGAGCTCTATAGACCCTTTGGACCACTTATATCCTTTCCTGTCGACCTTTACACCCTTTACACACTCTTTTGATGTGCACTATGTATATATATATATATATATATATATATATATATATATATATATATATATATATATATATATATATATATATATATATATATATATATATTTATGTGTCTTCTTGCAATACACAGACTATACTTTTTTCAGAAAGTAAATCCATATCTCCACACACCCAGAGGCGTGGTATTCTGCGAGTTTGACCAGAATTGAATCACTGACTCCATCACGATTGAATCACTGAAATGGTTCACCAATCAAAACCTTGAAACATATGGTTTATTTGGAGTTTGCAAGGATCGTGCTCTGGCGACATCTTTGCCCCATGCACATGAAGCAAAAAGCGGGGTTAAGCAATTGGTTAATGTCTGTCCGTCTGTCTTATCAGTTTATGATCGTCAGTTTATGATCGAGGAACAACTTATTTAAATTAAATGTTATATTTTGAACCCGAATCGGAACATGAATAGGAAGACAACTTTGTAATTTTACACTATTACTTTGGCTCTGAATTTGACCTGATCGCTCATGTGCACAGAGGAATGGGATAATATTTTTTACTCTGTCTGCCTGTCTGGCAGTAAAACGAAATTGAAAAATCATTCCAAAACAGGAAACTTACTGTTTTAATGGCATTATAAAAGGACACAAACGGGCTTGAATTACTAATAGATAGGATAGGATAGGATAGGATGATGTAATAGACACTGGAAAAAACGTGTTAGATAGGATGATGTAATAGACACTGGAAAAAACGGCAGAAAACCTGGAATTCATTTATGTAAACGCCTTTAAACCTTTATTTAAATTGAATTATATACCTAAACACTGTAGAACACAAATCGCCTTCAAAATACTTCCAAGAACCATTTTTGCTGTACTTAGACATTTTATATAGGGGGGGTGTACGTACAATAATAGGAGCTGTCAAGCGCAGCCCCTAAGAAGCGGGTGTGGCATGTGAGAGGGTGCAGTATCGGGGTGAAGAATATGTGGCCGATATAGCTACGTCCGATGCCGATTGGCTCTGCATTCTATGGTGATCAGTAAACCCTCCTCTCCTAAACTGTGACTCGATGTCGTCTTCTTACCTCCACCACCGAAGGTGGAAAGAGTTTATGTTTTCATCCCTGTCTGTCTGCTTGTTCGTCTGTGTGCAGGATATTTAAAAGAAGTTGTGGATGGATCAGGATGAAATTTGTTGGGCAAGTTGGGTGTGTCACAAGGACAAATTTATTTGATTTTACTGAAAATCTGAATCCTGATCTGGATACGAAAATTATTTAATTTTTAAAGTGATTCTTCCCCATTGAGAGAAAGGGCCAAAAACTATGTGTAGCATGAAATTTCAAAAATGTTGTGGACGGATTCTGACAAAACATGGTTGAGAGTTTGGGTGTGTTACAAAGACGAATCGATTTGATTTTTTGAGGATCCGGATCTGGATACTGTCATTTTTAAGGTGATTCTTCACAATTGAGAAATAGAGGCAAAAAGGATACATAGTGTCGCAAAATATTTCAAAATGTCGATGGATTACGACTAAACTTGGTGGATGAGTTGTGTCGGTGACCAGAACAAACCGATGAGATTTTGGTTCAGGTCCGGATGCAGATTCGGCCTATCAGTGGGATACAAAACATAATCTGTTCACTCTGGCGGGTGTATGCGGTCTATCTAGTGCCGTTCTAGTTCAATGTGCAACTTAATCCCATTTCAACTGCATCCATCTGGTCGCCATTTACTAAGAGGCCTTTAGGTTACATAATATTTCCTCCTAAAAAGTTGAGAGTATGACACTTGCCGATGCACTCATCGATTGATGGAGTCAGAGATTAGCTGGGAAAGCTCATAAGCAAAGGGGCAAATGACTGATCTGCTGCAACTATCTGCCAGGAAGGGCAATTTATAAATCGAATTTCCACGAGCATGATTCCATTACAGCAGAATACCACTTCGACTTTGAGGCCATCCCCAGAGAAAAAAAATTCTAAAGTTGAAAGTTATATATGGATGCCATAAAATGTACATACGTACAAAATAATTCCGTTATGGAGGTGATCTTGCACATACATGATGTGCCAAATAGCTTCCTCCTGCCTTGAATTCCCTTGAACACATGTCTTTTGAGCCCATATAAGCCTTCCTCGGAGAGCAACAACAAAGCCAGTATTCGATTACCATACACTCTTTCATAAATGTTGGTCCTTCAGACAATCTGTCCATTTTGGACGAATTGCTCAAACCTTATCGGTCCTATGATGTGTCGAATGAGATGTTTTTACGATTAATCTCGTATTCCTCGTGAACCTTTTTAGTGCGTAATTTGTAGTCATTTTGACATCATTTGCTGAGCAAGGTAGAGCAAAGTGGAGCCATCGGGCTGTTATTGCGTGTTTCCGTGCATGTACGAAGATGGTCAACGCAGTTTCGTGTACGAGAGAGATGCATTATGTCCATCGAGCCATATATAAGGTGCTTCGATGAAACGCATTATTAATGTGAGAAAAACAAAAATTCCAATTGTTTAAATGTCAAGCTTTGTGGTTTTTTTTCTCGGTGGGAGAGGAGAGGTCATTTAATTACATTTGTCTGTCCTGCCATGCATGTAGAAGAATCAAAGGGTCAGTCGTATCTCGGGATGCAGAAATGAAAATGGTGTGGGGTTGCGTTATCTGTAAACACAGCCATGCTCGTGCAAATCCCAAGCTCTGTTGGTGTAATGAGAGGAAAGAAAACGAGAACGGGACCAGTTTATCCATGTCGAGCCTCACCGGCCTTTCACCAAAAGGTCACCATGCCCTGGCCGTGTGAAGGTGATCAGGCAGGTGCAGCGTCCAACAAATGCCATGCATGCCAAAATAAGTATGCATCGATCCACTGTTTTATCCCTCGGAAAACTGGTGTTGTCTCGAGCACAGCACATATTGATCATTGCACAACTTGTGGCCAGGTAACCAAATTGTCAGGGTGCAAGGAGAAAATGGATCATCATGACACGTGCACTCAAAATCACCTGCCATTTCTTACACGATGAGAGCAACTAGACAACTCCATCTCACTTAATCGTTTGTGGCTGCTAATTAAGCCTCATGTCTGACAAAATGGTGCAGAGTACGACGAACACCTACCTTTGAGCTGTCTCGATTTCTGATCTGACTGTAAACTGTCGGATTGGTGATTCGCAGGAAAAGCATTGCATCACAAAAGTTTGCCGTCCATCAGATTACCTGGTCAACTTAAAAAAACGGATGAGTTATCGCCGGCACCCTGAACAAACTACCGAATTTCTATACCCTGACAACTTCTGGGAAGGCAAAGATGAACTACCACATTGCATTCTTTGTCATAAGATTACCTTAGTAGTAGTGAACCTACCTTTGGACAGAACAGGAGAGAGGACAATGAAGCATGAACAGAGTTTGTGCATATGATGTGCAATGTTATAAAGTTATCACATCATTCTGGGTCACGTTACCTCGCGTCATTTATAGAGCAAATTTAACTGGAATTCAATTTGTCATTCAGCCTGCTGATTGCATCATCAGTGACGCATGTCTGTGTTGATGATCCAGTGCCTCTGCACGTTCGGGCCACACTTGGGGAATTTAGCCATGGTGTCGGTACACAATATCTTACTCTCTAGAAACAGAACGTGCGATATTAATTGTCCACCAGCGAGTGATGGCAGACAAAATGCATCATTTAACGTCCTTCTGAATGAAGGCACAGTCATCACCTTGTCTGCAAAGTACCATCCATCGATCCATTGGGACCATACTCTGTGCAGAGCATTGGTGCTGCCTGAGCAGTCTCCTTTGGCTATTGGACACAATCCTGGACATGTTGCCATTCCCACACAGGATACCAGCAAGCTGGTAATTATATTGCCGACCTCAGAAGGATGACAGACAGAGTCAACCCCACCTGGTATTAATTTAACAACCCGATGGGATTTGAACTCAGGATCCTAGGATCCCAAGCCCACCACCCCAACCATTAAGCCAACACCAGGCATGCAAAGTACCCGGATAATGTTTATCAGTTGGGTCAATAATCCAACCCAGACACGACAGCAACACTGGTTACAAGTGACTAAATCAATTCAACTCGCATTCAAAAATGTGCATTAATTAATTAATTGATTGATTGATTAATTTCTTTATTCGTTAATTACACACTGTATATCGAGTTAGGAATCGGATAATCTATTACTAAAAGGAGAAGCGTGTTCGTGTGTGTGTGTGTGTGTGTGTGTGTGTGTGTGTGTGTGTGTGTGTGTGTGTGTGTGTGTGTGTGTGTGTGTGTGTGTGTGTGTGTGTGTGTGTGTGTGTGTGTTCATCATGTTGCTGTCGTTGAATAATGAAGATGGTATCATTGGAAAGCTAATACTCAACTTATTTGTTTGGAAAGCTAATAATTTTCGATGAATTGGAACAAAAATTCGTGTTTGTTTCATCACAACAAGAATGACCGCACTGTGATCACAACCTGTGACACAACATGTATATTTTTCGCCTCCTCTGTCCACTCAACTCCCTCATCCTTGCTGTCGAAGGTATTATACAATTCATCTCTGAGGGTCTGCATGGTTTCCTTCAATATCAATAACGACATCTGGGTCTGGTTTCAGGTAATGAAAAATGTCAACATTAGTGCTGAGATGATGAGATATCACCTCGGCCCCTGCCTATGATCATGTATGTGAAAATGGTTTGGTTAGCAGATTAACACACATGATAATTATCACACATGATGAGAAGACGGCATATCTGTCTGACCTGGCATGATTTAAATGATATGCGAGTTATAGACTACAGAGAAATGAAGATCTTCAGATGGTAATGGTATTGGCAAAACAATGAAAGAAACAATCATAAAGGTCAATAACCCCAAAAGAAATAATACAAATCAGATGAGGAAAATTCACATGGCATCTTCGGATGGTGATGAAAGTAAAATTGGCAGGATAATGATAGTGGTGTTTGGAAAATACGAGCCCGATCCATTCCACTGAACATCCGCACCTTATTCCAGCCACGTCATCCCAGTCTGTTCACCGCTCTCATTCATGTCACTTGTAGGAAGGAATGAGACTAGAAAATAAAAATATTTGCAGTGCAGTACCACACGCTCCAATTTTACCCAATTTATCTTCCATCGTTTTTATTATCTAATATGTGAATGCAACAACTGTGACTCTACTATAAAGGTAAACAAAATAGTCATTGTTTAATAGTGTTGCATAACACCACTGGAAACACCCCCCCCCCCGACCTAATGTAACGCTCTAACGTTTGGACATACATCCAACCCCCAACCCCTCACCCCTCCCCCAAGTGTTGCATAATTTTTGAACGGCCCCTGTGCATACACAAAATATGGGAGGTCGTGGTGACCTCACTTTTCACTTTTAGTTTCCTGTACATTTATTTTACGTCAAACAAATAAATTGTACACAAAAGTTTATGGGAAAATCTGGTTTTCTGGCACAGCCTTGTTTGGCTGATGGCACAGCCATGTCGTCAGCCAATGATGCTACCCCACAGTCTTTTGCTGTATACGAACGAAGAGGAAGTAACTAAAACCCATAATTACACGTTTGCTTCTTCAATGCTCGTGCATATAACCAATATGGTGGGAAGTGAGATAACCAAGAGTACAAAATAGCATGTAATGGAATTTGTGGTCAAATAAATCATCACACTCGGGAGCGGATCCAGGATTTTCGGTTGGAGGGGGAGGGGGAGGGGGCAAAAAATTCACATTGTATTGAAAAATATAATTTTGCTAAGCAGAGCGAGGGGAGCATTTTTTGTGGGTGTTTCTTTTTGTTATAAATTCTGTGTTCCTTGATATGCTTTTAGTTTAGACATGGACATCTGATGATGGTCGCATGTCGAATGTTATTTGAGGCGAACATCGGCATCTTTCCAATTTCAGAAAGGTTTACTTATCAATTTGTTTGGGTGGCGGTGTGCAGCGTCTGGGAAAAGACGATAGGCAAGGCAATAAAGACCATCATCTGCTTTAGAATATGATGTGAAATCAAACATTTTTAACCAGTCACGGCAACAGAATCTTTTCATGGATCCAGATGATTTACACTTACTTATCCTTGTAAAGTTTGGCTGGAAATTTAAAGTTAATTTCTGGTTCCCTGTTAGTGAGCAGATTGAACTGAAGATCATTGGTTGCATGGAGAGGATTATAATCTCTTACGAATGTTCAAGCTGAACATTCATATGCACTTCGGTGTCTGTCACACATGCGTTTGTCTGTTCTTTGTCCTGTCCTGTTATGTTTTCATCAACATTGTCCATGTCTTCAACTTCTGTAAACACAGATTGATGGTCCCCATTTTTAAAGCCCCCTTGGTGTTTACTTGCCTTGCACACAAGTCTGACAATAAAAAGGAAGTCAAATTAGGATGTTTCCTTATCATGGGCCGGGTGGATAACATGATTTGGTTTGAATAAGTTATTTAACTGTTTATCATTTCAAAATGTTAACGATTCATGTGCAGATTTTGATTAAAAATAAATAAATAAACGCTCATAGGATGGGTTACCTCGGGATCTCTTGTAATACGTTGCAACACAAAGTCTACTCTTTATTCAATGCTGGATAGTTCATGATCACGATAAAGGACCAAACCAACAAAAGATATTACGAACACCACGGCTATCGGCTTCCTCAAAATCATCACACAGTTCCAACACACTGCCAAGGCTCTACCAGTTGTTGGAGTTACAAAACCAAATTGTAACAGTTTAAGTGTTTAATACCTTCTTTCTGCATGCACATCATGGTACTTTAAATCGGTCTTTTTGAAAAGAAACTGTGAGTACTCCTTTGAATTTTCTCCCTTTTTAAGGAAGTACAAGGTTCCGCTTCAGCCGTTGTTATTGTTGTTTTGTTGTTGTTTAATCGTCAAATTAAATTGACAACAGAAACGACACAGAAGATGCTGCACCTAATTGATATCCATCTTTTTCAACAATGTTTATTTACTAACAGATCCTGATTTTTGGCATCTTGTATTGGTGCACCTCAAAAACCGAAACATAATTACACATTTAAAGCATTTTCCGAAATGTAATCGTTGCAGATGTTATGTTTAATTTTTTTGAAACGCTATGTAATATTTGGTAGACTTACCTACCTTGTTATATAGTCTTTACAGTGGATTTTTTTTTTAATTCCCTGCACGAGACAGACATTTTCCTTTCCCACATTCTGAGACCACATCATCGGTTATAAACACCTCATTGCATGTGAAACATGATCGCCTTTGATGGGAGGGGAAGGGTTTAGGTTGGGCGTGCACCTGGTGCCGTCCCCCACCCACCGGATCCGCCTTTGACACCGGTTGAAATTTACAGGCGACTACCTGCACAGGATGATGATGACTATCACCTGTCAAGGTGGTCTGCATAAAACAGCAACTTGGTGCCATATGTGATGAATGAGCCTATAAATAATCATGTCCTGCACTGGCTATGTAAGCGCACAAAATAATTCTGCCCTCAAGGTGTAGCCTACAAAAGCTTCCACTCTGGTGGGACAATTAAGTCGTTGTCCTCAGGCTGGAGAATACATTGAAAAACAGTGTCAGTATTTTTTGTTATTGTCAACACCATGCTAGCGCTAGTTTCGTTACACACATTAACAAAAACATCCGGGTCAAATTTGAACCACTCACTTAAATGGAGATGTAGGTATTATTCCATCCAAGGAGTATGATTGAAGCTTCTGCCATTTCAGTAGGGTTTTGTTGCAAGAGATGGATGCATTAAACAAGTGTTCCCAAAGTGCAGGCTTATTCGATAGATTTGATATGGAACTATTCTTTAACAAAAACACCTGTTTGGTTTAGATGTTGCATCTTAAAGATAGACTCGAAAATCCAACAGTCTACTCTTCTTGCAAACATAAATGATTTTGAATTATCAGCCTTCCCAGCAGCATGACCTGTCTTGGGCGAATCATATCTTCAAACTGACTACCAGGGTTGGTCCTCATTTTGTGTATTTTTCTCGTTTTTCTTTTTTGGCTGTTCTCAGCTCCTAATGATGCAGAAAACTTTAATTCTCTGTATCATGGATTATAGTTCCCCACTGTATCTCTTTCCACCCCTGTGAAACAGTGAAATTGAAAGCCTTGAATGCAACTGATATTCTACTGCAGAAGGTTGAAACACAAGGCTTGCTTCTGTTTCACTGCCAGACAGTGATGTCATGACCCTCTACTGCTTCTCATCTAGTCTTACCTTGCCGGACATCCTAACCCTTTGTACTTCTTCAGCCACACCAGGCAGTCCAAATTAATTCAGTAACCCATTCCTTGTTATGCTCATCATCTCCTTCCATTCCTCTCATCTCTGTTCCTTTGTCCCCCTTTCTCCAGACTGTGGAATCAGCACCTTGTGAGCCACTTTTCCAACCAACTCTTCAAAATGGTAATGCATTGCTATGCCACATATTGATCTCAATAATATACTTGGATGTTTTAGTTGATGTACAACAAAAACATCGATGTGTGTATGTGAGATCAATTTTACCTTTACACACAAAAACAATACATTTGTACAAACACACAGAAAAACAAATACATTATTTACCTCTACCACCAAAGGAAGGTGGATTTTATGTTTTCACCTCTGCCTGTTGGGTGGTCGCTATAGTACCCTTATTTTCACTTTTTCCGTCTGTCTATGTATGTTTGTAGGTTTGTTTGTATGTTTGTATGTAATGGACAGCTCTGGAGGCCAGAGGAGTCAACCGATTTTGATGAAACTTGACAGGGAGGTTCATACCAGGATCTCGTATGCTTTTGAGCACCGTTGCTATTCACACCATCGTTGCCTAGCAACTGGACTTTGAAATTTTTGAAAAATCCTAAAAAATTAATTTTTTTGAAAATCAAAAATCGGCTTCCAGGCTTTTATGCGCACTATAATCAACCTCTTTGTTAAAAATTTTCAGCCTGGTCCGTCAAAAACTGTATGACTAGTATGCAATTATGTAGCGACCACCCATGTCATCTATGGCTTGTTTGTCTGTGTTACTTGCGAAATTGAAGATTTGCAAGATTCGTGAAATCGAAGATTCGCAAGTCCTGTTTATTGGTTGATCTGGTCTATGATTCTGTCTGTCTGTCTGTATGTCAATCACCGACGGGTCACAAGTTTAAACCGATATTCACATTGGCCAAAGATCAACAACTAAGGTGCAATTTCAAAAATCCTCAATTTCATCCGATTGACTTGAAATTTGAAGATGATTTGCATATCAGGTCACTGAATTCAACCACCAATCGTTTGAGGTCAAAAAGTCAACATAGGCCGAATTTCTAAAATTGTCAATTTTCATCTGATTGATGAAATTCTTTTGGGGATTTCACAAGTATGGTGCTCTGCGCTACGTTTTTCTTCTTTGTTTGTGTGCAGGATATCTCAAAAATATTGTGTGCAAATTCAGACAATTTCGTGGGCAGTTTATGTATGTGTGATAGACGAATTAATTAGGTTTTGGTGAAGATCCGGATGCAGATCCGGTCTATCAGTGAAATAAAAACCGTCAACTATTCAGCCTGGCATAGGTATGCCCTGCACCCAGTGCCATTCAAGTTTTGTAAGCAACAATATTTTTGATAGTGCATGTTATATGCGTTGACGTATTTATTGATATTTGGTACAATTGTAATCTCCACCCGAGAACACATGTGATGTTGTTAAATTACATATTGATCAACAAAAGGTTTCGATTTTCCTTAAAAGCTTTTATTTGCAAATACAATTTCCAACTGACCTGCCATACTTTGTTCTCTTATTGGAAGGAAATACTTTTTGTTTGGCCCAAACTTTAACAATTGCAGAATACCCTGTGAGAATATTATTTTGAGTATTCTTAAATGATGGAAATCATTTTCCATTTGTGGTTTGATCTGGCGCACATTCGATTTTCCTGAAGGTGATGTTTTATGTCAAGCCTGATACGCATTAAAATGAAGCTGGGATCTTTGTGAAAGGTAAATACTTAAAAGGTGATGGACTTAAAATCGGTGGAACAACAACGAGCAGTCATCGTTTTGGTGAGGTCAGGAAATAACTGTATTGTTGGAATACACAAAAACGTTTACCTGGAATTTTAAAATGATGCACAACACGTAATGCTCAATATGCTGGCAGGAGAGCCGAGACTCCTTGAGGTATGCACACTAGCCTCCGAGCTGGCTGGCCTGGGTTCAAATCTTGGCCTCACTATAAACTCTGATCCTGGTGTTTTGCATGCAGTGTGAAGCATGAACGTGTGTGTTGTCCCTCAGATGGATGTGATACTGTGTGTCACATTAATTGGTGGATTCTAAAGATTGCATGGTGTCCTGCATAAAAAGTAGGAAGGTTATTGCTGGAAACCTGGACAAATTCCAAATTACTGCCATCTTCAGGAAATGTCAGGCCTGACCAGCCACTTCATGAATAAAAGACTTGTGGCAAAAACGTTTGCGGGCCCACCGCACAAGATGTTGACATAAAGTGGGGCCATTGAAGAAGTAGTTGTAGAAGATGTAGTGAGTGTTCAGTCAGATTGAAATATGTATGGGACATGTATTCTGATTTTCAAAATGTATTCAGACCAATGAAATCATTGGTACACCACACCTAAGTAGCATCAGTGATTGGAACATCAGAAAATATCGATGGATACTGTTACAAAGAGAAATTATGTTTGGGTTCATTGACTTTCAATATTAACAAGCTTTGGTAGGCTCCATATGATTTCACATTGTTACTGAACAATTATGATTGTTCGAGAAATAAACCGGGGTTAGCAAAATCGCTGATAAACCAAATCAGTTAAGTCTTGGTTTAACATTCTAACTACAGTGTGATAACCCAGCACTCTCACATTATGAGTCACCATGAGAGCTCATAAACTCTTCCAGAACAATAATTAAAGAATGAACAAGAGCGAGAATTACCTTGCAATATATGTTCCCTACCGGTCCCAATGAATGTTCGGGAGATAAAAATTTTGTTTAGACTTAACACATGCTCGAGCCAATACCGGATTCAAAATGAAGAAGAAACTCTCTTACCAACTGTGTTTTGGTCGATTTGGCAAAATAAAAGGAATTTTTTTTTTCATTTTCTGATATCTTAAAAAACAAGAAACCAATAAAGACAACTTGGACAACAAACCAGATGTAAAAATTGGTTTGCTTGAAAACACGCTCGAGCCGATACCAGAACAAAAATGAAGACGAAGAAGAAACTGAATTTTCGAAGTTAAAAAGGGCATAACTGAAAAATTGACGAAATGCCCTGAAACTTGAAATTGTTCTGTAATTTATAATAACAAGATGGTGTTCATCGAATACTTAACCCGCGTGGTCTTAAGAAGGACATGGTGTGAGCCAACTCTTCTGGTGGAAAATTTGTAATTAATTTTTTTTAAATTAAAATCAAATGGAAGACCAAATAAAATAGTTACTGCATTGGAGTCATCATGAAGAACCTGAACAAGCAAAAAGCAAAGATAAAGTCATCATGAGGAACCTGGATCAGATTCAGGTTTCAACTGCTGCTCCTCCACCCTCAAACCAATCTCGGTGTAGCCAAGTGAGATGTATATATTTATGTATGTCTATATTTAATATATATGTAAATGTATATATAAATATACACACACATGGCATTGACTCTATCTCTACATCTCTCTATATTTCTATATCTCTATATCATCACCTCCCAATGGTCTAGGTAGGAGGAGCCTGTTCAGTGTTCAGCTCTCCAATTGGAGGTTGCAGAGTCTGAGGCAGAGCTGCGAAAGCTGTTGTGGAATCTTCTTCATAACTATCCGTGATCATGAGACAAGTTCGTGTTCCTCTTCTATGTTCATCCAAATGGCCATGGGCTCTCCTTTGGGCCCAACATTAGCAAACATCTTTGTTGGCTATCAAGAACTGCAGAAGTTGACCAAGCTGCAGGTACTGTAACTCAATCCCCCATCGTATACTACAGATATGTGGATGACATATTTTGCCTGTTTGAATCTCGTGAAGTCTGTGACCACTTCTTGAATGAATTGAATTCTCTTCATCCTGCCCTCAAGTTCACGACGGAATTGGACCGTTCTAATTGCTTACCCTTTCTGGACGTCCTCGTAGAGAGATGATGTACATATCCTGAGTATATCATCATGCGGGTTATGCACAAATTCTTCACTGTGATAGATGAACGGAAGGTGGGTCCTGAAAAGTGCCTGGTCTACATCAATATTCCTGAGAAAGGGAAAATGTCGCAAAGTTGTGAGGAACAAATCAAAAGTTGTGTCTCAAACGAGTATCTGGCTGTTCTTCCAAAAGTGAGTTTCACCTCGACATCTGATTCCTGCAGTTCAGAAGGGTGTTCTGCCTGCCTCAAAACTTAGCAACATTATTTATGAATTCAAGTGCTGATGTGATGCTCAGAATGTAGGCAGAACTACCCACACTCTGACTGACAGAAACAAATAGCATGTCCCTTTTTCCATCAGGAAAAACACAATTGGTACACGAATACAGCCGGTAGATGCTTGTAGGAAGGTCCCAGCATCAATCCCAACATCGTGTGCATCTGCCATTGGACAGCATTTGATTGAGAATGCAAACTGTGCTGAACATTATAATGTGGATGCATTCAAGATATTGAGTAGAGGATGAAGTATAACGCATCTCCCAATAACAGAAGTGACATTTATCTATTCCATGGACCCTATGTTATATTGGAAAAAAGAGTTTGTCCACTCGCTTTGCTTATTTGTGCAAATAAGAAGAGGAAAACAAACTCGTCTCATGATCATGGATGGTTATGAAGAAATTCTGCAACAGCCTTAAGCCCCTGTCACGCCTTGACGATTTAGCCAGCGTATGGCACCGTATCAAATTTGATCTAAAACGAAGGCGTACGCTGAACTATTGATGTTTTTTTTCAGTTTTGGGCATATATTAACGAGTTGGACATATGTATAACGTATTAGTAATGTACACAGAACGTTTCGATAACTTATACATAACTTATACCAACGAATGCTTAGCATGTTGTCGGCGTTCACAACTTATGCCCAACGATAGTGTAACTTATGCAAAGCACGCGGCAGAGTATCGCCGACGATCATGTGGTGTAGCCTATTAAAAGGCTGCCGCTCGACGATTCAAATCATAACCGCACAAGACATCGAAGTGTCACCATCACAGTCATGTCGAAGAAAAAAACAAAACAAAACAAAAAAAACATGGAGTCTGGAACACTGACGGGTTCCTCCTGTGAAGCCCATTTTTATATACCAATTCCCCTAAACGCTGCCAATACGCCATTATACGGTAACTGTAAGTTAGAAACACGTTCAGTAAGTTCTGTGGTCGTCCGGAAGACGTCAAATACGTCAATATGCTTTGGAGATACGTTACACATAGGTTCAAAGCACGTTACTCATCGGTTAGAAATAAGTTTCGGGTACGCTAGACATTACTTCGACGTATTCCGTCTTATGAGTAACTTACAAGTAACATGTGTCAACGATCGCATAATGTGCCTACAGCATATGGCCAGCATATGCGGAATGTGAGTCATACGCTGGCATACGTCGGAAAATTTTGAGCATGCACAAAATTTGTCGATGAGCTTGGCGTACTACGACGTATGCCAGCATGCTTCAGCGTGCTCTTAACGTATACAAAACTTACCCATAACGTATTCGACGTGTGCCAGCATATTCGCCAAATTTTTCATACATCGGCATACGCTGGCTAAAACGTCAAGGTGTGACGGCTCCCTTTACCTCAAACTCTGCAACCTCCAATTGGAGAGCTGAACACTGAACAGGCTCCTCCCACTTAGACCATTGGGAGGTGATGACGCATCAATTGAGAATATCCAATCAGAATAGCTATATATATATATATATATATATATATATATATATATATATATATATAATATACATAGATAAAGATAGAGATTGTTTTAACACTAGATACACAATATACCTCCATCTATTATACATATATACCTCCATCTATCTTTGTTTCTTATGTCACATCTTTTAAGTTACTGACTCCAAACTCAGGATACAAATACAACTTTGTGTGGGAGGTAACATAGGCTATGTGGCTCTGGCCTCACACGGGAATGTGGGGGGCGGAGGGGTGGGGGGGGGAAATTCTCCATGTAAATGTGTACTGTGTTGCCTCACATGGTGATGGTGGCAGAGGGTATTACAATTTATAAATTCCCTTTGACAGCAATGTTACTTATTCACGTTTCTCTGCCTGCCCAATTAAAAATAAATGTAAATGTTTTGAAGGAAAAATGAAAAACACGGTCAGTCTGTCCATGAAGCCGTGTCACAACACGTGTTTTAATTATGTACTGTTTGAATGTCAATTTCACCCTGACTTCACACATGTACGTCTATTAATTGCATACTATTGGATGTACTTTTGGACCCTTCAGAGTGCTGAGACCCATTAAGACACTGAAGACACCGAGGACCCAAAAGACCCCAATGACCCAAAAGTCCCTGAGGACCCAAAAGTCCCAAAAATTCCCTGAGGACCCAAAAGTTCCCGAAAATGCAAAAGTCTCCGACGACCCAAAAGTCCCAAAAGTTCCTGTTAACCCAAAAGTCCTTGAGGACGCAAAATACCCAGATAACTCAAAAGACCCACAAGACACATTAGACCCTTTCAGACCCCTTTTATATTTAAGACCCCGAAGATGGCTTTCACCTTTAAGATTGTTTTAACACGAGATACATTCATAGCCAAATATATTGGCACCCTTGCACTTTTTTCAAATGACTCACAATTTTATCCAAAAATAAGTTTAAATTGGCAAAAGTTTTTGGTCTCCACAATTATTTGTTTCACTCTTAATATTACAGAACATTTGCTTTTGATTTAGAACTTAATATGTCCTTTTAAATCAGAAAATAAAAATAAATAGCATTGACAAAATTATTCACACCCTCGTCTTAATATTTGGTAGCACATCCTTTGGACAAAATAATTGTAGTCAAGCACATCCTATAGCCATGAATGAGCTTCCTACACCTCCTCACTGGCAGTTTGGCCCACTCTTCTTGTGCAAACTGCTCCAGTTCTCCCAGATTTGAAGGGTGCCTTCTCCCAACTGCTGTTTTCAGATCTCCCCACAGGTGTTCAATGGGATTTAGATCTGGACTCATTGCTGGCCACTTCAGAACAGTCCAGTGTTTTGTGTTGAACCATTCCTGGGTGCTTTTTGAAGTGTTTGGGGTCATTATCCTGCAGAAAGACCCATGACCTTCGACACAGACCCAGCATTCTGACACTGGGTTGAACATTGTGCTCCAAAATGCATTAGTAATCTCCTGATTTCATGATGCCAAGCACACATTCAAGGCACCCAGAGCCAGAGGTAGCACAGCAATCCCCAAATATCACTGAACCTCTTCCATGTGTGACTGTAGGGAAGGTGTTCTTTTCTTTGAAGGCTTCATTTTGTTTTCTATAAACAGAGATGATGTGCTTTACCAAAAAGCTCTAATTTGATCTCATCTATCCACAGGACATTCTCCCAGAAGGATTTTGGCTTGTTCAGGTGTGTTTTGGCAAACTCCAGTCAGGCTTTCTTACATCACTCTCTCAGCAGTGGAGTCCTCCTGGGTCTCCGACCAGAGAACCATCTTTCATTGAGTTGGTGATGGATGGTGTGAGTTGAAACTGTCATACCTTGTGTCCGAAGGTCAGCTTGAATCTGATTGGCAGTTGATCAAGGTGCTTTCTCCACCATTCGAACAATCCTTCGCTGCAATCTTCGATCAAACTTTCTGTTGTGGCCACATCCAGAGAGGTTGGCTCCAGTTCCATGGGCCTTAAACCTCCTGATAGCATTGTGTACGGTGGACACAGGAACATCAAGGTCTCTGGAGATGGACTTGTGGCCTTGAGAATGTCCGTGCTTGGCTACAATCTTGTGCCTGATCTCTTTAGACAATTCTCTGGTTTTCTTTCTTTTCTCCCTGCTGATTGCAGCTCACACAGTGACACAAATAGCAGAATGACTTTTTCTCTCTTCAAACTGGTTGAATGAGTGATTTTTATATTGCAGGCACCTGCAACTCACACGGGTTAGTTCAATTCCAAAGTAAAGGAGAATCACCTGCTTGAAATCTAATTCTGTCTAACAACTTCTAAAAGGTGCCAATAGTTTTGTCCAGCCATTTTAGGATTTCTGGGTGGAATAAGTGAAGATTTAATAGTTTTTTTTAGCTTTTTTTTTGTTTTATTCCACTGCAAACTCAAGAGATACATATAATATGTGGATACCAAAATATTTTTTAATTTCAACAATTTTCTGGAACAAATGGTGCATTATTTGAAAAAAGTGCAAGGGTACCAATAATTTTGACCACGACAGTACCTTTAGATCCCGTCACCCTTTAGACCGTTTATGCCCTTTTGACCACTCAAACCTTTAAACCTTTACACCGCTTAAATCCCTTTGGTCCCCTCAGACCTTTATGCCATTCAGGCCCCTTACACGCTTCAGACAGATTATACCCTTGACCATTTAAAGCTTTAGACCACTTGGACGTGTGTGTGTGTGTGTGTGTGTGTGTGTGTGTGTGTGTGTGTGTGTGTGTGTGTGTGTGTGTGTGTGTGTGTGTGTGTGTGTGTGTGTGTGTGTGTGTGTGTGTGTCTGGCTTTGTTCCTTATGCTCAGCCACATCTTTCAATTTACAAACTCCAAACTCGGGGTGCAAATACAACTTTGTGTAGGGGTTAACATAGGCTATGTGACCGTGGCCTCACACGTTGGTGTGGGGAGCACGAGGGGGGGGGGTAAATTCTCCATGTAAATGTGTACCATGTAGCACCACCTGGTGGTGGTGGTGGAGGGTATTACAATTTCCTTCTTTTTCCTGGGCAACGCTGAGGTGAAAGCACTCTTCGCATGTGTAAATTTGTTCCCCTTCATTTCTCCCCCCATACCCCCCCCCAAAAGAAAACAGAGGGGCCTGCCATCGTGTGTGAGACATTTCTAGCGGGAAGGGACATCAGTACGAATGGGGGGGGGGCAATGGGAGGGCGAGCAGTACGTGATAATGCAGACAGTAGCAGGGGGGAGGGTTGGGTTGAGGGTAAGATATTTAAGCACTCTATGCATGGGCAAATTTGGCTTCCCTTTCTTCTCCTTCTCACCCAAATGGTTTGGCAAATACGACGACCAATTGGTCCATCAGCAAAGTGACGGGTAGGCTCTATTAGTTCAGAATAAAAAAGAACTCAGATTCAAAATAAATAAATATTCCTGGCTGCCAGACTATGCGTCTGATCAGGTTAACATTTAAAACATATATATATATATATATATATATATATATATATATATATATATATATACATATATATATATATATATATATATATATATATATATTTATTCCCCATCACAACTGCATTATAATTTTGAAGTTTCACGTCGATTGATGCAGCAGTATAAGAGATAATTTTTTAGACATTTTCCATCAATCCAATATGGCTGCCAAACCATGTGACCAATCAATTATTCATGAACACCCTGGTATCCCAAGACTTGGGAAACGTGTGTGAAGTCTCCCCTCGATCTGTCCAGCAATTTGGAGAAAAATATTTTTGAAAGAATTTTGGGTAGATCCAATATGGCTGCCAAACAATGTGGCCTGTGACATCATAGTGGGGAACTTTTTGTGATGCCGATCAACCTGCTGCAACCACAAGGCACGTGGTCGGCCCATTGGCCTCCTCCACTCAAGAGACTACTTTGCTGAAAGAATCTGGTAAGCAGGATCAGCAACAGGAGAATGAGCCACATATCCATGCAGCCACAGCTGATGCTCACAGACAGTGCAGATAACAAATCTCATCTCAGTCTCTCTCAGCAACCGCTCGTTGGACAAATTCTGATCAGCGCAACCCAAGGATTCTCCGAAGAGACCTGCTCCCAAAGGAATTACATCACCATCTCAGATCTCTGGTCAGAGTCCAAGTTTCACATCCATAGCACAAGACTCGAAGCACCAAGGACCTGAAGACTCAGACTTTCATCCTGCAGCACAGATGCTGATAGCACCACACCCGATGATTCATTGAATCCATGACTCCCCAGGCCTGACAGAGATGTCTATTGACCTCTGGCTCACAGCCAGCAGAGATATGAATATCACTGCCAATGTAAGTCAGGTCCGGTATGGGAGCATGCGCCAGAGCAGCGCATCACTGCGTCCACTTTCCACCGTACTCCAGGGACCTCTGTCTGGCCATCCCCCAGGCAGATGCCTGGCCCATCCCAATCCCCTTGAGATGCCGATCAACCTGCTGCAACCACGAGGCACGTGGTCGGCCCATTGGTCTCCTCCACTCACGAGACTCCCTCGCTGAGAGAATCTGTTGAGCAGCATCAGCGTCAGGAAAATGAGCCACATGTCTGTACAGCCGCATGTGATGCTCACGGACTATGCAGGTAACAAATCTCATTTGAGTCTCTCTCAGCAAATGCTCGTTGGACACAAAGTCCGAACAGCGATAGCCAAGGATTCTCCGAAGAGACCTGGTACCAAAGGAATTAAGTCTCCATCTCAGATCCTTGGTCAGAGTCCAAGTCTCACATTCATAGAGCAAGACTGGAAGCACGAATGACCGGAAGACTCAGACTTTCGTCCTCCCGCACAGGTACCGGCACTGCCACACCCCATTATCTCGTGAATCTATGACTCCCCAGGCCCGACCCAGGCGACTATTGACCTCTGACTCACAGCAAGCAGAGACATGAATATCATTGCCGAGGTAAGTAAATCTCTCCACAACCTCAACATCCTCACCACAAATAGGCACAGACAGGACAGCAGCATCCAAGATGTCATTGAAAGCCTGGATCTTAGTTTTAACCCAGGAAACCCGTAATCCCAGTGACTCTGACTCCTCATTCAGCACCTTGAGTCCACCAACAAGGATATCTTGTCTCCACAAAGATGACTGCATCATCTGTGAAGTCAAGGTCAGAAATCTTGACATTACCAAAGGATGAAATGCAGCTTGATCTCTCTGACATCCTCCCAATAATCCAGCTCACACAAGTGCTGAAAAGTGTGGGGGCCAGTACACACCCCTGAGAAACTCCAGTAACAACTGGAAATAAGTTGGAGATGGACCCACCACACATCACAGCACTCTCACAACTTCTTGCAAAGTCAAGGAACTTCGTGCTATTCTGGTTCACAGTTCCAGACCCATGGGGACCAACACATGTCCCATGACCATCCCTGAAAGCACCAGTCGAGGGAGGATAGGTGGGCAGCAGCCATGAGCAGGCAATGAGGAGGTGATGGGCAGGATGACGAACAGGAAGCAGGCAGACAAACAAGTCCATGGCGAAGGCAGCAAGCAGGCACAGGGCAGATGCAGGCAAACAGGCCGATCTCCTCAAAGCTCTCCTCCCTCAGCACTCTTTCTCCTCAGTTACTGTTGTCCTCAGCACTCATAACCAGGCTCTCCTCTGAGTACCTTCAGGCTCTTCACTTCCTCAGAACTAGACTCAACACACTGCTCGATCTTCTCAGATGCATTTTACTCAGAACACCTTTCTCCTACAGTCCGAACCCACTCTATTTTGGGCTCCTCCCTTCTCCGCCTCTAAACTCCCACAATCCCTGCCTGTCCTTGTGAGCTCCTCCCTCTTCTCCACAGGCTACACTCAGCTCCTTGGAGGTGTTCATAGCTTCGCCACTCTCTCTTGCATTGTCTCCTGGCACCCCTGGAAGATGCTTATATAATACCCTAACTAAGTATCACCATTCACCACCCCCTATATGGTGTTCATTTAAAATTAAGCTGACATGCCCCTACTTATTACATTGAGATGGGCTAGCTACTTGTACACAGACCATGCTACTCTATACTTTTCTATTTGTTGTAAGGCAATGTCGAACCCCCCCTCCCCCCAAACAAAGGTAATAATAATAATAAATAAATATATATATATATATATATATATATATATATATATATATATATATATCAGGAATCGTATGGTGTGACATTTTGTGACATTTGAAAAAAGCCATAAAAACTGCGACATTCTGTGTGTGACAAAACAGATTTTATGTGTCAAAATGTGACAAACTGGGTTTTCATGTGACAGTGTTGAGAGAATTGTGGCACATTTGACAAGAAAGTTTTGTCCGCGCCAGCTTTTTACCAGATATATCACGATGACTATCCTTCTCGAGCAAACTTTTTATCGGTGGTCACCATCAGCAAGGTGAGCGGTAAGATCAACACATTCTCATGTTAAGTTTTGTTCATTTTTGCGCTTTGTTAAAACTGATGTTGCGGTTTCTGTTTGTTCATTTTTGCGCTTTGTTTATCACTTATACTGCAGACTTATTTGCATTAACACTGTTCAGTTAATAATACTTTTTGCTTACCCTGGAATGGGAAACTCCGGGAGCTAAAAGGGTTCTTGGTTACAAGTATTCCTTTTTGGAAAGGAATGATCTCAAACTGGACAAGAGTGATCGACTATGCTGTATGTAACCATGTTAATTAGAGACCTGACCGTCAGCCCCGCAGCTATTTCATCACTACGCCTCCTGCCATTCGATGCTGAACATTTATGCTTATTGTGCAGATTCCTGGACTAAAAACAGGTATTCGTGGGGCAACTTAACATAACAATTGTGCATTTTGTGAGGAAAGCATCAAATTTGGCACACTAGTAGCCTAACATATTATGAACAGATTTGGATATTGGGCCGTTTCAAATTGAGCTGCTGATGGCTGTGGCAGCCATTTTCCCTAATGGCCACTAGCGGTCTCCTCCACTCACTCTAACATTGGTTTGAACATTTATTCAAAGCTGAATTAAGAAAAACATAACCTGTAGCCACCTCAAGTTTAAAGATAGCCGCCATTTTGCAAGATGGCTGCTAATTATTTGTTGTACCAAACGACTATCTCACTCGTAGAAATTGGTTGTTGAGAATGGTGGCAAACGAATCAAGGGCTGCGTCTGATTGATATGAATACCAACATCGCTTATGTAAAGTCAGTGGTTGTTGAGCATGGTGGCAAACGAATCATGGGCTGCCTCTCATTCATATGAATACCGACATCTCACTCATAGAAATTGATCGAGAGATGTCTGATTTGAATGTTGTGAATCAGTGATACAGTCTGCTCTGTTAATATTCTCTCAATTTTGTGAGCACTCTCCCTCACTCACACACACACACACACACACACACACACACACACACACACACACACACACACACACACACACACACACACACACACACACACACACACACACACACACACACACACACACACACAGCTGTGCATTCAAGTGCGGCCTTTTTGCACTTGCAATGCTTCAGACAGCTCTTCTTGCACTTGCACGATACTAACTCATAGCCGGTGTGGGCTGCTTTGGGTAGCTTCATCCAGTGTGGCTCGTACACTCCCTCGTCATTCTTGACCCAGCCCCAGCTGGTTGGAGGAGGCAGCTCTGGTGTTGGTAGCAGTGTTTGACCCCACACATGGCCTCCTTGGTAGGCCGCCCTCTTCACATGCTCCTCCAGAGCTGCCTTGGTTGGCGGGATCAGCTGCACGTTGTTCTTCTTCGCGAAGAGTTTCTTCCGGGCCTTGTCAATGTCGTTGCACGTGCTGGTTCTGTCATTGAGCAATATGACGAACCTCTCGATGGTGTGCATGACCGTCTGGTATGCCACTTGGTGCAGAGGATAGCTTCAGCAGTGCGTCTGTAAGTTCTGGCAGAACGGTCCAGATTGTCCAAGCAGTCTTCTTACCATGTCCAGCAAAGCAAGATACAGTGTCACACCCAGTCAGAGCGTGAAACATTGGGAGTGCCTGTGCGTTCTCTGGTCCTAGGCCAGCTGCTATTTTGTGGGCTGCCAGGTACCGAAAACTCTTCCCAGTTCCAAATGCAAGCCACAGTTCATCTTCTGGTTGCAGTCCCTGGGCCGCTGATACAGCCAACACCACAACATCGGTGTCAACTGTCTTGATCAGTATCTTGTGGTGACCATGGTTGGCTGCATGGGATGCATGCAACAACATTCAACTGTCAGCTTCTTCGTGGCTGCATGGGGCGAGCAAGGCCAGGTCTGGCAGCAGTGGCTTGCTCAGGACTGCCGCTCCATCAGTGATAACCAGCTGCTTGTCATCCTGGTCAAACCACCTGAAGATAGCTTCTGATGGAAACTTGAACAGCTCAGTCTTGTTGGTGTCCACTCGGAGGAAGTTCTGCCAGTTTCCAGGTATAACTGCTGCTCCGACCACGCGTCTACGCACTCCTTTTCCATGCTTTGATCTTGCACTGCCTTTCAGTGAATCGGCAACGTAGCGGTCCCAGACCAGGTCCAGGCGTGACAGTCTGAAGCTTTGTTGACAGGTACGGTATAAAGACATCCTGGGCATAGTCATCAAAGTTCTTGGCCACCACAGGCTTCAGCATCTGGACAATGACTACCCCATCAAGAACTAGACTGGTGTTATCAGGAGCCTCTGATTGGGCATTGGAGAACTCTTCAAAGCATTTGAGGAGATCACTCTTCATACCGAGACGGAGACTTTCTCCATCGGAGAGAGCTGGAGGGCACGTTCAAGTCTCCTAGCCCATAGTCATAAATACTATTGCCACTTGTAAAATCTTCTACAGACGCTGGTGATGGCACATTGACAATTCACACCCATCATCTGAGTTACATGGCTTCATTCCCAATACGAGCGAATTCATCCATATTTAGGTTACTTCGAGCCGATGTGCTGAGATGTGTTGTGATTGACTGTAAGAGTCAAGAAAAAGGCAGTTTCAGAAATCGGAAGGGCTACTCAACAAACTGAATAAAAAAAATTAGCTGAGCCATGAAAATGGAAACTAGAATGGAAAACTACTTACAAATGATTTGGCATTGCCGTCAATCGAACGAAGATAACCTGAAAACTTACGAGTTATCATGGTAAAGATATCTCGCCAACACGCCGGTACGAAGAGAGAACTTCCTCACTCAGTCACAAACTGGAACTGGCGCCGTGAAGGCAGAACGGAAATACATGCAGAACCTCGTAACCCGGTAATCCGTGACTGAGATAATCCTATGACCAAACTGCACCCCTCAAAACCAAACTCAACTTGATGAACGACGGTTAACAATGGGATAGCATAGAGAACTCTATGGGCACAGAACAAAATAACAATGAATCGAGTCAACAAGTGTAAGCTGGCAACTCAACCGTGCGCGATTCCGGGGTCAATATGCACGCACACCACTTCTACTACCATGTGCCAAGCCAATAGTGCTATGAATGTTTATCATTGGTTTTCATTCTGAATCTGTGTCTTAATAAGACTAATTAGTCAACTTTAACTTTTTTTTCTCAACCAAATCAAATTGTTACTTTCTTTGACCATTATTGGACCTTTAGTAGTAAATAAACTTTCACTATCAACCTGCATTCCTCTCCCGCAAAGCAGATATGTGTCATAACAGTAACCACTGGCGGCCATTTTGAAAAATGGCTGCCACAGCCATCAGCGGCTGAATTTGAGATGGCCCAATATCCAAATCTGTTCATAACATGATAGGCTATGAGTCTGCCAAATTTGGTGCTTTCCTCGCAAAATGCACAATTGTTATGCTATATTTAGCTAAGTTGCCCCACTATATGTTAGATATCTGATGCCAAATGCATGGAAATTAAGGACCACAACATAAAATTATTCAGATTAATCTGGGACCGAAATTGGACGGCCGTCTAGTCTCGGTTCCAGCCTCTGTGTGTTAGGGCTTTAGATGGGACGGTCGTCCTCGAAAAATGGGGGCATTACGTAGTAATAGTACAAAGCAGGAAATAGAGATGCATTATGAAATTAGGAGCATTTTTGTGGTCCTTGAATTCCAATGATGTTTGGTGGTCATAATTTGCTTTATCAGACGACGTTAGTCGGCTGCTAACATGTTTCGATAATTTCTGCACAACAATGTCCAGACTGATGTTTTTCATCAATAACATGAAGGAATATATTGATTGAACAATAATTGCTGAACATTATTATGGGTGTTACACTTCATTTGTGGTTGAAGTACACTATATGACCACATATAATTATTTTGTCAGGCCTCAAGAGGGTTTATGTTTTTTTCAGCTGTCGATCATGAGTAAAAGGGCCACCACTTTCAAAGCATCCATGTTGGATGTGGAGGACTCCAATCAAGACCCTATACAAAACTGGGCGAAACCCCACGACAATTATTCCATCCGCTCTCTTCTTTGTCAGGAGATCGTCAGCATTGCTCAGAGGGGGAAGGACCAGCTTATCCATCATTCCAAGACTGGTACACATATCAAGCGAAGACAAAACAATTTGGGTGATGATCGAAAATTGAAGTGACTAGTGGATACGCAGAGGAATATACAGACCTGTTTTGCTAGTGGCAGCACGGGTGCTGACGATGGACGGGAAGACTGGCAAAAACGAAGCTTAAATAGCAATGTGATCTACGCGGAAACGATGTGGTGTGCCAATGTTTCAGTGAATAATTTGTCCTTTAGACTCTCAGATTCTATGATCGCTATGTTTCCTTGCATGTTTCCTGACTCGAAGATCGTGAAGGAGTTCCAATGCGCTTCAGACAAGACAGCATACGTAGTTGTGGATGGAATGGGGCCGTATATGCATACTCTAATTGAAAATGAAATTAGGAACTTTGCTCCAGCATACAGTATTCAGGTTGATGAGGCAACAACTGCTAAACATTGGAGACAGTTCGATGTGATCGTCCGTTACTGGCCAGAAAAGAGTGATCGTGTTCGTGTAGAACATCTGGAGTAGTTTGAGATGGGTCATGCTGATGGTACTAAACTCAAGGACAACATTTTTTGATCTCTCAGTGGTCGGTACCATGACAAGTTTTTGCAAATTTCCTCCGATGGACCGAATGTCATGAAATATCTGCAGAAAAAGGTTATGCAAGAGATCAATCTGAAAATGATCAATATTGGCACGTGCAACTTGCACAAAAGCCACAACGCCTTTTCTAGTGCATTCAAAAAATTCAGCTCTGAGATCGAATCTATAGGTATTGATGTATTCTATCTTTTCACATACGCAGCTGCGAGGAGAGAAGACTACGAGGCTGTGCAGAAATCCAAGGGCATTAAAGGACATGTCTTTCTCCACCATGTGTATTCGCGATGGACGACATTGGAAGACGTCACAGAAAGACTGATGGAGCAACTTCCGGCTTTGACAGAGTATTTTCTCAGAACTCTTACTGACAAAGAGAGGGAGAACGATAGAATCAAGAGGATCTGTGGTGTTGTGAGTTGCAAGCTTCTCAAGTGTGAACTGCTCTTCATGAAATCCATCCTGTCCTTGTTCAACCGTTTCAATAAGTTGATACAGAGCGAGGGCCCGCTCATCCACATTCTCTACGATGAAATGAACACACTGATCCTATCGCTTATGCGACGCACCCTGACCGAAGGAGCTATTGGTCGAAAGACTGGAAAGCAACTTGGAAACATCGATCGAATGAATCGTGATGTCTGGCTTCCAAAAGTCGACATCGGAGAAGTGGCTTCACGGGAGATAAAAGCCATGAGAGAATCCAAAAGGATATCCGAGGGGAGTTATCTGGATTTCTTCAAGAGAGCCAAACTGTTTTATTCAGAGGTGATCGGTAAACTCGTCAAAACATTCCCAATGGACAGCCATCTCTTGCATGACCTACAAGTTCTTCATCCTTTAGCTCGGCAGTCAGAATCAGCTAAGCAAGCCATCAAGCGCGTTGCCGTTGGCATCAAAATGTTCTCGAGAGATAAAATTGACGCAGTATCTGATGAGTGGTTGGAGTACTCGAGCAAGGACATACCGGAACACTGGTACACCGGTAATCCACAGGTCAGCACTTCCGAAGCCGAAGATTCGGATGAGGACAACACCGATGCCAATGTGGGAATTGTCAATGGAAGAGTTGATGTGTACTGGTACAGAGTCGGCAAGATGAAAAGACCGAGTGGTCAGTTGAAATACGCCAATCTGATGATATTGGTTTGGATAGCCCTAACATTGAATCATGGCAATGCCGATGTTGAGAGCGGGTTCAGTTATAACAAACTATTGCTCACATCTCATCGCACCCGGCTCACTAGGCCTCGCATCAATGGACTGCGGACAGTCAGTTCGTATATGAAGAGATTTGATAACAAACCACAGATGCTGCCTTATTCGGAGGAACTGATATCAAACACTCGGCAAGCAAGTTCAGTGTATATGACGCGAATTGAACGGGAGAGACGGGCCACAAAATGACCAGTGGAAGCAGCTGCTCCGAACGACTCTCAGCAGGAGGTTCAAATTCTGGCCAAGAAAAGGAGGGCTGAAGCACTGTTGGCGGAGGGCATGGCGATGCTTGACAATGCAGTGAAGGGAGAATCTGAGAACTTTGTCACAAAAGTTGCGGCTGCGAATGCTATCATCCAGAATGCCCAAAAAAA